>NC_072424.2:121339166-121642196 GCF_028878055.3 Symphalangus syndactylus | reverse complement strand
ATACAAAAATTAGCTGGGCATGGTGGCGTGCACCTGTAATCACATCTGCTCAGGAGGCTGAGGCAGGAGAATCACCTGAACCTGGGAGGCAGAGGTTGCAGGTGAGCTGAGATCACACCACTGCATTCCAGCCTGGGCAAGAGAGCAAGACTCCATCTCAAAAAAAAAAAAAAAATTTAAAAAACGAATACACATTCTACCATGACTCTTCTCCAGTCAAAGATATGGAGAAAGTGGCTCCTCGTATATTCCCATTACATTCTACTTCAGAACACTTAACACCAAAATGTAGGCAAAACAATGAGCTACACATAAGCCAAAGTTTATGGAAAATGTACCACTTTCTTTTTTCCCCCCTCCTATCTTTTTTTTTCCCTTTTCTTTTTTCCTTTTTCATTTTCTTCATACGGATTTTGACTAGGTTAATTTTTTCCTCAATTCAGTTATACTATAGACCTTTTTTGGAATTTTTTTTTTTTTTTAAAAGAACAGCTAAACAAGGAAAGAAAAGTCACTGTACTTCTCTGCCTTCTCTTTATAGTAGTCATTCAAAACTTCCTGTAAGCGATTGCTGTCCACTTGAATAGAACCTTCCAATTCTGCATTATCCAGAGCTCCAATTTCATCATCATCATATTGCTCATAAAACTTGAATATAAACAGAGAAAAGATACCATGAAAAGCAAATGTACTCAGTAAGACTACACACTTAAAAATTTTTTTACATTAACTTTATTCTTACACAATAGTTATTCAGGTACTATCACAATTACCATTAAAATATCAGTAGGGATTTAATGCAACAATAGGATGTGGAAGATATTTCTGCTCAGTACTTTAAGACTTACATTTAGACTAAAAATAGGCTTCCATTTAACATGTAAATGAAAGGCATTATTCCACTCAGCTTGGAGAACAAAATGCTAGGCAGCACAAATTACGTCAGAACATTTTTCAAGATACTTTTTCTTTTTTTTTAAGTATCTCTCTCACTGTCTCCCAGCCTGGAGTACACTGGCGCGATCATAGTTCACTGCAGGCTCAAGCAATCCTCCCTCCTCAGCCTCTCAAGCAGCTGGGACCACAGGCACATGCCGCCACACCAGGCTATTTTATTTATTTTTTTAAATAGAAACAGGGTCTGCATTGCCCAAGACAGTTTCAAACTCCTAGGCTCAAGTGATCCATCTGCTTCAGCCTCCCACAGTTCTGGGATTATAGGCACGAGACACTATGCCTAGCCTGAAGATATTTTCAAATTCCTTAGTTATGCAAACTAAAAGATTGTGCAACTGAAAATTCTCCTACTAACGTATATATTTCGTTCTTGTTTAGACAATAATTACTATATTATGCAAATGGTGTTGACACTGTTAAGCTTTGACAAAGAGTAAATGGGGGGGATATATCTCCTGAAGAGTGAGATTTGTAGCAACAGTTTGCTTCTCCCTCAAGAGAAGAGGGAAAATAGTATTAGGTGAGAAGGTAGCAAGGTAAGAGCCTTTATTTTAGATTCACCTTGAAGGAAACTATTCCTTCATTCATTTATCATTTATGGAACACTTTAAACTTCTATTACATGCCAAGACACCATTTTAGGGTTTTGGATGTATCCATGAGCAAAATACAAAAGACTGTCTGCCCTTGGGGAATTCACATTCTAATCTGAGACAAATCTATACATGACATACATAATAAAGAAGCACAACATTAGAGATGATGTTAGGAGGTGTTATGTGCTACAGAACAAACAACAGGATAGGTGGGATTAAAAACCTGTATAAACAGTCTATAGGTTGGGATTATAAACCCTGGAGCTAATCTGTTACAACAGAACCAAATACAGTATATGAAAATTCAAGCTTTCAAAAGTGTCTTATACTCTACTTCCATTCTGTTCCTTAGTGTTAGTTATGTCTGAAAACACCAGATGAGAAATGGAAAGAAATGGAATTTTGATGTGCTCAATCAGGCCAATACTTCAGAAATATAGCATCTTATGGATTACTGTTGGAGAAATTCAGAATCAGGAGGTCAGAATTCAAGGGGGAAAATAAGAATGCTTGATCAGCCAACTCCTTTTGACCTACACACGTTCTTTCCAGAATCAAAACTAGGGTGACTGGCCTCATAGAATACATAAAGGGAAAACAACAATAACTAAGGTGCTTTTATGCTCTGTTTTAATAAAGAGATACGCTGTTTTCAACACTCAAAAGTTTTAGCTTTGGGTCCCAATCTGTCTTTAAAAAAAAAAACAAGGCAAACAGCAAGGCGCCTAACATCTACTTAGCTCGCGGGCAGATCAGCTGACTTGGCCAGAGGATGGTCCAGTTTCCAGATCAACCTCAACCCAATCGGCTTCATCAAGGTCCTCGAGTGGATTACTTCTATCTTTAGACTCACCTTGAAGGAAACTATTCCTTCATTCATTTATCATTTATGGAACACTTTAAACTTCTACTACATGCCAAGACACCATTTTAGGCTTTCGGATATATCGTGAGCAAAATATAAAAAACTCTCTGCCCTTGGGGATTTCACATTCTAATCTGAGACAAATCTATATATGACATACATAATAAAGAAGCACAACATTAGAGATGATGAGGTTTTAAGGGCCACTTCTAGGGGTTTTAAGGGCCAAATAGAAACTCAAGTGAGTTGTCCTACCACAGTTACTGAGAATAAAACTATTACAGCTACTTTTGGTTATCCATTCAGGTTGAATGAGGCATCATTTGAGCCACCTCCAGGTGTAAGTGTGTGATGTAAATTGGAAAAGTCACATCCTCCTAAGCAATTAAATTACTCTTCTTCTGCACAGTTCTATGCTCCCTTTGCAGTCTTTGTGCTCCTGTACTGCACTGATACCTTTCTGCTTTATGCTGGCTACATGAACCTATAGCTGGATAGTTGTAAACTTCCTATGATTGACTTTGTGGTTGGTGAGCACTTCAACCTGGGCTAAAGCTGACAGGTATTAAAAAAAAAAAATTATCATAGTACTAAAGCATCCCTTACGTGGGGACCTTACCTTCTCAAACCTCTCATCATGTAGGGTCAGCTGTTCATTTCTCCTCATGACTGAGGAAGTCATCGAATACTCCGTGAAGCGACTTTTTGTTTCCTCACTCCAGAACAAGTGATCTGCTACAGCTCCGTGAGTTTTTCCGGGCACAGACATACAATCTTCATCTGACAATAGGCCTGCAGAGTCATAGTCATCATTGCTATCTCCCTTCTCATCATCCACATCTTCCCACTCGCTGTCATCTTCATTCTCAGATTTCCTAAAGTAAAGGTCACAAATTACCTACCAAAACAACTTAAAAAGTAACAGAACAAAACCACTTTACACAAGTAAAATTGGAAGGTATTTCAGGAAGGGTTCTTGTCTAGGCAGGAAGGGTTCTTGTCTAGGCAGGAAGAGTGAGGGTGTCTGATCAATCTGGTTTGGTAGGAAAAGCAATGAATCTCACATTTTCTGCTCTAAAATACGGAAGTCTCAGATTAAATGCTCTTGAAGGTCTCTTCCAACTGTAATGTTCTATGGTTACCATCCCACTGAAGCAGTAACACTTAGGTCATCATCTCTGCTTTGAAACAAACCACACATACTGTATATCCATTCCCTCTTCCTCTCCTGTTGACTTATTGGCCTGAAGAATAAAGTCATCCTCAAGCAGATTATCTGGATCATCAAAGTCAAAATCATCATCAAGAGCTGCAACAATGTCAGGATCAAAATCCAGTCGAGGTCCTAGAAGGAAAACAAAAATTGAGCAATAATTCCCAAGACAGCAACAATTCATTCACTTAACTCACAATATAAGGACCTATGATAGCCAAGAGTCTATTAATATATTGAGGATAAAAGAATGATTAAGAACTAAGTTCAGTCTAGTGAAGAATAAAGAGTGACCACTACAAGACAAAAAAAGGAAAAAAAATGCTGCCTCAGCCCCAGTCAGGGGCTTATAAATAAAACTCCCATCTTCCTGGGACAGAGCACCTGGGGGAAGGGGCGGCTGTGGGCGCAGCTTCAGCAGACTCAAACGTTCCTGCCTGCTGGCTCTGAAGAGAGCAGCGGATCTCCCAGCACAGTGCTTGAGCTCTGCTAAGGGACAGACTGCCTCCTCAAGTGGGTCCCTGACCCCTGTGCCTCCTGCCTGGGAGACACCTCCCATCAGGGGTCGACAGACACCTCATAGATGAGAGCTCTGGTTGGCATCTGGCAGGTACCCCTCTGGGACAAAGCTTCCAGGGGAAGGAACAAGCAGCAATCTTTGCTGTTCTGCAGCCTCTGCTGGTGATACCCAGGCAAACAGGGACTGGAGTGGACCTCCAGCAAACTCCAGCAGACCTGCAGCAGAGAGGTCTGACTGTTAGAAATAAACCTAACAGAAAGGAACAGCATCAACATCAACAAATAGGACGTCCACACAGAAACCCCATCCAAAGGTCACCAACAACAATGACCAAAGGTAGATAAATCCAAGAAGATGAGGAAAAACCAGCACAAAAAGGCTGAAATTTCCAAAAACCAGAATGCCTTTTCTCTTCAAAGGATCACAACTCCTCACCGGCAAGGGAACAAAACTGGACGGAGAATGAGTTTGATGAATTCACAGAAGTACACTTCAGAAGGTGGGTAGTAACAAACTCCTCCGAGCTAAAGGAGCATGTTCTAACCCAATGCAAGGAAGCTAAAAACCTTGAAAAAAGGTAAGAGGAATTGCTAACTAGAGTTACCAGTTTAGAGAAGAACGTAAATGACCTGATGGAGCTGAAAAACACAGCAAGGGAACTTTGTGAAGCATACACAAGTATCAATAGCCGAATTGATCAAGTGGAAGAAAGGATATCAGTGATTGAAGATCAACTTAATGAAATAAAGCATGAAGACAAGATTAGAGAAAAAAGAATGAAAAGGAACAAACAAAGCCTCCAAGAAATATGGGACTATGTGAAAAGACCAAATCTACGTTTGACTGATGTACCTGAAAGTGATGGGGAGAATGGAACCAAGTTGAAAAGCACTCTTCAGGATATTACCCAGGAGAACTTCCCCAACCTAGCAAGAGAGGCCAACATTCAAATTCAGGAAACACAGAGAACACCACAAAGATACTCCTCGAGAAGAACAACCCCAAGACACATAATTGTCGGATTCACCAAGGTTGAAATGAAGAAAAAAATGTTAAGGGCAGCCAGAGAGAAAGGTCGGGTTACCCACAAAGAGAAGCCCATCAGACTAACAGTGGATCTCTCGGCAGAAACCCTACAAGCCAGAAAAGAGTGGGGGCCAATATTCAACATTCTTAAATAATTTTCAACTTAGAATCTCATATCCAGCCAAATTAAGTTTTATAAGTGAAGGAGAAATAAAATCCTTTCCAGATAAGCAAATGCTGAGAGATTTTGTCACCACCAGGCCTGCCTTACAAGAGCTCCTGAAGGAAGCACTAAATATGGAAAGGAAAAACTGGTACCAGCCACTGCAAAACATACCAAATAGTAAAGACCATCAATACTATGAAGAAACTGCATAAACTAACGGGCAAAATAACCAGCTAGCATCATAATGACAGAATCAAACTAACACATTACAATATTAATCTTAAATGTAAATGGGCTAAATGCTCCAATTAAAGGACACAGATTGACAAACTGGATAAAGAGTCAAGACCCATCAGTGTGCTGTATTCAGGAGACCCATCTCACGTGCAAAGATGCACACAGACTCAAAATAAAGCAATGGAGGATATTTACCAAGCAAATGGAAAGCAAAAACAGCAAGGGTTGCAATCTTAGTCTCTGATAAAACAGACTTTAAACCAACAAAGATCAAAAAACACAAAGAAAGGCATTACATAATAGTAAAGGGAACAATGCAACAAGAAGAGCTAACTACCCTAAATATATATGCACCTAATACAGGAGCACCCAGATTCATAAAGCAAGTTCTAAGAGACCTACAAAGAGACTTAGACTCCCACACAATAATAATGGGAGACTTTAACATCCCACTGTCAATATTAGACAGATCAACGAGACAGAAAATTCACAAGGATCTTCAGGACTTGAACTCAGCCCTGGACCAAGCAGACCTAATAAACAGTGACATAACTCTCCACCCCAAATCAACAGAATATACATTCTTCTCAGCACCATACTGCACTTACCCTAAAATTGACCACATAATTGGAAGTATAACACTCCTCAGCAAATGCAAAAGAATGGCAATCATAACAAGCAGTCTCTCAGGCCATAGTGTAATCAAATTAGAACTCAGGACTAAGAAATCCACTCAAAAATGCACAACTACTTGGAAACTGAACAACTTGCTCCTGAATGACTACTGGGTAAATAACAAAAATAAGGTAGAAATAAATAAGTTCTTTGAAACCAATGAGAAAAAAGACACAACATATCAGAATCTCTGGGACACAGCTAAAGCAGTGTTTAAGAGGAAATTTATAGCACTAAATTCCCACAGGAGAAAGCAGGAAAGATCTAAAATCGACACCCTAACATCACAATTAAAAGAACTAGAGAAACAAGAGCAAACAAATTCAAAACCTAGTAGAAGACAAGACATAACTAAAACACAGCAGAACTGAAGGAGACAGAGACACGAAAACCCTTCAAAAAAACCAATGAATCCAGGAGCTGGTTTTTTGAAAAGATTAACAAAATAGATAGACTGCTAGCCAGACTAATAAAGAAGAAAAGAGAGAAGAATCAAATAGACACAATAAAAAATGATAAAGTGGATATCACCACTGATCCCACAGAAATACAAATTACCATCAGAGAATACTATAAACACCTCTATGCAAATAAACTAGAAAATCTAGAAGAAATGGATAAATTCCTGGACACATACACCCTCCCAAGGCTAAATCAGGAAGAAGTCGAATCCCTGAATAGACCAATAACAAGTTCTGAAATAGAGGCAGCAATAGCCTACCAACCAAAAGAGAAGCCCAGGACCAGACAGATTCACAGCCAAATTCTACCAGAGGTACAGAGAGGAGCTGGTACCATTCCTTCTGAAACTATTCCAAACAATAGAAAAAGAGGGACTCCTCTCTAACTCATTTTATGAGGCCAGCATCATCCTGATACCAAAACCTGGCAGAGACACAACAAAAAAAGAAAATTTCAGGCCAATATCCCTGATGAACATCAATGCAAAAATCGTCAATAAAAAACTGGCAAAACGAATCCAGCAGCACATCAAAAAGCTTATCCACCACAATCAAGTCGGCTTCATCCCTGGGATGCAAGGCTGGTTCAGCGTAATCCATTACATAAACAGAACCAATGACAAAAACCACATGATTATCTCAATAGATGCAGAAAAGGCCTTTGACAAAATTCAACACCCCTTCATCCTAAAAACTCTCAATAAACTAGGTATTGATGGAACATATCTCAAAATAGTAAGAGCTATTTATGACAAACCCTCAGCCAGTATCATACTGAATGGGCAAAAGCTGGAAGCATTCCCTTTGAAAACTGGCACAAGACAAGGATGCCCTCTCTCACCACTCCTATTCAACACAGTATTGGAAGTTCTGGCCAGGGCAATCAGACAAGAGAAAGAAATAAAGGTATTCCAATAGGAAGAGAGGAAGTCAAATTGTCTCTGTTTGCAGATGACATGACTGTCTATTTAGAAAACCCCATCATCTCAGCCCAAAATCTCCTTAAGCTGATAAACAACTTCAGCAAAGTCTCAGGATACAAAATCAATGTGCAAAAATCACAAGCATTCCTATACACCAATAATAGACAAACAGAGAGCCAAATCATGAGTGAACTCCCATTCACAATTGCTACAGAGAATAAAATACCTAGGAATCCAACTTACAACGGATGTGAAGGACCTCTTCAAGGGGAACTACAAACCACTGCTCAAAGAAATCCGAGAGGACACAAACAAATGGAAAAACATTCCATGCTCATGCATAGGAAGAATCAGTATCATAAAAATGGCCATAATGCCCAAAGTAATTTACAAGATAATCCTAAGCAGAAAGAACAAAGCTGGAGGCATCACACTACCTGACTTCAAACTATACTACATGGCTACAGTAACCAAAACAGCATGGTACTGGTACCAAAACAGATATATAGACCAATGGAACAGAATGGAGGCCTCAGAAATAACACCACACATCTACAGCCATCTGATCTTTGACAAGACAATCCTGAAAAAAAACAAGCAATGGGGAAGGGATTCCGTATTTAATAAATGGTGTTGGCAAAACTGGCTAGCCATATGCAGAAAACTGAAACTGGACCCCTTCTTTACACCTTATACAAAAATTAACTTAAGATGGATTAAAGACTTCAACGTAAGACCTAAAACCATAAAAACTCTAGAAGAAAACCTAAGCAAGGCCGGGCGCGGTGGCTCATGCTTGTAATCCCAGCACTTTGGGAGGCTGAGGCGGGCGGATCACGAGGTCAGGAGATCGAGACCATGGTGAAACCCCGTCTCTACTAAAAATACAAAAAATTAGCCAGGCGTGGTGGCAGGCGCCTGTAGTCCCAGCTACTCGGAGAGGCTGAGGCAGGAGAATGGCGTGAACCCGGGAGGCGGAGCTTGCAGTGAGCCGAGATTGCGCCACTGCACTCCAGCCTGGGCGACAGAGCGAGACTCCATCTCAAAAAAAAAAAAAAAAAGAAAACCTAAGCAATACCATTCAGGATATAGGCATGGGCAAAGACTTCTTGACTAAAACATCAAAAGCAATGGCAACAAAAGCCAAAATTGACAAATGGGATCTAATTAAATTAAAGAGCTTCTGCACAACAAAAGAAACTATCATCAGAGTCAACAGGCAACCCACACAATGGGAGAAAATTTTTGCAATCAATCCATCTGACAAAGGGCTAATATCCAGAATCTACAAAGAACTTAAATTTACAGGAAAAAAACAAACAACCCCATTGAAAAGTGGGCAAAAGATAGGAACAGGTATTTCTCAAGTGAAGACATTTATGCAGCCAACAAACATGAAAAAAACCTCATCGTCACTGGTCATTAGAGAAATGCAAATCAAAACCACAATGAGATACCATCTCATGCCAATTAGAATGGCAATCATTAAAAAGTCAGGAAACAACAGATTCTGGAGAGGATGTGGAGAAATAGGAACGCTTTTATATTGTTGGTGGGAGTGTAAATTAGTTCAACCATTGTGGAAGACAGTGTGGCAATTCCTCAAGGATCTAGAACTAGAAATACCATTTGACCCAGCAATCCCATTACTGGGTATATACCCAAAGGATAATAAATCATTCTACTATAAAGACACATGCACACATAGGTTTATTGTAGCACTGTTCACAATAGCAAAGACTTGGAACCAACTTAAATGCCCATCAATGATAGACTGGATAAAGAAAATGTGGCACATATACACCATGGAATACTATGCAGCCATAAAAAAGGACGTGTTCATGTCCTTTGCAGGGACATGGATGAAGCTGGAAACCATAATTCTCAGCAAACTAACACAGGAACGGAAAACTAAACACCACATGTTCTCACTCATAAGTGGGAGTTGAACAATGAGAACACATGGGCACAGGGAGGGGAACATCACACACTGGGGCCTGTTGGGGGATGGAGGCCTAGGGGAGGGATAGCATTAGGAAAAATGCCTAATGTAGACGATGGGTTGATGGGTGCAGCAAACCACCATGACGCGTATACCTACGTAACAAACCTGCACATTCTGTACATATATCCCAGGACTTAAAGTATAATTTAAAAAAAAAAAAGAAAAAAGAAATGATGCTTCTTTTAATATCCACTGGTAAAAATATTGTTCCATTATACATCTATAATGTTTAACTTTGTCTAGCCTAATTCGAAGCTTTTGTCTGCAGGAAGAAACTGGGCTTTAAATTCACCTGTTAAAAATAACTCAAATGAGCAATTTTTAGACTGTTATACTTTCAGTATTTTCTGACTTTGAGATTTTAATAAATACCTACCTGTTTCTTTGGATATATTCTTCCATCTATAAAAATACTAGGCTGACTCTGGGCACACTGCTTAGGACTTAGCCCTGCTCCACAAGGAGCAGAAAATGAAAACAAAAAACTCAAGTTCAAGAAAAACTTTGAACTCCAAATTTATCATCTGACATGGCCTCCAACACCCTCTGCTACATGGCCATTACTTAACCCTCCGGCCTCATTTCTTTTTAATCCATACCCTTCCTTCTGGGCAAGCTAAAATGTGTACAGTTACCTATATTCACGTTCTCTTGCCTTAGGACATATAGTCCTCTATCTGGAACATCCTCTGGTCCCCACCCCTCCCCTCCTTCTTCCA
Organism: Symphalangus syndactylus; assembly: GCF_028878055.3. Taxonomy (NCBI): domain Eukaryota; kingdom Metazoa; phylum Chordata; class Mammalia; order Primates; family Hylobatidae; genus Symphalangus; species Symphalangus syndactylus. The sequence continues at coordinate 121,631,833 of NC_072424.2, read as the reverse complement.
CCTACCTAACTTTTACTTAAACAAACTAGACATCACCTTCTTTAGAAAGCCTTGCCCAACCCTGTGAGGCTGGGTTTGGTGCTACTCACCCCACTAGTAATATCCATCTATACTGTAATTTATCATTTATTGTTTATTTTTCCCAAATGAGGTAAATTCTTGGGTCAGAGACTATGCTTTATTCTGTTTTCACCCAAGACCCTGCCACACAGACAGTGGCAACTCAAAAATCTGTAGAATAAATTAATTAATGAATGCCACAGGACAGGTGTTAAGTTAATAATTAAGGCAACTTAGGAGAAAGTACCAACACCACTTCTGTGGACTTCTGTGTTTGTTCTGAAATACAGTGTTGGTACTAAAAATTAAAAATAAAATTTTCCCCCAATATATGTGTAGATGGCAAAATGAACTTCCATAAAAATACCTGTATGCTCTGGGGAGAAATTCTGAAAGACAACAGATTATTTTTCAAAATTACACTACAAGTAATGAATAATGAATACCACTGTCTTTGTAAGAGGTTACGTAAAGGTTACAATTCCCCTAACTAGATTACCAAGAATAGTTTCCCCACTTTCCTCTCCAAACAGGAACTCAAAAGATGTAAGGATTTGATGGCAGGAATACAAAAATACAAAGATCACATTCATCCCTTCCTAATAATCCCTGATCTGAATTCCCGACATATCTCAATTGTTTCAATACTTTACTGGGGATAGAAAAATCCTACATCATTTCTTTATGTTTTGCAAAATACATTTATCCATATGAAAAGATAAACGAATTAAAAATACCTGAAACTGGAGCTGCTTTATTTAACAATCCAACATCTTCCTCAAACTCTGAAGCAAACACTGATGAAGGCAACTTAATTCCAGTGCTCTTGAAAAAGAAATTGCACAATGGTTAGGTTTATTTGGAAATACTTCTTAACTAGTGTACTGGGTTGAAGTCCCCCCCAAATCAATGTCCATCCAGAACCTTAGACTGACCATATTTGAAATAGGGTCCTCTCAACTATAATAAGATGAGGTCTTACTGGACCATGGTCCTATAACGAGACCACATGAAGACAGAGACTCACAGGGGAGAATGCCATGTGCAGATGACAGCAGATTGGAGTGAGGCCTCTATAAGGCAAGGAATTCCAAGGAATGATCACTGGTAACCTTCGGAAGTTAGGAATGAGCCATTCAATAGCCTCTCCCTCTAAGCCCCCAAGAAAAAAACCAACCCTGCTGATACCTTCATTTCAAACTTCTGACCTCCAGAACCATGAAGAAAGAAATTTCTGTTGTTTTAAGTCACCTAGTTTGTGGTAATTTGTTACTGCAGTCCTAGGAAACTGTTACAACTACATTCTGTGTTCTCTCACCTGTGCTCCAGGTTTATATATGTTAAACACGTATATTCCATCATAAACTCAAAAGCAACTGTCTATAATACATCACAATGCTTTCTCTAGTAAATTATTCCATTTATCCCTCAGATCCTATGAGGTATCACCATGTTTTAGTAAAAGAACAAAAACTAAGAAAGTTTAAATGGCCCACCTGCCTGAGAATGACCAGTAAGTGAGATTCTGGGATTCAAATCCCAGAGTTTCTTAACTCCACTTGCCTGAAATTTCAAAACAAAATTAAACTTTTTCCTCTTAAACTAGAGATAATGTCCTAATCTCTAGTAATGGCACAGCCCTTGTAATGAATTGGCTATCTTAAATCTCAGGTGGTATAAATCATTTTGCTCTGTCCTATGTCCCCCTGAAATCTCTTATATACAGTGATTTCACTCTATTCTTTGGGGCATCACCTCATTTATAGTTAACCAAAACATAAATGACTACAACTGCTCATATAGCTAGTCTACATCCAGTACAACCTTCATACCCATGGCTAGATTAAGCTCCTTTAATAGTTTTATCATGTGACCTTCTTGAGTTTCTAACAGGTCTCAATTTTTCACTCTGTATTTAAGGCCCTGGTTCTCAAGGACCTATAAAAATCAAGAACTACTCTGTGTATCCAAATTTGTCAGTTATTCTATATGACCATGCAAATCAAGTTCATTCCTCAGTCATGTAATAATGCAAAACACTTTACTTGGCACGCACGTGCCTGACATGGAACCACAGTGCTCGCTGTCTCGGCACCCTGACTGAAAATATTCCTTCTCCTGTCAACAGTATCCACCGCTTGGTGGCCAGCTTGGTTCCCACCCTCCCACATGAAGCCCTTTCTGATCACTGTCCTAGAACTTCCCTTTGTGTGAACTTCCCGCCTTCTTCACACACTGCAATCTACTTAAACATGTGCTAGCCTACATTCTCTCACTGGTTCTTATGCTTGTTTCCTCTCCTTGACCAAACAGTTGATAATGTGAGGACAATCACCATGTGTTATTTATCTCTGTGCATCTCACCACCTGCCCTATCCTCAGCTCAAGAGGAGGCACAAAGCTGGAATCTGCATCCTCATTGGCTTGCTGAGAAAGCTCTCCGAATTGGAAGCCTCTGAGGCGCATGAGTAAAGGCTACATATGGCAATGTACACCCGGCAAGATGTTATGGCTTCCAAAATGAGCTTCTCAGTAGCATAAACATGTACAAAGATCTGTTATTTTGCTGTAGAGTATATTTTTAAGAAAACAGCTTTACTAAGACATCATTCACATACAATTCACCTATTTAAACTGTACAATTTAATGTTTTTTAAGGATATTACATTATTAATTACTTAAAATTGTAGTAAAATCTACATAGTCTTTTAGGTTTTTAAAAAGGTACCTTTGTGATATTTATCCTTAGAAGTTTGGGATTAAACACAAGGTCAGCTTGTGTTAAATGAATTTACCTTTGTGAGATATTTTTCAAATCTTGAAAAGTAGTCAAAGAATCACATACACGATTAAGCGTTAAAGAGGAATTACTTTTTTTTAGAGGAGTGCTGTGTTTTCATTGGTTGCAGTAGTTCTCAACTACATGGCATTTGCCCAGCTACTTTCCACAACGGCACCACCCTCTTTCTTTCAAGTCAAAATCAGGGCCTGCTCAAGCATCAATCATTTCTATACTGCCTTTTTACACTGTCTTACACTGTTTCTAGGGGTTATGCATTGTTTCTAATCTATTCGAATTTGGTGGTGTGTTACAAATTAAAGTAAAAAAAGCACATGGGACTAATCCATATTTTTTCATAGCTCTACAGAAAACCAACGACACTTTTGTTTTTAAATACAATTCAGCTGTCCCTGTAAACATCACGGAAGTGTCCATTTAAGAGCCTTATCCTGTTAAAAAGCCAGTTAGTGATTGCTTTTACTCAAAATGAATTAAGGATTAAAAGTTAGTCTTGTACGACCAGGCGCAGTGGCTCAGGCCTGTAATCCCAGCACTTTGGGAGGCCGAAGTGGGCGGATCACCTGAGGTTGGGAGTTCGAGACCAGACTGACCAACATGGAGAAACCCTGGCTCTACTAAAAATACAAAATAAGCTGAGCGCGGTGGCACATGCCTGTAATCCCAGCTACTAGGGAGGCTGAGGCAGGAGAATTGCTTGAACCCGGGAGGCAGATGCTGTGGTGAGCTGACATCGTGCCATTGCACTCCAGCCTGGGCAACAGGAGCAAAACTCCGTCTCAACAACAACAACAACAACAAAAAGTTAGTCTTGTACTGGTCAATACAAGCCAGGCAAGACTTTACTAAGAATTTCTCCCTTAGATAAACAAGTTAAGCCACTAAGGTACCCGTTCTCTCCCTCAATAGGTTACAGAAGCAAGTGAGCCAGTAAGTCCCTACTACCAATAAAGCCTTGAGGAAGAAGGAATAAAGAAGTTGGTTCTCTATGAACAACAGAGATGTGGTGGGATTTGGGGCGTTACAAAAGAGCCACAACCTAGTTAGTGAACGAGGAACTGCAGTTATTACCTTTCTTTGGGATGATATCCTGAAACCTAACCTTTCTGAGTCTCCTTAAGCAACAAGCTATTGCCTGTAAGAACTACAATCACATCTTCCCCAAGGAAAGGAATGCCTAGACCATGACAGAATTGGGGAATGAGCAGCAGGGTAAACTGGTACCTTTTGTATCTCTTACCTTTTGCTTATAAACCTAATGAATGTCTCCTTTTTTGGAAGTGCTAGGTGATATAAAAGTTTCCCACAGAGAAATTTACTCTACATCAAATTAAAAATAAGGTCACAGAGGCATACAACATGGGCATTCTTAACATAAACAGGGGAGAAAGCCGGGCGCGGTGGCTCACGCTTGTAATCCCAGCACTTTGGGAGGCTGAGGTGGGTGGATCACGAGGTCAGGAGATCGAGACCAGGTGAAACCCCGTCTCTACTAAAAATACAAAAAAAAAATTAGCCGGGCGTGGTGGCGGGCGCCTGTAGTCCCAGCTACTCAGAGAGGCTGAGGCAGGAGAATGGCGTGAACCCGGGAGGCGGAGCTTGCAGTGAGCCGAGATTGCGCCACTGCACTCCAGCCTGGGCGACAGAGCGAGACTCCCTCTCAGAAAAAAAAAAAAAAACAGGGGAGAAAACAGAACTTAGACTAACAGCACTCATTTCATATAAACACGTACTATCATTTGTCCTGAAAGAGAAGGTATTAAAGTGGACTGAACATTTGTTTACAAGACAAGAATGTTATTATCATCCACTCATTCTGTTCGCTTATGAGTAGCCTGCAGCTTTTATAAAAGTGTTAAAGAGCTGAATATTCCACAAAAGTTAAGTCCTATCTTAGAACAAGAGTTTATGATCCTGAAAACAGTTTTATTGTTAACATATAGAATGTCAGCTGCTTTTCTTCTATTGAAAAGTGCTGTCTAACATGGCCATGTCTATAAATCTAAAGTTCTAAACCTATAAAAAGGCTGTTACTGTTGACACCTGCCACCAGAGAGGACGTGACCTATTCTCTCCTGACGGTATACACGTGCATACACATATATAATTTTAAGTGGAGGTGTGGTCTATCTTTGTGCTCTTCATACGGACACCATTTCTTGCCCCAAACAGATATCTTCATTTAAAAATGATTTCTTCACCTCACTCCCACACTTAAACTGCTGAAAAGCCTTACTGGAATTACTAGCGTTTCTTCTTTCTCCTCTCTCCTGTTGTGTGCACTGAAGGTACTTGAGGGAATAAGCTCTGAGGGCCCAGATGGTTCCTTCAGGTGCTGCAGGTAGTCATAGTCATCATCAAAGAACACTCCATACTTCCTCTGTTCTGCTCGCCTTTCTTCATTGTCTATCTATAAACAAAATGGAATTAGTACTTTCTTCACTGTTTAGCTATAAACAAAATGGAATCAGTAAGCCTCCCAAGGATAAGGCATGGGAATATTACAATGACTACAGCTTTCCAAGTAGGAGCCAGATGGCACATGAACATTTTGGCTGATGGGAAAAAGACAAAGAATTCCTGACAAACAGGAAATGTACAGCTTCAAAACCAGAGTGCTACATAACATTCAAATGGAATGAAAACATTCATGCTTTTAAAAGGGCAATAAACATAAATAACAATTGCTCCTTCCACTAGACATTTCTGTGCAACATTTTGAGTCAAGAAATATACATCCAATTTATTTTATCATCTATTTGGAGGGTTATAAGAAAAGACCTGGGGGGCCAGGTGCAGTGGCTCATGCCTATAATCCCAGCACTTTGGGAGGCTGAGGTAGGAGGATCACTTGAGCCTAGGAGTTCAAGACCAGCCTGGGCAAAACAGTGAGACCTCGTTTCTACAAAACAATTTTAAAAATCAGCCAGGCCCGGTGGCGTGTGCCTGTAGTACTGGCTACTCTGGAGGCTAAGGTGGGAGGATCGCTTGAGCCCAAGAGGTAGAAGTTGCAGTGAGCTGAGATGGAGCCACTTTGCATGCCAGCCTGGGCAACAGAGATTTGGGTGCCTTGAAAGGTTAAGTACAACTTCTTGTATTTATATGCAAAAAAAAAAAACTTCTCAACATACAACAAAACTGGCTTTACTGAAAAGCTAAACACGGCCCATGGCCCCCAATACTCTGTTTCCCAACACTCTGTTTCATAATATCTACACTTAATAAGTGTAATCTAACATTAAGAGTCTTAATAAGTAGAGTCTAACATTAAGTCAATCTTTTCGAGGCTCCCTTGCAAAGTTCCCTGAGCTAACCAAGGAGCTCAGATATTTTACATTTCCTAAGATGAGCAACCAGGAGGCAAAATGCAGTTTGTGGTTATAAAACGGCAGGATCTTAGAGAGAGCACAGTTTGAGCATATATCGGTGCCCTAAATAACATCATGCCACATTGTAGCTGGTGCTTTGGTAAATATTTACCATTATTCTACAAGATTTGCTCGTTTAAACATCTCAAATAAAGAACTTTGTCTTCCCAATCAAAATAATATGAATGATGTAAAAATCAGCAAATTGTACTGAAAATTAACTTATAGATTATTTCCCAGAGTATCAGTTATCTGAGAGTAACAGCTGGCTAACAATTTATTAAAAACTATTAACATAGCCAGGCGTGGTGGCTCATGCCTGTAATCCTAGCACTTTTGGAGGCCAAGCTGGGAGGACTGCTTGAGTCCAGGAGTTCGAGACCAGCCTGGGCAACATGCCAAGTCTCTATTTATTTAAAAAAATGAAAAAAGAAAAAAACTATTGTCTACCTACAAACTGACTGGCTAAAGAACAGGACCTACTTTTTGTGTGGGCAATAGAACTCTCTGGGGTGCAGTCTCATCTGCTGCTAAAGGATCTCGTTGGCTCCGGTGGACCAAGTGAAAAGACACAGCTTTCTTCTTCTCTATAAAGGGCTTTTTCTTCCTGTGAGGCTTCAAAGGAACAAAATCACAACAATTAATTAAAACAGAACAAAAAGATGGAGAATAATTCCATAGTCCACACATGCATCTTTAGTAGTCATGTTAAAGATAAATACTTTTTAAAAATCTACACTTCTGGGGCAGGCAACATCAGCTGTGTTCTGTAGAATCCATACTTAACCTTCCTTCAACAAACATTCCTTGAGCACCTGCTTTGTGCCAGACCTTGTTATGGGAACTGAGAATACAGAAGTGGGAAAGTCAGATAAAGTCCCTGTTCTTAGCAAGAAAATCAAGATAATTTCCGGTGAAGAAAACATAAAACAGTGACGTGAAAATGTATACAAGACAGTGACGTGAAAATGACTTAAAAGCTACTTTACACTGGCTGCTCAGGGAAGGCCCCTGGCCGACTGAACCAGAATGACAAGAAGCCTGCCACAACATAATCTGGAGTAGACAGCTCCACACAGAACATCTACCAACCAGTAAATAAAATCACGACACAAACGGCTAAAGTTTAGTAAGATCCACCGTCTCTTTCTACATTCTTACTTCGCTATCCAGTTTTGATTCTCTAAACTGGGAAACCAATTAAGTGGCTTTACTTTGGGCCCAACCTTATGCTCTCCCACAAGTTCCCTTTCTCAGAGGAAACAGACACGCAGACACCTGCCACTCCAACGCTGAGGGAGACCAGCAGCTCCCTCTGCTAGACCCCAAGAAGCACGGGATTGCGCGTTTGTGTCCGCAGTCACCAGCTTTTAGTTAACCGAAAGCGCGCAGGGCTGCAGGCTCCCAGGGGTAAAACAAAAAGGCCATTCTCCTCTCCGGGCCACATCCCAGGGAGGCTCGGCGGTGGGAGACTGTAACTTGCAAAGAATGCCCAGGGTGGTGAGGGTTGCCCATTTCGGGGTACTGTGCCGCAAGCAGCCTCTGGCATGACCCAGACCCAGGCCGCAGTAGCCAAGGTATTACCGGAAGCAGCCTGGCCTCTGCAAAACCACAGCGCCCGGCCGCCGAAACAAGCAAGTCTTGCTCACCATGCTGCAGCCGCGCGGCGCTCACCCCCAGCGGGGGCGGCGATGACACCCTCGAAGTCCGGCGGGGAGACCAAGGTCCAGCTGAAGGCCGCTTCTGTAGGCCTCACCACACGTGCAGCCCCAGGACCCGGCGATAACGTCACCCAGCCGGCCGTGGAAATGGACCAATCGCCGAGAAGCTGATGGGTCGCGACCGGAAGTTACACAGGCTTGCTGCGTCTCCACGTTCGCGAGAAGCCACCGGGAGGTGGGGCTAGCTCGGCTCCCACCCCTGGGCGGGCTGTACTTTTCCGGCCTTTAGTCTCCCGCCGGCGAAAGGGAATCGTGGGGGTTCTTAACGTTGAGGCGCCACAGGGGGGTTTCGGCTTGTGGACGAACCTCCTTTTATAGCTCCGTCTACGGAGACCAGAGGGGACGAATCTAGCATCCCCGTTGACTTGTGTCTCTTACCTATTCCCGACCATAAAAAACAGCCGCGGACACGGAAGGGAGGCGACCACCCCGCTAGGGTGCTGGGGTCGCCAAGTTTCAGGTTCCCTCTCCGGGTGGGGGGGTGGAGTCGGTTGCCGTAGCAACGGAGACTGCATCAGACTTGATCAGGTTATATTTTCCACTGTTTGGTGAACTGCTTTCATCTGCGCTGTTAACCAAACCCCCGAGACTCTGTTAACTGCAGAGGCATTTGAACTAATGAAATATATTCAGAATCTCTGGTGTTTGAGTGTTAACTTTCTCCCCCTGTTTAAACAAATAGGCTATAAGCACGCATTCTTAGGAAGATTTCAGGCCTGTGTTGGCGCACTCACATAGCTTTTCTTGGACAAAAGTGTGTGGTAAATGCAATCACTTTCATCAGCAGACCTTTTTTACAAATTTGTTTCCCCAACTTCCCAGTTTCTGGTGACCTCTCAATGAATGAGTTACCTTGGATTGTCTCTTTATGCCGCAGGCATTACCACTGTAAATATTTGTGGAGTATTATTCTTTTATTACAATAAAAATTATAGAAATAGGCCAGGCGCGGTGGCTCATGCCTGTCATCCCAGCACTTTGGGAGGCCGAAGTGGGTGGATCACCTGAGGTCAGGAGTTCAAGACCAGCCTAGCCAACGTGGTGAAACCCTGTCGGTACTAAAAATACAAAACTTAGCCAGGTGTGGTGGTGGGCACCTGTAATCCCAACTACTTGGGAGGTTGAGGCAGGAGAATAGCTTGAACCTGGGAGGCAGAGGTTGCAGTGAGCTGAGATCATGCCATTGTACTCCAGCCTGGGCGACAAGAGTGAAACTCCGTCTCAAAAATATATATAGAAATAATTTAGGTTAGGACCATAAAACTTGTCTTAGGATATTGCTTTGTCACAGAGATAATACATAGCACTCCTATGTGCCAGAGATTCGTTGTTATTATTCATTATATAGAATTAAAAGATCCAAGAGGGCAGTTTTCATTTCCTTTCAATCAGTTGTACTTACTGCTGTATCCTCAGGGGCCTGACGCATGGGGCATATATGCTCAGTAAGTATTTATTTAAATGAATTAATGTTCTGGCACTTTATCTGAATCATCTCATTTCATCCTCACCACAACACTATGAAAGAGACGCAATTATCTTCAGCATCTTACAAATCCTAAAAATGAGGCAAGAGAAATACAAATTAGGTACTAAGCCCCCCAGCTGACTGAACAGACTCCCTTTTGGCCAAGGGGACCCAGAGTAACATTGAAAACTGAGTTCTTGCTTTGCCTTGTTATATCCCCTCCCTCATTAACCAGGATCAGGCTTTCTTCCCTAAGGGATAAATAGAAACCATCCCTTTCAAAAGACTCCACCATTGATATCAGCCTGTTGCTGCCCTCCCTTTTTTGCCTAACAGACTACCCTCTATGGAGTGGTTCTGGCCAATCTACGGAGCAGGCACAGTAAGGGTTTTATTGGCCTCTACTTCACCTTTTGACATCAGAGGCTGAAAACTCTTCAGATCATGCTGATGCCCCATTTTTTGTACCTAGGACCCATGAAGGGGCAATGAAGCTCAATTGCACATGTACATGTTTCTCCTTTCATAAATATTCATGATTCCTCCTATAGCTTATTAAATATGTATATTCTGCCACCCTGCTCCCTTTCACTTTGCACCTCCCTCAGAATGTATGTTTTTGGCTTTGGGCTGGAGGCTATGCTTCCCAGCCTGTCAGGCCACTCTGCAGGCTGAAACGCTTCTGCGCCTCATCGTTCTTTAGGTCAAAAGCATAAGAAAGTTACCTTCTGATATGGTTTGGCTGTGTCCCCACCCTGGTTTGGTTGTGTCCCCACCCACATCTCATCTTGAATTGTAGCTCTCATAATTCCCATGTGTTGTGAGAGGGACCCAGTGGGAGATAATTGAATCATGGGGGCAGTTTTCCCCATACTGTTCTCATGGTAGTGAGTAAGTCTCACGAGGTCTGATGGTTTTATAAGAGGTTTCCCCTTTCGCCTGGCTCTCATTCTCTTTTGCCTGCTGCCATGTAAGACATGCCTTTTGCCTTCCGCCATGATTGTGAGGCCTCCTTACCACTTGGAACTCTGAGTCCATTAAGCCTCTTTTTCTTTATAAATTACCCAGTCTCCGGTATGTCTTTATCAGCAGTGTGGGAACGGACTGATACCCTTTCTTAAGGTCATATCACTAGTAAATGGCAGAGCAGAGATTTAAACCTAAGGAGCCTGACTAGAGCCTGGCCACCTAATCATGTTGCTTGTTTATTTTTTTTCTTCTGAGTAGTATTCTGCTTTTTTTTTTCTGAGACAGGATCTCGCTCTGTCAACCAGGCTGGAGTGCAGTGGTGTAAACATGGCTCACTGCAGCTTGACCTCCTGGGCTCAAGCAATCCTCTAACCTCAGCCTCCTGAGTAGCCGGGACCACAATGTGTGCCACTATGCCCAGCTAATGTTTTTATTTTTTGTAGAGATAGGGGTCTCACTGTGTTGCCCAGACTGGTCTTGAACGCCTGGGACTCAAGTGAGCCTCTCACCTCAGCCTTCCAAAGTGTTGGAATTACAGGCCACTGAGGCCAGCCTGCTTACTTTATAAATTTGTCATTCTAAACACTAAAAACACAGTGCTAAGCACTTTTTATTCATGATGTCTAATTCCCTCAGCAAGCCAGTGAAGTACAATTAAATGACACTAAACCAATCTTGCAGATGTGAAATCTGAGGTTCAGAGAATTGAAGTTATTTACTTAAGGTCACACAGTAAGTAGAAAAGCCTAGAAGTGTAGTCCATCAGGCTTGTTTAGGAAGGCCATTCCCTTATCCATATACTATACTACCTCCCTGAGGCAGTCAACCAGCAAATTCTGTTCATCCTACTTTCTAAATATCCACATGTATCACTTCATTATTCATTTTATCAAATTTATCATTTTAAACTCAAGTCACTTCCCTGTATAAAATCCTTCGATGGGCTGGGCGCGGTGGCACACACCTGTAATCCTAGCACTTTGGGAGGCCAAGACGGGCAGATCACCTGAGGCCAGGAGTTCCAGATCAGCCTGGCCAACATAGCAAAACCCTGTCTCTACTAAAAAATACAAAAATTAGCTGGGCATGGTGGCACACACCTATAGTTCCAACTACTTGGGAGTTTGAGGCAGGAAAATTGCTTGTACCCAGGAGGCAGAGGGTGCACTGAGTCAAGATCACGCCACTGCACTCCAGCTTGGGCAACAGAGCGAGACACCATCTCAAAAAAAAAAAAAACAAAAAACCCTTGATGTCTACCCTTGGGCTTCAGGATAAACTATTTTGCAGAGCAACCAAGATTTTATATCTTCTGGTCTCCAGCCATCAATTTAACATCACGTCTCCTTATTCCCCCACATTCCACCCATGATCCAGCCCTATGAAACTGTGCAGTTCCCAAATGTACCTGGAAGACATTGGCTCTCTCCTGCCCATCTAAAAGGCTCTTTCTTTCTCTCCTCTCCTTGTTTGCCAAGCCCTAGTTTAGCCATCTGTTTCTTCTGGCTGAACCCAAGTCTAGCCGAAGCTAAGTTGACCCAAAAGGGGTAGGAGGGGAATTCCTGTGAAGGACTGTCCCAAACCATCCTGAGATGGGGCTGGACAGAATTCCAAAGAAAGAAGCAATAAACGCTGGGGTGATCAGTCCAAAGCATTTATTAAAGAAGTTACATACAGAGTGCTTAAGTGGACAGGGCGAAAAAAGATGTTTCTACGTAGCTATGCCAGCAATGAGAAGTCAGGTTATGGAGTTTGTGAGGGTTTAGGGAATTTGGCTTAGGGCTGGGGCTAGTTTCTATGTGTTTAGTAACATATTTTGATCTTTCGGTGTTTGAAGCAATAACCTACACAACTTTATCAGTGCCTGGGAATGTTCAAGGCCCAGGCTTAACTTTAAGCCTGCAGGGGGAAAAAAACCCCATGCAGCTGGCCAGGTCACAGAGTGGTCAAGGCACTCTGTGTTAGTCAGGACACAGAAAGAAAGTGGGGGGCTCTGAGGGACCCTACACCATCTCTGCCTCTAGGAAACATTTCATACTCTTCAAAACTGGGGATCATCCCAAATGTTCTCACTGTATCCTGTACACACTACTCTACTCAGCTATGCTGAATTGTGAATTCTTATTTTTATCTGTCTCTAGAAGCAGACTGCAGTCACCTACTCGAAAGCAAGGATCCTTGTCTTGCTGACTTGAACATCTTTAGGGCCGAGCATAGTAAAGGCTCAATAATAATTGCACTGTTCCAAGTATTTTACCTACATTTACTCATTAAATCCTTATAGCAGATTTAAGTAGACATACAATTACCCTTTTCTACTCAATAGAGATTACAGAACAGAAAGTTAAGTGACTTTTGCTCCAGGGTACAAAGTCCATAAGTGATGAAGCCAGAATGTGAACTCAGTTGTAGCTTGAGAGTCACACGCTACCATTACAGTACTATATACCCCATTTCAGAAAACCACCTTATTACAAAATACTCCAACATATAAGATGAGCTTATATGTGTCAGAGTCTGTTCCGAGTGCTGTCTTAATGTAGAAAAATGTTATTTGCCACCAGTGAGAGCAAAAATAATTGAAATATTATAGTAATGATAATAAATTCAAGCAATACTTCTACTCTTTTAGTATGCTCTAATTACTGGTGTCCATGTTAAAGTGATTAAACAGAATTTCTGGCTTAGTCTAGGCTTTGAATAAGTTTTTTAAAATTTTTTATATGGAACTAAGCCATTGAAATTATGGTTTTATTCGCATTCATATCACATTCATTGGTTCTCCCTCTTCCATCAACATCACTCAAGGAGTCCCAAGTACCAGGAAGCCAATGTACACAGAAGTGCAGAGAAAACTAATTAGAACCTGAAGCAGTAACTTCTAGGAGTTATAAATTACATGTTTGAAAATCCTAATAAAGCTTATGGAGGTACTTATTTTATTTTTATGTTTTGAGATGGAGCCTCGCTCTGTTGCCCAGGCTGGAGTGTAGTTACATGATCTCGGCTCACTGCAACATCCGCCTCCCTGGCTCAAGCGATTTTTGTGCCTCAGCCCCCCAGGTAGCTGGGACTACAAGTGTCCACCACCACACCTGGCTAATTTTTGTATTTTTAGTAAAGATGGGATGTCACCATGTTGGCCAGGCTGGTCTCAAACTCGTGATCTCAAGTGATCTGCCCACCTCAGCTTCCAAAAGTGCTGTGATTACAGGTGTGAGCCACCGCACCCAGCCGGTACTTAGTTTATAAAAAGGAAAAGTGCGGCAAAATGTACCAGGATGTTCATTGTAACACTGCTGGTAAAAATAAAACAATTAAAATTTCATTAGTGAGCCCGTTGTAGTGCCCAGGAGTTTGAGTCCAGCCTAGGCAGCATAACAAGACTCTATATCTTAAAAAAAGAAAAATTTTGTTAGTAAAGGATTAATTAAAACAAACAAATAAACCATTCATACAACGAGCTACTGTGATGCTGGTTTACTTTAGATTAAGTTTTGTTATTTTTGAGATGGGGTCTTGCTATGTTGCCCAAGCTGGTTTCAAACTCCTGGCCTCAGTTGATCCTCTTGCCTCAGCCTCCCAAGTAGCTGAGACTATAGGCACATGTCACTGTGCCTGGCTTCTTTTTGTTAAAAATGTATAAAAAAAAGAAAAATATGTTACAAAGAAATATAGTGCGGCCAGGCACAGTGGCTCACGCCTGTAATCCCAGCACTTTGGGAGGCTGAGGCGGGTGGATCACGAGGTCAGGAGATCGAGACCATACTGGCTAACACGGTGAAACCCCGTCTCTACTGAAAATACAAAAAAATTAGCTGGGCGTGGTGGCGGGCGCCTGTAGTCCCAGCTACTCGGGAGGCTGAGGCAGAAGAATGGCGTGAACCCAGGAGGTGGAGCTTGCAGTGAGCCGAGACTGCGCCAATGTGCTCCAGCCTGGGCAACAGAGCAAGACTCTGTCTCCAAAAAAAAAAGAAATATCATAGTGCAAGTGTAAACAAAATCTGGGAGACTATGCACCAAATTGCCAACAACGATTATTCACAAAGAGCTGGGATGGAATTGCAGGGAACTTTCAGTGTCTATATTAGATATTTCTTCAATGTTTACATGATTAGAGTGAAGATTTAAAATATTACATTTGGTTTTATATATATATATATATATATATAGTTACAGTACTTAAAAGGAAAGAGGCACTAATATAATTTGGTTCAATAAATATTGTTGAACGATAATGCTCTTCATAACTGGGGCTCATCCCGAATGTTCTTACTGTATCCTATGATCACACTACTCTGCTCAGTTATGCTAAGTTGTAAATTCTTATTTTCATCTGTCTCTAGAACTAGATTTCAGTCACCTACTCAAAAGCAAGGATCTTTGTCTTGCTGACTTGACTTCTTCAGGGCCTAGCATATTGAAGGCTCAAAATAATTGCACTGTTCAAAGTGCTTTGCATACATTTACTCATTAAATCCTTATAGCAGGATTTAATGTCATGGCTCTCATATATAAAGTGAGCACATGTTAAAGATCTTATTTTACACATGATTAATGAAGGAACCAGTAAGATGTTACAATTAGTTCAAAGGACAATCCAAAGAACAGAAACATAGAGCAGGAATATTGTGAAGAATGTGCAAATGGAGACAAAACTTACTTCTTCCACAGTAAGGGAGGGAAGTGAGTTGAAATCTCTACTGGACAGAATTTATGTAGATGTTTAGAGACAAGAATTGTTTTGCATGACATCAGCTTTCTAAATTTACAGTGTTGTAAAATAGCTCAAAGATAAGGAGAAGCACAGAACCCTCACAAAATCAGAATTGAAAAGGTGTGCTTGTCTCTACAATGCATCATTTCTCACAAAGCACAAATTTTCCCCTACAATATTAACTGATGACAGTAGTATGCATTGTATACTAGCTGGAAGTAGTCTCTGGCATTTGTTTCATTCTTATTATGCAACTTGGGCTAAGTGGACCTCAGTTTACTTACCTGAATGTAAAATGGGAATGATATGATTAATACATACCTTCCAGAGTTGTTGGATTAAATGAGAGGATGGGTATGAAGTATTTGGACCTGTGCTTGACTTCTGGTAAGCATTTGATGAACGTCAGCTACTGTCCTTTTCTCAGCTGAATGTAGTTATTCACCTCACTGCATTGTACTTCAGGATGATCGTCTCCTGAAACAGGACCTTCACTATCTAGAATGTGTCAGGGGCACGAGCTTTGCTTCAAATCAGGTTCACTTCATGAGAATCTGTTTGCTTGCACATTGAACCAACTCTTCTGCTTCCATGGATATTATTATTTTGCTTTCCCTAAATTTCTGGTATGTTTTAGGTCCTTTATGGTACATCCTTAAATTTCAAATCTTTTACTTGCATATAGTCACTAGCAATTGTATGTTCTTTAAAATTCTTTTTAATTGCACAATCCTTTTAGATTGCTTGGCTTTTTGTTTACTGACTCCTGTTCTTAGATTCAGAAGTATGTCCATTTAGGCTAGGCACTGTGGCTAAGGCCCGTAATCCCAGCATTTTGGAAGGACAAGATGGGAGGATCACTTGAGCCCAGGAGTTTGAGACCAGCCTGGGCAACAAAGTGAGACCTCGTCTGTACAAAACAATTAGCCGGGTGTGACGGGAAGTGTCTGTGGTCCCAGCTACTTGGGAAGCTGAGACACGAGGATCACTTGAGCTCGGCAGGTTGAGGCTACAGTGAGCTGTGCTCGCACCACTGCACTCCAGCCTGGGTGACAGAGTGAGACCGTCTCAAAAAAAAAAAGTACATACATTTATTGAATGTCATGATGGTATTATAAAACAAAAGCACCTAATCCCAGGATTTGGGGAGGCAGAGGTGGGCAGATCATGAGGTCAGGAGATCAAGACCATCCTGGCTAACATTGTGAAACTCTGTCTCTACTAAAAATACAAAAAATTAGCCAGGCACAGTGGCATGTGCCTGTAGTGTCCGCTACTTGGGAGGCTGAGGCAGGAGAATCGCTTGAACCCAGGAGGTGGAGGTTGCAGTGAGCTGATATCGCACCACTGCACTCCAGCCTGGGAGATGGAGCGAGACTCTGTCTCAAAAAAACCAAATCCCAACAAACAAAAAAACACATACCTTTTGTTGATGAGTACACTTGGAAATATTAATCTGAAACAATTTATTGTGCCTTTGTAATTATAAAATGAATTTTAAGTACCCTTTGATATATTTCAGTTGGACTCATTCTAGTTTTAGAGTATAAAAAGTATGTAAATAATTATTAGTCCCCTTTCCTGTGAGTAACAGATACTATAAAAAGTGGAAAGTTTAAAAAATTAAGAGTAATCACATCATGCATGCATTTATTTATTTTTATGTTTTAAACTTTTTTTTTTTTTTTTTTTTTTTTTAGAGGCAGGGTCTTGCTCCGTTCCCCAGGCTGGAGTACAGTGGCACAATTATAGCTCCCTGTAGCCCTGACCTCCTGGACTCAGGGGATTCTCACACCTTAGCTTCCCAAACAGCTGGGACTACAGGCACACGCCACCACTCCCAGATGATTAAAACACAGATTGTACAAACAGGGTCTCACCATGTTGTCCAGGCTGTTGTCAAACTCCTGGGCTCAAGCAACCCACCCACTTCAGCCTCCTACAGTGCTGGGATTACAGGCTAGAGCCACCACACCCAGCCCATGCATATATTTGACTCATGAATTTATGCTTTTGGCATATGAGAAATGAAGATTTACCATCATTACTACTGAGGGAGATTGGCGATTCTGCCTGCCATTGCATCAATGAGCATATACTCAGAATGCGGGTGACACAAGACATTAATCAACTTTCTCCTATACAATCAGATTGTACAGTGTCCAATCACTCTGCTCCCTGTACTTCTTATAGAGTGAACATCTCACTGTGCTGAATGTAGTTCTTAGGCTTTAACGGTAAGGTTCTATACATATATATGTTGTTATATTTAGAACATAGCAATTAAATATAAGCTAATTCCAACTGTGCCAAATTAAAGAACCAGCCACCTATTCCAATGTTGAAGTAAAAACAGGCTGTGTTAGACTTATTGAGATAGTATGTTTGTATATAGTATTTGGGGCAATATAAGGCATTTTTAAATATAATTTTTGCTTTACAACTTACCCCCCTACATAATGTAGTATTCCATTTTAGTTAAAGTTAAGCTATCCCGTAAAACTCATTAAAATTAAGACAAACATCCTAAGCACTTAGATGATGAATAAATGATTTGATTTTGTAGCCTTGGAGACAAAACCTGGCAATGAGAGAATAGTTTATTAGATTTTTATTGTGGTAATTTCTTCATGGTCTTAAGCTACATTGTCTGTTGAAGAGGTTTATCCACTTCCACAGCTTCCATTACACATGCTGCTGATTCTCAGCTTCCTATCTGTAGCCCAGACTTTTTTCCTGACTTTCAGACTCATATATCCAACTGACTACCGTACATCTATCCACAAGTGGATGTCCCAACAGAAGGCAATTCAAACAATTGAATTGCGTTTCCAAATTTGAATGCCTCCCCTTTCTATACTTCCTATGCTCTCTTGCTCTTCCCTGCCCTCCAATCTAGCCTTACATCAGCCTCAGCGCTGCTGTTTTCTATTTCAGCAAGTGGCATCACCACCATCCGCTCAAGCCAGTCACATGATAGGTATAATCTTAACTTTTCCATCTTCTCCGTTTACCATATGGAACAATCATTTCCACTTCATAACTGTCCTTTGAGTCTGTTTATGTCTCTTCATTCCAATAGTTAATACCTTGGTTGGGGCCACCATCACCTCCCAACAAGACGATGGCAGTAGTAATGGCCACCATGCTTCCAATATTGCTTCCTCCGATCTAATCCATTCCTTCAATCCAATCCACTGTGGCCAGGATGATTAGGGCAAATCTGATGATGTTACCCCTGAGCTTAAAATACTTTGATGAATCTCTATTGTCTCAAGGATAAATTCTAAATTCTTTGACAAGGTTTAAAATGACCCTCAAGATTTAGTCTTCGTTTACCTCTTTAGTCTCATTACAGCTTCTATTTTGGCTCAGCTTTAATACTTAATTGTGCCATTCTGAGCACAACTATAGAGTTCTGGTCACAGGAAAAAATCTAGATTAGACATTGGTATGGGATAAATGTGCAATCTAATTAGATGCCATGGCTGGGTGTGGTGGCTCATGCCTGTAATCCCAACATTTTGGAAGGCCGAAGAGGAAGGATCGCTTGAGGCTAGTTGTTTGAGACCAGCCTGGGTAACCTAGTGAGACCTCTGTCTCTATAAGAAAGCTTTTAAAAAATTAAATGTCATTTAAATAAATTATGTCTAGTTGGAGAGAGAGAATATGGAAAAAATGCAAAGTCTCAAGTAGGCCAGTAAAAGATTGTTGAAGGAAATTAACTGCAACTTGAGAGTTCCTTCTGCTTTTCTACATCTTTTCTTTTTTCTTTTAGAGAAAGGGTCTCACTCTGTCACCCAGGTGAGAGTGCAGTGTTGTGAACATAGCTCACTGCAGCCTTGACCTCCTAGGTTCAAGCAATCTCCCTGCCTCAGCCTACCGAGTGGCTGGGACTATAGGTACGCCACCAGGCTTGGCTAACTTTTTAAATTATTTGTAGAGTCAGGGTCTTGCTATGTTGCCCAGGCTGGTCTCAAACTTCTGGACTCAGGCAATCCTCCTGCTTTGGCCTCACAAAGCACTAGGGTTATAGGCAGGAACCACTGTGCTGGCCAAACTTCCTTCTACCTATCAAAGAACTTTTTAGGATGCAGTTTGAATCAGGTATAACAAAACCAATTCTTTCTGAAGGCTGTGGATTTGGAGACCCTCTAACAATATAAGGGTTGAAAACTGGTTCTGAGTACGTCCCTGTGGTTGAAGTAGATTCTTCCCAGAAGTATATAACACTTAGGACGCATTTATCAGTCGTGGATTTTTTTTCCCCATTAAGCAAATAGTGAATTGTCAATCTAGTAATCAGTTCGCCTGAGGTTTTAAAATCTGCTTTTCTTAGTGTCTGTTTCTACAAGCCTGGGAATTAAATATAGATATTAAATCAAAGTCAAAATAATACTTTTGTGTTACATTTAATTGTTTTATAATTATTAAGACAATCTATATGTACTTGGTATTAAAGCGCTTACAATTTAAAAAAACTGGAATATTGTAGAATCTGACCTATTAGGCATACGATTCCAATTTAAACTATGTAACTAATTTTAGACTTGTAACATTAAAAAGCATAAGAACATTTCTACATTTGTAAATAATACTGAAATGTCTAAGAAAAGTTGATTTACTGCATATATAATGCATTAGATTTAAAAGTGTTGTTAAATGCTTGCTATAGTCACATTTGGGCATTTGAAATGATTACACAGAAAATAAAATCTGCCAAATTTATATACGCTATTTCAAGAAAAACTGTAAAGAAACTATAATGGAATAGCCGGAGAAGACATTTGCATTGTTCCCAGAAGGATGAGTTGGATATTAACACATAAAGAGCACCCGCTGGAGGGAATGGCTTAATCAAAGTTGTGGTGTGCAAAGAGTACATCACATACTTGGGGAACGATGGGTTTCATTTGATTTGGTCCAAGTGTGAAATAAAGGGAGTGTAATCTGGAACTGTGGTCTGTGGTTAGACTACAGATGCTTTTTTTTTTTTGAGACAGGGTCTCGCTCTGCAGTGGGGAGATCTCAGCTTTCTGTAACCTCCGCCTCCCGGATTCAAGCAACTCTCGTGCCTCAGCCTCCTAAGTAGCTGGGACTACAGGTGCACACCACCACACCTGGCTAATTTTTGTATTTTTGGTAGAGACAGGGTTTCACCATGTTGGCCAGGCTGGTCTTGAACTCCTTGGCACAAGTGATCCACTGGCCTTGGCCTCCCAAAGTGCTGATATTACAGGCTGGAGCCACTGTGCCTGGCCATAACTACAGCTCATGAGGGCTAGATTAAAGCACCTGGGAGTTGTTCAGCAGGTACTGGACAACCCTAAGCAGGAATGTTATGAGTGTACTTTAGGAAGACTAATGCCATTTGGGCACAGTGGCTCATGCCAGTGATCCCAGCACTTTGGGAGGTTGAGGTGGGAGGATTGCTTGAGTCCAGGAGTTCAAAACTAGCTGGGACAACATAGCCAGCCCCATCTCTACAAAAAACACAAAAAACAACAAAAAAAGAATTAGCCAGGCATGGTGGAGCATGCCTGTAGTCCCAGCTATTTTGGAGGCTGAGGCAGGAGGATGGCTTGAGCCCCAGAGTTCCAGGATGCCGTGAGCCATGACTGTGCCACTGTACTCCAGCCTGGGTGACAGAGCAAGACCCTGTCTCCAAAAAAAAAAAACCACACAAAAAAACAAGAACTGACTGTGGGAAAAGATTTTGCAGCTCAGTTTGCTGCATACTGCTACCTGAAAAATTAGAGGCAAATTCTTGCTCATGTTAAATACTCCCTTCTCTGGTTTGTCTGACCTGGGCCAACCAAGGTCAAAAAGTCCATCGAAATCAAATCATTGAGTAGACAAGCACTGAAAATGCTACTTCTCTCTTCCCTGTGATATTCATCTAATTTCAAAAAGCTAACATCTGCAGCTTTTTTTTTTTTCATTCAAATCCTTAGAAATGGTGTCTCTTTTTAACAAAAGAGCAAAAAAATCTTCACACGAACTTTAGGTTCTTAGCCTTTCTCTAGATTTTACGTGTTCCACTTTAGCGACCACCCTTTAAAGAGCAAAGAGTTTAAAACTCACAAACTAAGTGAGGACTTGGGTATCTGTGGGCAGCAGTGCTCGTAGCAGCAACTCCATGCAGAAGTTTGAATTGAGGCTCATGACTAGTTCATTTGTTTTTCTATTTTTATTTTTTATAGAGATGGGGTTTCACTGTGTTGCCCAGGCTGGTCTCAAACTCTTGTGCTCAAGCCGTCTTCCCACCTTGGCCTCCCAAAGTGCTGGAATTACAGGCATGAGCCACTGCACCTGGCCTTTTAAAATTTATGTTTCAATTTTTTAATTTTTATTTTTTCATCGAATAGTTAAATCACAGTAAATCAGAGGTTAATATAGCATTGTGTAAAATGAAAAACTGCCATTTCTTGCCTCCACTGGGTTTTAGACAGTAATGTTTCTATGTAGAACTTGGTTTTGTCTGAGAAAGAAATAGAATTGCAACAACTACTATGCCTGCCTTGAAGATGTGCGTCTCGTTTTCAATAGCATACTTGGGACAAATTTTTCAAACCTACTTTTTAATTTTTTGGTTCCAATCCTCCGGTCTTCTGTCTAGGATACTGGCAAGCACGTTGCTGTCAAGTTTCCCCTTACATCTTTGACCTTGTCCTGGAGTGGGGGGAGGTAAAGTTACTATTTGTTTTTTTTTTGTTTGTTTGTTTTTTCGA
Source organism: Symphalangus syndactylus (assembly GCF_028878055.3). Taxonomy (NCBI): domain Eukaryota; kingdom Metazoa; phylum Chordata; class Mammalia; order Primates; family Hylobatidae; genus Symphalangus; species Symphalangus syndactylus. The sequence continues at coordinate 121,609,999 of NC_072424.2, read as the reverse complement.
GACGGAGTCTCGCTCTGTCACCCAGGCTGGAGAGCAGTGGCGCAATCTCGGCTCACTGCAAGCTCCGCCTCATGGGGTTCACGCCATTCTCCTGCCTCAGCCTCTCGGAGTAGCTGGGACTACAGGCGTCCGCCACCACGCCCGGCTAATTTTTCGTATTTTTTAGTAGAGACGGGGTTTCACCGTGGTCTCGATCTCCTGACCTCGTGATCCGCCCGCCTCGGCCTCCCAAAGTGCTGGGATTACAAGCGTGAGCCACCGCGCCCAGCCTAAGGTTACTATTTGTAACTGATGGTGAAAATCACAAAAAGTATATTCCAATTCTTTTCGTGGTCAAAATATGCTCCCAACCTCACTCCTTGCTTGTAATACATTAAATAGTAAGCATAATGAGGAAGTCTGTTTATTTTCTATGTTATAAACTCTAAATGGACTATCTTTTATGTTTACATATAATAATGGCAATAAAAACATCAATATCAAATACCTCAGATATAAAAAGATAGCAAGCTAAAAAAATACTGGAAATTTCTTTTAAGAGCAGTAATTCTTTAGACAGACATTTCAAATAAAAAGTACAAGGCCTTACATGTCTCAAGACCTTACATACAAAGAGGTGTTAAAAACTTAGGTGAAGTTGAAATAACAGGCAATTAGAGAAGTTGTCTTACTCTTTTTTCTTTTTGCATTTAAAAAGGCTGAGCACTATCCAAATATAATAGAAACTGGAACAAACTAAAACTGGGGATTTCCCAATGATTTTATTGAGGTAACTTTTCCCAATTTTATACATATATGCATTTATATATACTTAGGAAAGCTAAACAATGTTCTAAGGCACTTGGAATTGTGCACAGCAAAGTATCCTCTAATATCATACAACTAAATAGAGCAGAATTTTGCTTTTTAAATAACACAAACACCAGTACGGAATTAAAAAAGGGAATACATAGTCTTTCTTTCAGGTTACAATAGTGGAATACAAGTACATATGTGTGTATACTTGTAGATATTTATACCCACATACTATAATACAGTACAGATAAGAACAACAACAAAAGAGAAACTGTCATGTTAATCAGTGTACAGTTCCAGTTATTTACACTCACAGATATTACACCTGTGTAATACGTAGAACTAGATCACTCACTGGAAATCAGAAAGCATTCAGTCAGTCTGATAATGATCACAGTTTACCATTGTTATCACTTTAACTGAAGTGTGAAATAACAAAAGAATGCATATAGTCCATTATTTAAAAATCCCTGTTACACAGAAAAAAAAAAAAGAAACTCATTTGAATTTTTAGTAGGTCCTAAATCTGGTGAAATTGGTGTAAATGTTTTGAACACACTGGCACGTTTCTAAGCCACAGAAGAAATGTTTAAAAAAAAAAAAAGAAAAAGAAATAATAGTCCCTATATTTTAAGGGATGAAAGTGGTTTGACCCTTGAATCATTCAGATTATTTCTGAAGACGAGTTAGCCCTGCAGTGGTAACTTCTCGTTGTGGAGGCTCTCTAAACAATGTAATGACATAGTCAAACTATAACAAAAGGATCCAGTAAGGGGTAAAGCCCCTCCTCCCCAGAGTCGGCAAGTGGCACAAATATTATTGGCTTTTTCATATACCATAAAATTGACCTGAGGGTAGGGTGGCATTCTGCCTTATTTGCTCCTTTCAATTTATTCTTAAAAAACAAATACTGCTATTTAAAAAGATAAGAATTCTTAAGCACCATCTAAAAGCTCACAATATAACCACCTTTATTGACTCTGCCTTACTCGGCCTCAAAAACAATTTAGAAATTTTAATGCTTTAAAAAATTATAGTGGCTAAGTTAATTCCATTCTGCTAGCCACAATTCATCCAAATAATGTCAAGACATATTTACCATTCAGTTTTGGTGATAAAAAGCGACAAAGAATATGTTTCTGTATTGTTAGTAGAGTTTAATAATATTTCACCTAAGTAAAACTCATCTTGTTTTGTGTGTGACCATCACTGAAGTATGAACAATAGGCATGCAATCCACAGTTAATCCACATTTTCATCATAATGCAGCATTCACAAATCTTATTAGAAAAGTTGAACCGCATGACTACATTTATACAGGGGAAATTCAGGCATTTGCGTGTGAATTAAATGCTTCCTTAATAGGATAAGCAGGTGATTCATTTGGAACTTATGGGATGCAGCATAACCAGGTGAAATCTAATGGTGATTTATTTCCAAAGATCACCAGGTTTGTTCAAGTGCATTGTTAGTCTGTGTTTGTGTTTAACCCGTGCAACAATCCTCATGACAGTAACAAGGATTATGACCAATAATGTGGTTCTAAAGAAAAGTTGTAAGGCAAAAAAAAAAAAAAAAAAAAAAAAGAAAGCTTTCTTCATGTATGATCTCTCCTTTAAGTATATATAAGGGACTTTAAATATATATATATATATATATATATATATATGGACTAGGCCAAGTCCCCATGCCCACTGAATGGCCAAGGCTGCCCAGTAACCTCCTCCCTGAAGAACAGCTGCACTGAGACAAAGGCTCGAAAAATGAAGGGAGAAAAACCATTCAGGGCCCAAAGAAATGCAAGGCAGCAGAGACAATGTTTGAGGATAGGCACTTTTTCTCCCTGTGTCCTCAAATTGCAGTAGACAGTGGCATTCAGGGGAGGTGATACCAACCTCCCAGGGAGGGCATTTGAAGCTGGGGGAATGCTTTTTATTCTTGGTGTTTACAATGACTGAGACTGCTACTGACATTTAGTCAGCAGGGGCCTGGGATATTGAACATCTGGCAATGCACGGGACGATTCTGTACAGCAAAGACCTACCCAGCTCCAAATGCCAAGAGCACCCCCACTGAGAAACACGGACCAACAGTGCTTCGCTCATATGTGCAGCTGTGCTAGCAATGCGACAAGCTAAATGACATTTTTGTGTGTGCAGTAAATCCTAGCATGGCTAAAAAATGACCCATCCTTATAGGGTTGGCTTTAGGTGGGAATAGCTGCCACAGGATCCTCCATTTCTTTGCCAGAAATTTTACAACATATACAACAGGATTTTTAAATGTGGGATGATACTGTCTTCAAAAAAGCATTGGTGGGTAAGGTTCCAGCTGCTTTCTAGAAATGCTAATGGCGCTTTGCATTTCCATACATAGCTTAAGCTTAATGATTACAAAAAGGAAATTGGAAGTGAAAATGGGAATGATTTGAGGGTACTCTACCTCTCTCCCCAACACCTCTTGGTCACTGCCTGCCTTTACAGTAGAGCCCAATGCTGCTTCTTTGAAACCTGGGTTTGAACTAACTGGGGATGTACTTTCTCTAGAAAGATGTTCCTATTAATTTGGTGATTACTCTGTCATTGCTTTTCCCTCGAGGACATATTTTATTTTATTCATTATTATTATTATCATTATTTTGAGACGGAGTCTTGCTCTGTCACCCAGGCTGGAGTGGAGTGGCACGATCTCGGCTCACTGCAACCTCCGCCTCCCGGGTTTAAGCGATTCCCCTGCCTCAGCCTCCCGAGTAGCTGAGATTACAGGCACAAGCCACCATGCCCGGATAATTTTTTTTTTTTTTGTATTTTCAGTAGAGATGGGGTTTCACCATGTTGGCCAGGCTGGTCTCGAACTCCTGACCTCAACTGATCCACCCGCCTTGGCCTCCCAAAGTGCTGGTATTACAGGTGTGAGCCACCACACCCGGCCAATATAGGACATATTTTAGTTGTATAAGTTCATTCTGCTTTGTCCAGTAAAGCAATGTAATCTATCCTACCAGTAAGTAGAGACTACCTACTCAGTAGTGAAAGATCCAGCCATTTCAAGAGGCCAAGGGACAATTCTGTAAATAAATTGCATCTAAGTAGTTCCTTACTACTCACAACATGCTCTAATGGTGTGAAGAAATTAATTCTTATCCCAAAGAATATACTTTTCCTAGTAATGATAGGCTTCATATAAATGGAATTTAAGAATGCTTTAACAGTTCTACCATACTCAGGGGTAAATGACATGAATTCATATATATTGTACTAGTTTAATTCCATACCACCTACTCTGAGGAAGATTTCTTGCTCCATTTGAAATTTGCAGCAAGGGGCACTTAAAAATAATAACAGACTGAAGAAATTTTTGAGCAGGAAAGGAAGAAAGTTTTCATTATTAAGTGTGGACATACTACTCTGTGGTAGATAAGACTACCCTTTTCTATTGTGAATACAGTGTGATTTTTTAAAGTTGTGTCTGTCTGATTCTATGAAGCATAAATAAAATGCCTGTTATGTGTTAATATGGTACATATCAGAATATGCAGTGTTAATGCAATTTTTTCCTCTTTTAAGTGTAAGCTACGATATATATAATATACATATATATTTATTTATTTATTTTTAATGCCAACGCAGCCCTGAATTAATTGCAGGCTGTAAAATTGGACCTTTTTTGACTCAGGTTTTAAGGACTCATCTCTTATTTTCAGTATTTGGTGATTTTTGAATGGTGTATTCAATTCCTTTATTTCCTTAAATATATTTTCCCTTCAATTTCAGAACTTCCTACTAACAGAATATATTTACTAACATTAGAGAAAGATAAAGGACTACTCTCATTATGCTACTAAACAATATGAAGATGAAACCAGAAAGTCAGTTTTTCTGAGTGAAGCAGAGACAGATGTGTTTGCTTTTTCTCCATGTAAAATAGCTGTTCAAATGCCAAAATGGTTCTCTATTACAGATTTCAGTTAAGTAACTTAAGGAATTATAGCTAACATGTAAAAGTGCAAGACACTTCACATACACAGGAAATTATCAGGCAAGCTGCCTTAAATGAAGGCTGACTACCAGAGAACTATTTGTCAGACTGATTGGTAATGACCATGAAGATGCTGATGAAGCCTGCTGAGCATCTTCTTAATACCCTAATATTAATGTTTTATTCTCCATTAAGAAAAACTAAAATGGTCACTTTGGTTTCTACATCTGTCTAGTTCTTTCCTGCCTGGCATCTTCCTGGAGATGGGTTTGTTTTCTTCCTTAATCATATCTTGGGAACTCAGGAAAACCCGCTTACTTCCTCGATGTCAGCCTAATGTCAAACTTTAAATAGCCAAAAACCTGGAATTGTGTTACAACAAAAGAAATCCAATTGCCACACACTTTTATTTTTCCTATACAGCATATGCTTACTGGTTGGATTGCTGAAACGCTGGTGGTGGGCAGAGGTGCCTATGCACGGAGGGTGGGCCAGACCTCTGCATCCCTTTAGGGCCCCCAGGTAGGAGACCTCTGGCTGGGTGGCCAGTGGGGATATGTCTCATCTCTGCTCTACTAAAATAGAACCATATTCTGCAAAATACAGCTTAGCTCATAATCCTTTAATTCTTTCCACAGCTTTTTACTCAAGCAATCATTTTAATAAAATAATTGGCGATTCCAATTACCTAAATAGTAGATTAGCAGTGGCTCATTTTTTTTTTTTACTTTTAAACTTGTCTCTAACTTAGCAAATTTTTTCTAAATGTATCCATTAGTATAAAGAAAAAGTATGAGTAGTTAATAAATCTGACCTATTATACAAGAAAAGCAATTTTGAAATACCAGATTTTCATTTTCTGTACTGAGTGTATCTCATTGTAGGCAACAAAAAATTGCATCATAGGCATCAAAAGTGGGAAAAAATTGTTCCTTTTATCAACCAAATAGAAACTTTCAATAACGTACTTTGAGTGATAAAATGGTGATGTCTTACATTTACCATTATAGAGAGGTCTTGTGGTTAGAAATTTAAAAAGTGTTTAAAGATGATTAAGCATAGACAATTAAAGGAAACATTATATCTCTTGGTATTTTTCCCAAGACACTAAAATAATAAAATAAAAATATAATTAAGGAAAAGCATGACTTTGGGAAAAAAAAATCACAAGTTAATTTTTATGGCTGGATTGAAACACTGTAAAACAGACAAAACCTCAGCCAGAGACACCTGGGCATGCAGAAAAATTTTTTCAAAGGAAAAAATTTGTCTTATCCTATTAGTGAAATGACAACAGACTCTGGGTGTATTTTATTAATGCACAGAGTCTAACAAGAGGTGCAGTAATGCTGGTTACTTTTCCTAGTTCTAACATGGTCCTGGCTTTTTATAATAGGCCAACTGGCATTAACATTTTTTATTTTTAAATAAAATGATCCGATTTCAAGTGGTTCTTTAAAATACCAATGAATGGCAGGATCTACATTTATTCACCAGGTTAAATGCTTACTTTTGGGTTGAAATAGAAAATTACAGTCTTGAACCAGAAACATCTCAGAAAATTGTAGTCCAAACTCTGAGAATAAAATAAACTCTATTTGGGTCTTGTTTTGTTATTCATTTCATGTGTTTTTAATTAAAGAGGCACAAAACAATTGTGAAGAACAATGAAATGCAAGGTGGTATTCACATATGGTCATATGTATTTGGGAGCAGAAGTCATACTGTGCCTGTGACTCCATGGGAAATAGCAACACAACAATAGAGAGTTTCTTAATGTAAACAATACAGACTGTAGGCTCATAGGGAAACCTTCCACTACTTTAACCTCACTGATTCTTTTGCATGGACAGTAAATACTGCACTGTATTTATGGATGCAATCTGCAGATTCTTAAAATACAAGATGAGGATTTCCTCACACACAACTTAGTGGAAACTTTCCATGTTCTGTTAAGCCTTTGGGTGTTTTTTTGATCTGTGTGCTTTTTTTTTTTTTTTTTAATAGCAGCAATCCAACTTTAAAAAAATGCAGCACTAAAAAAATAACTAGTCCTTATTCCCATGCAGGACTAACTGCAGGCAGCACGTTTGTAGCTTGCTTAAGTTTTAACTTTGGAGTCAAGTTTATATAACAGGTGTCATGATTGTCAATACTGTCTTCTTTAGGTGAAGGAAGTATGGTTGCTTTGACTTTGGATCTAATCAAGATAGGGAAAGATCAAAAGATTTATTTCTGAAGCTTGCTATAGTTTTCTAGGGCCACATTACATCTGACTTTATTCCCAGTCCTCTTATCCTGTGAGGGCTGGTACACTAGGAAAGGAATATTTAAAAATGTCAAGTGTGCATAGCTAATGCTACTTAAAAGCATGCAACAAAATTTGGGTAAGCATGCTTGTTAAGAGTCAGTAGAAGCTCCTGCATTTAAGAAAAAGATGCATGAAAACATTCAGACTTATTTCTGGCAACTGGATTCACTGGCACAACATAAAATAATGGTACTATACTGTACCAACATAATGGTGAAACAAGAATATTCTCTGATCAAGTCTTTGAGGAATCCACATCGGGAGGTTAGATTCCTAAATCCCTTAATAAGTTCTCAGCTACCAAATAACTACTTCAAAAATACATTTATGCTTCAATTTTCTCTTTTCTTCATTAACATAATGAAATATTTCTCTTTCTTTCTGATTTTCAACTCCCACCCCTTTTCAGTGCCCAGCAATTTTAATCTATATTTCTCTTTCACCTGCATTATAAAATTTGGCTTTCTGGTAACAGGGAGCCAGCGATTGTCTTCTGCTCATCTTCTTTGATTAAAGCTTCTGATGAAGAATATCCACTGTGTCTCTTACCATCGCTGTGCATTATGGGCAGCAAGAGTCACTGCATCCCTTCCTTTTGCTTGTTGGAGCCATCTGGGCCGCACAGGTAAGGGGCACTTCCCAACCAAGCTGAGTCACACACTTCCTTCACCACAAATTAAACGGAAACACACACATTCAAATCCCAGTGCAATATCAGGTTTTCAGGAAGCAGGGCTTCCCCCAAAGATGATCAGTCTTTGTTTCCAAATAGTCTCACACTTCGTTATGGACGATGAAACCTGGAGTAAGAAATAGAAACTATGAGTCTGTGGCCTAGGAGCACATTCTGCATGCAGTGAGGGGAATAAGGCGTGGTCATGTTTACAATGAAAAGCTACCCTAGATATCCCCCAACTGAATTACTGTTTATAGATTGCTGTCATAACAAAATACTGTTATAAATATTATTGAGGAAAGCAGAGACAACCCTTATATAAAAGATGCTGGTTATAGTATTCAGGTTACACAGCAACCAAGACAGAAAACATCACTATTCTTGAGCATCGTGCTCTAACCTTTATCAAGCAGAGGGATTTTGGTACACCCGGTCTGTATTATAAAAGCACAGCAACCAGTAGGCACTTTTTCATTAGCTTCAGCCTCTCATCATCTCCTGCTGACGACTCCAAATCTACTTTCTACACGTGAATTTCCAAAAGCCCGCAGGGTGCTTCCCACCAGATGTTCCACAGGCACATACTAAGCATGTCCACAACTGTACAAAGCTTTCCTTGTTAACCTGCCTTCACACTTTGTCTTGTTTAATATTCTACCTTTAAAAATATTTTTTGTCTAGAAACCTCAGATTAGCAATTCATTTCTCCCCCTCATCCAGCATTTCCTATTAGTCACCAAGTCCCGCCTCAACTGCCTGTCTTGGAATCATTAAAGTGCCATCTTTTGCTGGCACTACTTTCACGGTATGCTTGTTAGCCAGCCAGCTGGCTTCCTTTCCCTCCTTGCGAGTTCCTGAACATTCCTTGCATTTTTGTAGCCCGGTGCTTTTGAACATGCTGTTCACTAATACTGCAATTCCTTCCCTTCATTTCCTATTTATGTTTTCATTTTCAAGATCAAGGTCAAAAGTTATCTTCTCCATAAAGCCTTAAGTGATCAAGCTCTTCAGCCTACTTCTGCGATTCCACATTTATGCAACTCCGCCTAGCATTTCCCTCTGTCTTCTACAATCGAATGCTCATCTGCTCTGGTCAGCCAGTCTCCTAATTGGTTTCCCCGTCCCAGGCTCTCTCCAACAAATCTATGCTCCTCACTGTTGCTCGCACTATCCTTAAAAATACTGGTTCCATCATTCCAGTTCTTGGGGTTTTTTAAATCTTTTTTTATTTTTAATTAGATATGGGGGTCTCGCTATGTTACCTAGGCTGGTCTTGAACTCCTGGTCTCAAGCGATTTGCCCACCTTTGCCTTCCACAGTGCTGTGATCACAGGTACGAGCCACTGTGCCCAGCCCAGTTGTTTCTCAAAAGGATCGTATTGTTCCCCATTCCCTACAAAATAAAATGTAAGCTGGGCATGGTAGCATACACCTGTAATCCCAGCTGCTTAGGAGGTTAAGGTGGGAGGATAGCCTTGAGTCCAGGAGTTCAAGACAAGTCTGGGCACATAGTAAGACCCTGTCCCTTAAAAAAATTAAAATAAGAAACCCAACAAAATAAAATTTAAACTTCCTGGAGTGGCAAGTAAGGCTTTTCAGAAAGTGGCCCAACTCATGATTCTAGCTATATCTCTATCACTGCTTCCAAATACTCTCCATTCCAATCACTTGCCCCAAAAAGGCTTTTGTGCTAATGCCCTTTCCTCTACCTACTTTTTGCGGGGTGGGTGAGGGGGAGCCCCGGGGGGGTGGACAGGGTTTCACTCCTGTTGCCTAGGCTGGAGTGCAGTGGTGCGATCTCAGCTCACTGCAGCTTCAACCTCCTGGGCTCAGGTGATTCTCCCACCTCAGCCTCCAAGTAGCTGAAACTACAGGCATGCATCACCATGCCCAGCTAATATTTGTATTTTTAATAGAAATGGGCTTTGCTGTGTTGCCCAGGCTGTTCTCGAACTCCTGCACTCAAGCAATCTGTCCTCGGCCTCCCAGAGTGCTGGGATTACAGGTTTGATCCACCACGCCTGGCCTACTCTTTCTTCTACCTTTATCTCTCTTCCCATCTGCGCTTTACGCAGTCTCACTCTGTGAGTTCACCAAACTCTTTCTCCACTGCTCAGGGAAGCACTAATCGCTCTCTTTCCTGTGTTCCCATAACCTTTGGCTTATGCCAGTTATTGCTTACATTATTTAATCTTTGGATACATGTGCCTTTGCTACTGGATCATGAGAAGCTGAGGAAGGAAATGTTCTTATCCATTTTTACGTACTCATTGAATACAATCTCTGGCACATGATAGTACTTAATAAATGTCACTGTATTGAATACAAGCATTACAAAATGAAAAACTAAAAAATAAGAGCAGGTGAAATGGGATGGGTCAAGAATTGATAATTGAGGAGCTGCTAGTTGGATACAAGGGACTTATATTACTTCTGTGTTTGACAAAAGTCAAAAGAAAAATAAGATATACCAAGCTTTACAAAACTGGTAGGCAATTTATTACTAAAGCAGGAATGTGTCCACTTTGAGTTCAGTTCTTAATCTATCCCTGACTGTAACTTTGGGCCAATGTGAGGACCGCCATGCCTGCATTTGATAGACAGGGGCAACATCACTCTTTCACTCTTTCGAGGGCCAGGTCAAGGGCCCTGCTGCCTCGTGCAGCCTCAGGACATTGTTCCCTGCATCCCAGCCACTTTGGCTCCAGCCTTGGCACAAAGGGCCCCAGACACAGCTCAGCCTTCCGCTTAAGAGGGTGCAAGCTGAAAGCCTCGACAGCTTCCACATGATGTTAAGCCTACAGATGCACAGAATGCAAAAGTGATGGAAGCTTCGGAGACTCCACCTAGATTTCAGGGGATACAGGGAAAAGCCTGGGTGTCCAGGCAGAAGCCTGCTGAAAGGGCACAGCCCCCACAGAGAACCTCTACTAGGGCAGTGTGGAAGGGAAATGAGGGTTTGGGGATTCCATAAAGGGTCTCCGCTGGGGCATTGCCTAGTGGAACTGTGAGAAGGAAGTCACTGTCTTCCAGACGCCAGAATGGTAGATCCACTGGCAGCTTGCACCCTGTGCCTGGAAAAGCCACAGACATTCAACGCCAGCCAGTGAGATCAGCCTGGGGGATGCACCTTGCAAATCCACAGGGGTAGAGCTGCCCACTTACACCAGAGTGCCTGGGACATGGGACATGGAGTCAGAGGAGATTATTTTGGAGCTTTATGATTTAACAACTGCCCTGTTGGGTTTTGAACTTGCATGGGGCCTGTAGCCACCTCCTTTTGTCCGATTTCTCCCTTTGGGAACGGAAATGTTTACCCAGTGTAGATCCCCACCATATCTTGGAAATAACTAACTTGTTTTTTATTTTACAGGATCATAGGTGGAAAGGATTTGCCTTTTTTCAGATGAGATTTTGAACTTTTGAGTTAATGCTGGAATGAATTAAGACTTTGGGGGACTGTTGGGAAGGCATTTTGAAACGTGAGAAGGACATGAGATTTGGGAGCGGCCAGGGGCAATATGATATAGTTTGGATATTTGTCCCTGCCAAATCTCATGTTGGAATATAATCCCCAATGCTGGAGGTGGGGCCGGGAGGTGTTTGGGTCCTGGGGGTGGATCCCTATGGCTTGGTACTGTCTTTGTGATGGTGAGTGACTTCTCACGAGGTCTGGTTTAAAAGTGTGGGGCACTTCTCCTCCACTCCTGCTCCCATTCTTGCCATGTGATATGCCTGCCCCCTTCACTTTCTGCCATGATTGGAGGCTTTCTGAGGCCTCCCCAGAAGCAGATGCTGCTATGCTTCCTGTACAGCCTGCAGAACTGTGAGCCAATTAAACCTGTTTTCTTATAAATTACCCAGTCTCAGGTATTTCTTTATAGCAGTCAAGAACGGCCTAATACAGTCTGTGAGGGTGTTTTCAGGGACTGGCTTGTGAGTCGGAGTGGACTAGGTAGGGAAGATCTTCCCTCAGTGTTGGCGGCCACAGCCAATCTGCCAGAGAGCCAGAGAGGACAAAAACAGAGAAAAGGAGGCTATGCCAATCTGTCTGCTGGAGCTGGGATACACGCTCTTCCTCTCTTGTCCTTGAACAACAACAACTCCAGGCTCCCCACCCTTTGTACTCCAGAACTTACACCAGTACTCCCCACTGCCTCGAGCTCTCAGGCCTCCGGCCTTGGACTGAGCCAGGCTACCAGCATCCTAGGGTCTCCAGGTTGCCGACAGCCTGTTGTGGGACTTCTCAGCATCCATTATCATGTGAGCCAATTGCCCTAATAAATCCCCTCTCATGTATCTATATACGTATATCTTATTGGTTTTGTTTCTCTGGAGAACTCGGACAGATACAGACCCCTTTCTTGGCCATCGGATCTATATCCACCCCTGTCCTATTACCTTTTCTTCACAGTCCTTAGCACTATCTGAAATGCTCATGTGTATTTATTGTCGACTTGGTAATAGTTTGCTTCTCTACTGGAACACAACCACCTGAGGACCTTATGAGACAGGTCCTAAACTCTCAGGGTCCAGAACACAATCCGGCTCACTAGGGATGTGCTCAGTAAGTATTTGTTGAATGCATAAGTCACTGAACACATATATACAGGGGCATCTAGGAAGTTATTTGTTAGCTCTATAAATAATTTGATATGACTGAGGAGTCCAATCAGAAGCCCCTAAACTTAATTACAAGTAAATGTATACTTATATACAATAACCCACCTGGTAGGACATTCCAAAATGCTTTCTAGGAAGAGTCAACCACAACCTGAAGCAAAATATGGAAGTTCTATAAAGATATTTCAAAGAGTAACTGAAAACCTCTTAAATCAAACATTTTATATGCAATGTGAAAGGCAAATTGATATGGTTTGGCTGTGTCCCCACTCAAACCTCACCTTGAATTGTAATCTCATAATCCCCACATGTTGTGGGAGGGACCTGGTGGGAGGTAATTGAATCAGGTGAGTGGTTTCTCCCATGCTGTTCTCGTGACAGTGAGTACTCACGAGATCTGATGGGGCTTCTCCCTGCACTCGGCACTCATTCTCTCTCCTGCTGCCCTGTGAAGAGGTGCCTTCTGCCGAGATTGCAAGTTTCCTGAGGCCTCCCTAGCCACATGGAACTGTGAGTCAATTAAATCTCTTCCCTTTATAAATTACCCAGTTTCGGGTATGTCCTTATAACAGCGTGAAAATGGACTAATACACAGATAATAATAATCCTAATACTTACCAGAGCTTACAAGTCCAAGTGCTATGCATCTATTTCCTCATTTAATCCCAAAAACAATCCTATGAGGAAAGTACTCCTACATCATCTTTGTACAGATGTGGAAACTGAGGCATGGGGATGCTAACTCATTTGCCCAAGGCAGAGAGAGAGAGCTGGTAAGTCGAAGTGCTATGCTCCAGACTCTGTCTTCCTAACCCACATTTGAGTATGAGATCAAAACATGTCTTCATCTTTACTTCCATTTGAAGCGGTGATTTTCAGGTGTTCTCTGGATAGCATGGAATAGAAACGGTGATCATTTGAATTTCTACCTCTGTCCATTTTAATCAAATTTTATTTAAAATTTTTATTATTATTATTTTTAATTGACACATAATAATTGTTCATATTTATAGGGTACAGAGTGATATTTTGATGGCATAAAATGTGTAATGATCAAACTAGCAAATCAATCATCCTACACATTTATCATTTTTTTGTGTCAGGAACATTTGAAATTCTCTCTTCTAGCTTTTTGAACATATGCAACAAATTATTAACTATAGTCCCCCTACAGTGCTATAGAACACTAGAACTTATTCCACCCATCTAGCTGTATCTGTTAACCAGCTGCACCCTATCTCCTTTCCCCTACCTTCTTTATCTTCTAATAACCACTAGTCTACTCTCTACTTCAATGAGATCAACTTTTTAGCTTCTACGTGTAAGTTAGAATGTGTGGTGTTTATCTTTCTGTGCCTGCCTTATTTCACATAACATAACATCCTCCAGGTTCATCCATGCTGGTGTAAATGACAGAATTTCATTCTTTCTTGTGGCTGAGTAGTATTCCATTGTGTATGTATACCACAATTTCATTATCCATTCAAGTTTTGATCAATTTTGACCAGAGAAAATTCCTGTTCCACCTTCTCAGGTCACACTTTGATTGCTACAGTCTATTCTCAAACTTTTCACGATGACTCGAAGAGCCCATCCAGTGATATCCCAAACTAGCAGCAGCATCTCCCTCTGAACAGGGCACACCAGCATTGTCCATACTCCAGAAAGGGAGCAGGAACCCAGGGAGCCCTGACAACACAGTGCATTGTACCTCCAGGACCCTCACACCATGAGCTACCAAAGGTCTATCTTTCTTAGGTTCAGCTTTTCTAAAAAGTAGTTAAAAGCTCATCTAATTTAGCAATTATTTAGCCCTCGCCAAATCTGCTGGGCTTTGCGTACCAAACATTCCACAGTGTCCTAATCTTCAGATATTCATCTAATCTTGAATTCAAGGGGCAAGGATAAGGAAACCTGATGTTTTCTCTCTCCATTGGTAATGTCTGCAGGATGAAGAAGGTAAATGAAATTTTGGGTTGGATAACAAAGGGAGTAGTCAATGGACCAGAAGAGAGAATCTTCTTTTTTGGGGGGTGGGGGAGACAACATCTCACTCTGTCACACAGTCTGGAGTGCAGTGGCGTGATCTCGGTTCACTGCAACCCCTGCCTCCTGGATTCAGGAGATCCTCCTGCTTCAGCCTCCCAAGTAGCTGGGAATACAGGCACCTGCCACCACACTTGGCTAATTTTTGTATTTTTTGTAGAGACAGCATTGTGTTATGTTGGCCAGGCTGGTCTTGAACTCCTGGCCTCAAGCGATCCTCCTGCCTCAGCCTCCCAAAGTGCTGGGATTACAGGCATGAGCCACTGCATCCGGCCAGAAGAGATAATCTTTGAAAGCCAGGTATTATCCTGGAAAGTATTTTGCATTTAATTTTCAAAAATGACTGAGGACAGTGTAAGATTTTTTTTTTTTCCCTGCACACACCATTTGCCTATGGATCCCAGTACACAGTGAGTTCCACAGTCTGGATTGTATTGGAAGGTCACAGGCCACCAACACAGCTTCAAGGGCTGGCTAGGAAAAGAAGGTGACCAATCGATACCATGCATGCAATAATGTGGTGACAAAGCCAAAGGTCAGAACTATGCCTCTCTTTAGATAGATTGCCCAGATTTGGTAAAAAGTAACAACCAGAAGGAAAAAAAAAGCCATGTATTTTCCTGCTCTATCCAATCTGAAAATGACACTTATATCCTGTTTAAATTAGTCAACTTATCTTCAAATTCAGCTCTAAAACGCTGTGGTTAGAGGTACTGAAAATGCAAAATACTCTTCAGTTTGTTATTTCTCGGTAGTTTGCATTCATTTTAAAGTAGGAGAAGTTCAGCTTTACCTCTTGAGAAGTTTGTCTATGTGACAGCATGACAGTTTTGGCTTTAGGCTTCAAGTTGGTGGAGCAATAAATAGATTTACTGTGCCCTAAGGATACTGAAGCTTTTTGTCCACCCTCTTTTCAGAACTTTCCTGAGACTCCAAAGTCATACATATTTTCTTCTTTCTTTTAAAACTGTAATACATTTTTTCTTATTTTCATACTGTTGAGAGGGAGGGAATGGGGGAAAAGCTATTTTTAAGTTATGGAATTCAGATAAAGATAATGATTTCAATAAAGGTGGTTCCTTTATAATTGAATTTTAAAAAATTATTCATCTTCCTATAAATTCTTTTTTTTTTTTTTTTTTGAGACAGTCTTGCTCTTTTGCCTAGGCTGGCGTGCAGTGGTGCAATCTTGGTTCACTGCAGCCTCAGCCTCCCAGGTTCAAGTGATTCTCCTGCCTTAGCCTCCAGAGTAGCTGGGATTACAGACATGTACCACCATGCCCGGCTAATTTTTGTATTTTTAGTAGAGACAGGGTTCACCATGTTGGCCAGGCTGGTCTTGAACCCCTGATCTCAGGTGATCTACCTACCTCAACCTCCCAAAGTGCTGGGATTAAAGGCATGAGCCACTGCACCCAGCCCTTCCTGTAAATTTATTCACATAACATAAAATATATAATTACTCACAAAGGTAAAATATTACTTTCCTGTACTTCCCTACTTGATAGATATAAAACTCCTAAATAATTCATTCCCCTTTTCTTTAAAAGAGTTTCATTGTCATGCCACCTATACTTATTATTTTTAAATTTTATTTATTTATTTTTTTAAAGAGACAGGGTCTGGCTTTGTCATCTGGCTGGAGTGCAGTGGCCGGATCATAGCTCACTGCTGCCTGGAACTCTGGGGCTCAGGGGATCCTCCCGTACATACACTTAAGTTAAACAAAGGAAGAGGCTCTCCTAAATTACAGCTCCTTGTTCTACCTGAGAGGCTAGACCACACACTGGCTGGGCTCTTACCATTCCCAATACTGAGCCTTGCTTTCAACTCTGGTAGTAGTTAAAGCAGCATTTTGCAACTCTTTTCATTTCTGTCCAGGTAGCAAGTAAATGGAGTATCCATGAAAGGCAGTGCCACTACAAAAGCAGCCTTTCCATTCCTTGGTGGAGGACCCCTTATTAATTTTCATTGCAGTTTCAAGTATAGTTCCTGTGATGTCATATTTTGATAAGTATATCTAGAAGCTGAAAGAGTGGTTTACTTTAACTGTAAACCCACATAGGATAGTAATACCTCAAGAAAGTATAGAGTGAGATCATTGCTTTAAAAAATACGTATACGGGCCGGCCGCGGTGGCTCACGCCTGTAATCCCAGCACTTTGGGAGGCCGAGGCGGGCAGATCACGAGGTCAGGAGATTAGGACCATCCTGGCTAGCACCGTGAAACCCCGTCTCTACCAAAAATACAAAAAATTAGCCAGGCGTAGTGGCGGGCACCTATAGTCCCAGCTACTCAGGAGGCTGAGGCAGGAGAATGGCATGAACCTGGGAGGCAGAGCTAGCAGTGAGCCGAGATCGCGCCACTGCACTCCAGCCTGGGCGACAGAGTGAGACTCCGTCTCAAAAAAAAAAAAAAAAAAGTAAGTGTGTATGTGTATGTGTCCATACATATATACAATTGACCCTTGAATAACATGGGTTTGAACTGCATGAGTCCACTTATACATGGATGTTCTTCCACCTCTGCCACCCCTGAAACAGCGAGACCAACCCCCTCCTTCTCCTCAGCCTATTCAATATGAAGACGATGAGGATGAAGACCTTTATGATGATCCGATTCCACTTAATGAATAGTAAATATGTTTTCTCTTCCTTATGATTTATTATTATTATTATTATTATTATTATTGAGACAGATTCTCACTCTGTCGCCCAGGCGATCTCAGCTCACTTCAACCTCCACCTTCCAGGTTCAAGCAATTCTTGTGCCTCAGCCTCCCAAGTAGCTGGGATTACAGATGTGTACCACCACACCCAGCTAATTTTTGTATTGTTAGTAGAGACAGGGATTCTCCATGTTGGCCAAGCTCGTCTCGAACTCCTGACCTCATGTGATCCTCTGGCCACGGCCTCCCAAAGTACCGGGATTACAGGCATGAGTCACTGTGCCTGTCCTCCTTATGATTTTTAAAGTAACATTTTCTTTCCTGTAGCCTACTTTACTGTAAGAACATAGTACATAACACACGTAACATACAAAATATGTGTTGATTGACTATGTTATCAGTAAGGATTCCAGTCACCAGTAGGTTTTAGTAGTTAAGTTTTGGGAGAGTCAAAAGTTATACGTGGATTTTTGACTGTGAGTGGGGATCAGTGCTGCTAACATCCAGGTTGTTCAAGGGTCACTGTATGTGAATATCTCAGTCTCAACATGAGAAAACTTCTCAGCATTAAGAAACTTCTCAACATGAAGAAAAACTTCTTACCATTAAGAAAATTTGAAAAGTAGAGAAAAGAAGATTACTATAACCCCACTCTATAATAAAGCACTAAGAATTTTTGAAGTTATTTCCTAATCTTTATTTCCAGGCATCTGAATTTTAAATAAAATATACTGCTGCTACAGTTAGTCAATATCCTGACTTTCCCACTTGACAGTATGCCAATGATCTCTTGAGGCTCATTTTAACTCTAAGAGCCTCAATTCAATGATTCTATGAGTCTTCAGTAAGACTCCTTAATATAAGAAGTAAATAATTTACAAGCTGATACAAATATGAAACTATTTTGTATATTCCAAAAGTGTCATCATTTACAAAATGAGAAGCTTATTTTTAAAAAGTGATATTCTCTCTTGATAAGAAATCTGATACATGTTAACACTTTCTCTGTTGGGAAAACAGAGAATATCCAGAGGAAAATTAAAATTACTCAAAATCTTACCGCTCAGCTGTAACTACTTTACAGTTTAGAACTTAAGTAAAATTTGGCCTTTCATGCAATTTGTCTTTAGAATTTAGAGAGTTATTTTATATTGTAGAAATCCCATCTACTATGGAAAAGGAAGTGGCTTTTGTTTGCCATGTTCGTCTCCTTCGAGAATGCAATGATCCTATCTAATGATCTATCACCCTCAAATGGACGTTTGGGTTTTGAACAGTGGGCTGAGTGGGCACTGTTGAGGTTGAAGTGAGCAGCAAGGTCTAAGCAACTGAGGTTAGGGCTTGGTACCTATCGGGTCACAGGACGACTTCTTGTGGGGACCATTTGTCCCTACCCTTCTTGTACAGCCCTAGAATCCATTCCAATTCCAGGGCACCATCTGGAAAATACTGGGAGAAACTGGGAGAATTAGATGAAAGAGTAGACCACCACAGTTCTTCATCACTACAGACCAAACATGTCATGGAATGTATTCCATCATGGAAGTATCAGAGGTACCTCCTCAGTGCACAAGACGTGGAAGTGTCACGATTAATATTAGTGCCAACACGTTAGTCAAGAAAAGCCACCATGATGGAATCTTCATTTACAGAAACAAGGACTTAGAGAATGGATTCTTTATTTTTTCTTTTAAATGTTTGTTTTTGACTAGGTAATACATTCATAATCTTTCAAAAATTCAAAAGGTTCAAAAGGGTGAGCTGTGAGAAGTCTCCCTCCCATGCCTGCCCTTGGCCACCAGCTTGTGTCTCTCTCCGGAGATAGAGAAGCAAACGAAGCTATATACAGAAGTGGGTCCTTCCATTGTACACCAGTACATCACTGTGTTGGAAATGGCCTCTAGACAAAGAGGTGCCCGAGAAGAGGAGTCAGCCCATTTATTAACCACCCCAAATCTGCAAGGAGTTCACAGATTGAGGTTTTGAAGGGAAGCCTTACTTGGTATAAGGAGACAATGTCTCATCCTAATAAGAGGACAGGAGAGCTGCTGTGTATCTAGGTTGCATTTAAAGGGCAAGGTAATGATTCATAAGGTGTTTATTTTCCCCAAGAGAGGCTGGTGCTAAGAGTGCCACCACCTTTTTTATGAACAATTTGCTAAATGTAAAACTGGATCATGTTTTTGTATTATTTTTATTAGAAAGAGTAGTGATTACCAGAACTTCTTCCCCTTAAAAGAATTACTGAAAACAGCTTGAAAATCATAAGCATTATTTTTATGTCTTGGGGCCAAACTATATCCCTACTGGAATATATCTCGAATGATGTCATAAGTTAATGGAAAAAATAGCAGTAACATTTGCTTTACTGCCAAGGTTTAAGAATACTTAAGCAAAGCATATTTATTTTGGTGATATGAATATTTAATTTTTCCTTACCTGGAAAGGTATTAAAGAGTGTTAATCAATTTATGTTTTGGAGAACTTTTAAAGTTTACCCTTGATATCAGCTGTTACTCTCCGCAAAATCTTATGTATTTGCATCTGTTTATATTTACATAAGAAATAAAAATATCAATAGACTTTTATGAAATACAAGAAGCATATACCAAATTTCTCTAGATGAGTAAATAAAAAAAATAGCCAATAGAATTTTGAGGGTGAAAAAAATGCCCCATCAAATATAAAAGTACACTACAAATCTACCCAAATTAAACAGTAGGATATAGACAGGGATAGACAAACAGCTCATTAGAACATAATAAGCAATCCAGAAATTGACCGATGTGTATATGAAAAGAGAATTTCATATCCACAGGGAAATAAGTGGCATTGAGAGAATCAACTACTGATTTAGAAAAAAGTAAAGTTAGTTTACTTTCTGAATCATACACACAAATAAATGCACCTCTCCAAAGCATATATAACAGGTAAAAATAATAGTTTTATGCTCTTGGCCTCCTCCATCCATAAGACACAAAACAATGAAGTAAAACATAACAATACAGATAGATTTGAATATACAAAACTTTAAACAAAATACCATTAAAAAGTTTAAAAGTTAACAACAAATTGGAGAAAAATATTGCAACATATGCAATAAAGGGTTGATATGCATGATATCGAAGGAGATGTTACCAATCCTTATAAAAGACAAACAACTACCCAAAAAATTGATCACATAATTTTTTTTTTTTTTTTTTTGAGACAGGGTCTCACTTTGTCACCCAGGCTGGAGTGCAGTGGTGTAGCCATGCCTCACTGCAGCCTCAACTTCCTGGGCTCAGGCGATTCTCTCACCTCAGCCACCCAAGTAGCTGAGACTACATGCAAGCGCCACCATGCTAAGCTAATTTTTAAAATTTTTTCTAGAGATGGGGTCTCACTATGTTGGCCAGGCTGGTAGAGAACTCCTGGGCTAAGCAATCCTCCTGCCTCAGTTGGTCAGAAGTTTTAGATAGTCAAATCAAATAATAAAAAATAAGTGATCAATAAAGATATGTTAAGATGCCCAATCTAATAGAAATCAACGAAATGCGGTATTATTGTTCATCCTTTAGAATATAAACCTCTCGACCATATCCCTCTCCTCCCAAATGCTGATGAGGGCGAGTGAGTAGACTAGGCATGCTCTTAAACTGTAAATCTGTAAACTAAGTGCTCTTTTTGGAGGATAATGGAATAGTTTATTCCAAAATGCAAAATGTATATGTCCAGAAACCTAGCAAATCCACTAATGGGACAACCACAGAAATACTGGCATGTGTGCACAAAGATATATGCATAAAGAAAGTCAAGGCAACATTGTTTTAATAATGAAAAACTGAAAACTCCATAAACATCCATCAATGATGTAATTGTTCAATGACTTTTTGGCATATTATCTATGAAATGTCAGTCATTCAAATGAAATATATATATATATATATACACACAAATATATACATAATTTTTTTTTTGAGACAGGATCTCTCTCTGTTGCCCAGGCTGGAGTGCAGTGGTGTGATCTGGGCTCACTGCAACCTCTGCCTCCTGGGATCAAGTGATCCTCCCACCTCAGCCTACCAAGTAGCTGGGACTACAGGTGTGAGCCACTACGCTCATCTAATTTTTGTATTTTTAGTAGAGACAGGGTTTACTATGTTGTCCAGGCTGGTCTCGAACTCCTGAGCTCAAATGATCTGCCCACCTTGGCCTCCCCAAGTGCTGGGAATACAGGCCTGAGCCACCGCATCCAGCTGAATGAGATATATATTATTATAGAAAGATTTCTTAGATGCTGTGTTTATGTGTGAGAGAGGGTGCATATAAATGCATACATGTACATACACATATTTTATATATATATATATATGTACACACACACACATTTATAAATGCATGGAAAAACATCTAAAAGGATCTACATCAAGATTTTACTAGTGGATACCTGTGAGAACAGAAATAAGGTTGGGAAAGGAGTGAAGGGTTTTCATTTATACTTAATAGAATTTTGTATTGCTTGAATGCTTAATTAGAATATATTATTTTTGTACATACAAATACATATATAAAAAAGAGGCCAGGTGCAGTGGCTCATGCCTGTAATCACAACACTTTGGGAGGATCGCTTGAGCTCAGGAGTTCAAGACCAGCCTGGGCAACATACCAAGACCTCATCTCTACTAAAAAAACAAACAGACAAAAAACAAAAAATACCCCCCCAAAAACAAAATGACCCTTACTTCCCCCTGTACTCTAATTTTATTGTACTTCTTCATATAGAGTACAACAGAATAGAAAGAACCTCTTTTAGTATAAATATTTATTTTTCATAAAATGAGAACTTCCATAAAAATGTACTTTTAAAATTTGATTCTTTTTGACTGTTATTTATTCTTTATATCATGCTATCAAATGAAGATAAGGCTATCAGATACTCCAACTTCTAGGAAAACTATGCAGAAGCAAAACTATCCCGAATGATAATGTGTGGGTTGAGTGCAGTCACTGAAGCTCAGGGGTCAGGACTCAACTGCACCAAGCACTCCATCTTCCCAGTTGCCCGGAGGCCCTAGCCAGCATGATGTCACTCAAAATATTCAGCCACCTTTTAATAACCAACTTTACTTCAGAAGAGCAACTACAGGTGTCACATTTTAGCATACATTTTTCCTGACCCTAGAAGTGGAAGGGAGAAAAGAGGGGGACAAAAATGTCTGGCTTGATAGGGACATGTTGTTGGCCTCAGAGTAGATTATGATAGAATAAAGACCTCAAATAGATAAAAATCCATTCAGGATGTTGGAACGCTCTACACGTATATACAAACAAATGATATAGGAGGAAATAAAAAAATAAAGAAGTACATTCAGCTCTTGGTGTCTGCAGGGGATTCATTCCAGGACCCCTTCAGATACCAAAATCCATGGATTCCTCAAGTCTCTGATATAAAATGGTGTAGAATTTACACACAACCTACACCCATCCTCTTGTATACTTTAAATAATCTTTAGATTACTTACACTACCTAATACCATGTAAATGCTGTATAAATATTATTATACAGTATTGTTTTATGATCTGTGTTATTTTTATTGTTGTGGTGTTATTTTGTATTTGTTTTAAAAAATATTTTGGGCTGGGTGTGGTGGCTTATGCCTGTAATCCCAGCATTTTGGGAGGCTGAGGCAGGTGGATCACTCGAGGTTAGGAGTTTGAGACCAGCTGGACCAACGTGGTGAAACCCTGTCTCTGCTATTAATACAAAAATTAGCCAGGTATGGTGGCACATGCCTGTAATCCCAGCTACTTGGGAGGCTGATGCAGGAGAATCGCTTGAACCCGGGAGGTGGAGGTTGCAGTAAGCTGAGATTGCGTCACTGCACCCCAGCCTGGGTGACAGAGCGAGACTCTGTCTCAAACAAAACAAAACAAAACAAATTTGGATTGTGGTCAGTTGACTCCACAGATGGGGAACCCATAGATATGGAAGGCCGACTGTAACCCTGAAAGAAAGGGGAGTTTCTCTGGCACGCAAGACAGTAAGATAGGAAGAAAAGCTGTGGAGCAAGTCTATGATAACAGACCTCACTACTCCCCCATCAATTTCAGGGAAGTTTGCTGTTAAAGTTGGAGGTTATACAGCAACTTCCTTTATATTGTGACATGCTCCCAGCACACAGTACCATCATCACCCGGACTGCAGGAACAGTGGCACCAGGATGTACGGCTGTAGTTTAGGGGATTAATATTTGTTTTCCATGAAGACCTATCATGATCTTCTTCATGTCATTGATCATCTATCCTGGTATTTTTTATTGATTCGATTTTTAAAGATTTGATTTGCTTGCAAATGTTTAGAAACACACCTGTTGTACGAGCAAAATACATTCATCCTTAAGACAAAAATAAACAGAACACCTGTGAAGTGAGGGGGTCAGACTATATGATCACTCAGGTCCCTTCCGGATTAGGTAACCTGTGAAAGAAACCGAAGGGGACTGGGGGGAAAATGGTAAGATGATAGCGATCTCCTTCGGCACCAGTAAAATCAGGATTCCCATTCTACAGTTACATCTTCTGAAAAGTCAGCTTCAATCCTATGTTATGTCTATTGTGAAACCAAAGTGTTATGTATGTGCCCACACTGACTCTCGCCAGCATCTATTCTGGGCATACAACTTCAACTAAGTCTGTTCAAGAGCAGAATAAATGATGTCTTCAGGCCCAGAAAAAAATGAAGAAAGGAACCAAAATGTAGCCCTACGAAATGATTCAGACTTCCTTGAAAGAAAAGATTTAATTTTAGAAATTCTTATTCAGCATGATTAGTTTTAGTGTTCTTGAAGGAGATAGCTGAGTTTATTATGAAGTTCTAGAAATTTACAATCTTATCTAGTCATATCTTTAAAACTGTCACATTGACTATTAGGTTCTTAAAAAGCAAACAAGGATGAATGTGAGAGAAGCGGAAATGTTTATAAGATGGTTTTAAGCCAAACTGTTTAAAAACGTTTTTTAATTGTGATAAAATATACCTATCATAAAATTTACCATTGTAAGAAATTTTTTTTAACCAACTTAACATGGGATCACATCTTAAGCATTTTCAATTTCTAAACTGCATTTTGTCACCTACCTTGTAAACTGTCGACTCTCTTCATGAACTTCCATTTCTGTGCTTTTAAATTCATTTAGTTCTTTCCTTATTGCTGCCTAAACAGGAAAAAAAAAAATAGATAAACAGAATCGTTATTTAGGTCATATATTGCCCCAGTATATACAGCATCAATGAAGCAGACCTTTTTTTTTTTTTTTTTTTTTTTTTAGAGATAGAGTCTCACTCTGTCACCCAAGCTGGAGTGGAGTGATGAGATATGGCTCATTGCAGCCTTAAACTCCTGGGCTCAAGTGATCCTCCCAATTCAGCATTCCCAGTAGCTCGGATCACAGGTGTGCGCCACCACGCTCAGCTAATTAAAAAATTTTTTTTTTGTAGAGACACAGTCTCAAGATGTTGCCCAGGCTGATCTCGAACTTCTAGGCTCAAGTGATCCTCTCGCCTCAGTTTCTCAAAGTGCTGAGATTACAGGCATGAGCCACCATACCAAGCTTAGACATTCTTTTAAGGTGTAATAAATATAATATACTATAGCCAAACTAAAACCATGATAGACTTCCTTTAAGTGCTCTTGGCAACGGGGAGTGGGAGGGGGCCTTTGCCAAACTCATCCTTGAGCCTGGTCCATGAGTCACACGGAACATCCCCCACCCACGATGACCACAAGGAAAGTGCAGTTCATAACATTTTCTGAGAAGTAATACCATTTTCCTATGGAAAGTTCTGCATTGAATATTGCCCACAACAACATGGCTTTGACTAGCTGCCAGACAGCTACTGAGAAAGCAGTCACTTATATATTCTTTAATATTGAAAGTTTATAGAAATAGAACTTATAATTTCAGCAAAATCCTTAAAGCTACCCAAAGAAAATATCAAATAGAATGCGTTGCTATTTAAAGAACACATAATCCACGTCACGTAATTTTTGGTATTTGAGGGGATGCTCAGGCCATTCAGACTGAAATGTTAACATTAATTATCTGTTAACAAATAGTGGCAGGATTATAGATGGTTTGTGGTTTCAAATTTTTGCTTATTTTTATTTCCTAACTTCTCTACAAAGAATGTTTTACTCATGTTTTTAAAAAGGTGCTAATAAAGACACCCCTGTAACCTCCAGGCAAAATGGACTCTTCAGCCAAAACTAAGAATGATAAGTCACAGGGAGTGACTTCACTGGGAGATAAAAAGTCTTCTTTGTGGTTGGAAAATAATAAATTTTAGGAAAGGGAACAGACAGAAAAAAGCCCTGAGGCCTCTCTCTGGCTCTCCCTCATAACTAACCATCATTCTGCAATACATGAGCCTTTCCCTCAACACTCCTTTCAATGCTATATTTAAGCCCATGTCACAGATTGTCTCTTCTCCCCAGATATATTCCTCAGCCCCTGTAGTTTCTATGGGGAACCTGTGACTAGGAACTGTGACAATAATGCTTGCTACTGACTTTTGGAAATGAAGAAGCAAGCAGAGAAATATGTGTGGGCCTAAGTCCTCTGTGACATGGCTGTCCAGTTTGTCTTACCAGTCCGATCAACAGTGAGGACACTTTTGCTTACTGCAAAAACTGATGCCTAGAACCAGAAGGAGAAAGAGTGAGGCTGCTCTATACCACTCGCCAATTAACATCTATAAAACATTCTTCCTTGAAAGGAGGTTTTTTTTTTTTTTTGAGACAGAGTTTCGCTCTTGTCACCCAGGCTGGAGTGCAGTGGCGCGATCTTGGCTCACTGCAACCTCCGCCTCCCGGGTTCAAGTGATTCTCCTGCCTCAGCCTCCCAAGCAGCTGGGATTACATGCATGCACCACCATGCCCGGCTAATTTTTTGTATTTTTAGTAGACACGAGGTTTCACCATGTTGACCAGGCTGGTCTCAAACTCCTGACTTTGTGATCTGCCCGCCTCAGCCTCCCAAAGTGCTGGGATTACAGGCATGAGCCATCGTGCCCAGCTGAAAGGAGGTATTTTAATTTGAATAGTGGCAGAGAATCCTGTCTTGATGTTCATTTTAAATTTCTTCTCCAAATGTAAGGTTTCAGCAGAGGAAGTGAAAAGCGGTACACTTGGAGTCAGAAGACAGGGATTCTAGTCTTGGCTATGCCCTCATTAGCAGTGTGACCCTTAGTGAGTCACTTCACTCCAAACCTCAGTTTTCTTATCTGGAAAACCAGGAAAATTCTTAACAATATCGTGAGAATTAATCAAGAGCATATTTGAAAGTGCTTTGTATACTGTAGAGTCAATAAAATGTCATTATTATGAGCCTCTTGAAAAACAAATTATTCTAGTTTGTGATTGGGATTAACAATTCTTTCATTTTTATTTATGAAGAGGCCACTGGAATGAAAGAAGATAATGCCACTGAAGTTGACTTAACCATGAATTAGATAAAGTCCTTATTTGCAATAGTAGGTTGGCTACTACTGATCTAAGAGTACGGCAAAAATCAATGAAAGCATTCTGTGAGAATCAACTGAGATATGGAATTTACAAAACATTACAATTGTAAATTGTGTGCTATCCATCCGTCATATTAATAAAATTTATAATTCACTGATGACCATATACATATGCATAAAGAGAGACAGTTTACTATTTACAGGCACATCCTACACACTCATCTGCAATGTGACTTTGCTATTCCCCCATCAAGAGGCGAAGTCTATCTCTCCAGCCTTGACTCTGGGTGAGTCCTGTAACCACTTTCAACAAATGCACACAGTAGAGGTGATATGTGCCACTCTGATGTAGCCCTTAACTAGCCTGGCACCTTTTGCTTCTTGCTACTTTAAAGCCAGCTGCCATGTAAAAAAAAGTGACTACTCTCAGAAAACCATGCTGTGAGAAACTCAAGATACAGGGAAAAGCCCTGGAGGTTAAGATGCTGGGTAGATAGAGAGAGAGAGGCCAAGGAGCAAAAGGCACCGACGGTTAGTGAAGAAGCTATCTTGGAAGTGAATTATCTAACCCAGCATCTCACCTGATGCCACAGGGATCCGAAACAAACTGCTGGGCTGAGCCCTACCCAAATTCCTAACTCAGAATTGAGAGCAAAATAAATAGCTGTTTTAAAAGCCACTAAATTCTGGGCTGGTTTGTTAAAAAGCAGTTGATAATCTGAAATCGATTCCAAGGCTTTTACCTTACAGCTGATACAATGGAGGCCTAGAGGGGTCACATGACTCTAGAGAGAGATGCGCATTAACCCTTTTCCTGGTTGCCCTGAGAATACTTGCCTGGCAGCACTAATGGCTGCAGTTGTTTATCTCAGGATAAGTTTGCCATGAAATATCTTGCTTTTATTTTTGCAATGCTCTAGTATATCGACTTTGGAAACAAAAGACATCATTCTATTTATAGCATTATGGTTTTAGTAGTGGTATTCCCATTTACAAAATACAGTATTTCTCGATTGCTGAAAATGTCAAATCCTAGAAAACACAGCATTTCTATGTGTGATGTTAACATCATTCTCAAACAGTTGTTGGCCAAAAAATCGTTCGATGAATCTGATTTTTCCAAAATAGATGATTTTGATGTTCTATTTAGAAACAACTCCAAGAACATATTTTATTATTTATTTATATCCAAAAAAATATTTTATTATTTATTTATTTGAGACAGGGTCTCACTCTGTCATTCAGGTTGGAGTGCAGTGGCGCAATCTCAGCTCACTGCAACCTCTGCCTCCTGGGTTCAAACAATCCTCCCACCTCAGCCTCCTGAGTGGCTGGGGCTACAGGTGTGTGCCATCATGCCTGGCTAATTTTTTGTATCTTTTGTGGAGATGCATTTTGCAATGTTGGCCAGGCTGGTCTCAAACTCCTAGGCTCAGGCGATCCACCCACTTCAGCCTCCCAAAGTGCTGGGACTACAGGCGTGAGCCACCGCAATCGACCTCTATTTTATTTTCACATTGAAAATCTGTCAGATTTGCTTCAGCCTCAAAGAGCGTGTTTATGTAAAATTAAATGAGCACTGGCAGCAAGGTGCACTTTCTTTCTCTAAACAGGACGATGGTTAAGTGACAAACATGGGGCTCATACACAAGCCTTTTAATCTCAGATCCTATAGTCTTTCCACTAAAATGAGCTTCTGGGCCCCTGTCAGGATAATTGCTTCAGATCTGCATGTTGTGTGTGCTGGCTTATAATTGGAAATGATGAGTCAGTTATGTGAATGACGTGGCAATGGAAGTGATGTGAAATTATAAGGACTAGTTGTTTGAAAAAAAATATGCCAGAAAGATGTGACTACAGGCAATTAAAGAAATAGAATGCTTATTTTTAAAATTCACTGAAGATTGATCATAGTTTTATTACAAGAGTTACTTCATCTTGGAATAAAGAGAAAGATTTCCTGAGACAGTTTAAAACAGGAAAAAAAGTAAATCAGACACTTTAGACAAATACATGTATAATAAACTTAACTCTCTTCTTTGCAAAGGAGACCAGGTTTTAGGCTTAATAATTCTTCACATACATGTAATTAGGACTAATTTTTTTTTTTTTTTTTGAGACAGGGTCTTCTTCTGTCACCCAGGCTGGAGTGAAGGTGGTGTGATCACAGCTCATTGTAGCCTCAAATTCCAAGGCTGAAGACACCCTCCCACCTCAGCCTCCCAAGTAGCTGGGACCATAGGTGTGTGGCCACCACATCTGGCTAATTAAAAAAAAAAAAAATTTGTGGAGATGAGGTTTTGCTGTGTTGCCCAGGTTGGTCTTGAACTCCTGGGCTTAAGCAATCCTCCTGCCTTGGCCTACCCAAAGTGTTGGGATTACAGCCATGAGCCACCAAACCCAGTCTGGGACTGATTTTGTTGAAAGACATGAGATAGAAAGAGCTGGGCTGAGGTTACGGGGGATCAGAGCTCCAACGGTGCTGGGTTGTACCACCAATGGGAAGCCATTGAGCCAAAACTAGGTATTTCTAGAGTAGAAACAACAACAACAACAAAACTCTATGAGATAGCAACTGAGACCAAATATGTAGTAATTTTGGCATCATGAGAATTATAGAGAGGAAAAAGGAAACAAAAATGTCTGAAACTAAGTTTAAAATTGGCCAGTGGTGAGTGGTAACAGGTTTGCTTCATCAGTCCCTGTTAGCTTAGGGGTTGTGCTAGGAAGAAGCAACAGGTGATTTGTTGAAAATGCAGACCCTGGAGTGGACCTCCAGCAAACTCCAACAGACCTGCAGCTGAGGGGCCTATCTGTTAGAAGGAAAATGAGCAAACAGAAAGGAATAGTATCAACATCAACAAAAAGGACATCCACACCCAAACCCCATCTGTAGGTCACCAACATCAAAGACTAAAGGTAAATAAAACCACAAAGATGGGGAGAAACCAGGGCAGAAAGGCTGAAAATTCCAAAAACCAGAATGCCTCTTCTCCTTCAAAGGATCACAACTCCTCACCAGCAAGGGAACAAAACTGGATGGAGAATGAGTTTGATGAGTTGACACAGTAGGCTTCAGAAGGTCGGTAATAACAAACTTCTCTGAGCTAAAGGAGCATGTTCTAACCCATTTTGAGGAAGCTAAAAACGTTGAAAAAAGGTTAGATGAATGGCTAACTAGAACAACCAGGGTAGAGAAGAGCTTAAGTGACCTGATGGAGCTGAAAACTACAGTACCAGAACTCCGTGAAGCATACACAAGCTTCAATAGCCACTTCGATCAAGCGGAAGAAAGTGTATCAGTGATTGAAGATCAAATTAATGAAATAAAGTGAGAAGACAAGATTAGAGAATAAGAGTGAAAAGAAACGAACAAAGCCTCCAATAAATATGAGACTATGTGAAAAGACCAAATCTACATTTGATTGGTATACCTGAAAGTGATGGGGAGAATGGAACCAAGTTGAAAAACACTCTTCAGGATATTTTCCAGGAGAACTTCCCCAACCTAGCAAGAGAGGCCAACATTCAAATTCAGGAAATACAGAGAATACACCACAAAGATACTCCCCGAGAAGAGCAACCCCAAGACACATAACTGTCAGATTCACCAAGGTTGAAATGAAGGAAAAAATGTTAAGGGCAGCCAGAGAGAAAGGTTGGGTTACCCACAAAGGGAAGCCCATCAGACTAACAGTGGATCTCTCTGCAGATACCCTACCAGCCAGAAGAGAGTGGGGGTCAATATTCAACACTCTTAAAGAAAAGAATTTTCAGCCCAAAATTTCATATCCAGCTGAACTAAGCTTCATAAGTGAAGGAGAAATAAAATCCTTTCCAGACAAGCAAATGCTGAGAGATTTTGTCATCACCAGGCCTGCCTTACAAGAGCTTCTGAAAGAAGCACTAAACATGGAAAGGAACAACTAGTACCAACCACTGCAAAAACATGCCAAATTGTAAAGACCATGGATGCTAGGAAGAAACTGCATCAACTAATGGGCAAAATAACCAGCTAACATCATAATGATAGGATCAAATTCAAACATAACAATATTAACCTTAAATGTAAATGGGCTAAGTGCCCTAATTAAAAGACACAGACTGGCAAATTGGATAAAGAGTCTAGACTCATCAGTGTGCTGTATTCAGGAGACCCATCTCATGTGCAAAGACACACATAGGCTCAAAATAAAGGGATGGGCCAGGCACAGTGGCTCATGCCTGTAATCCCAGCACTTTGGGAGGCTGAGGTGGGCGGATCACGAGGTCAGGAGATCGAGACCATCCTGGCTAACACGGTGAAACCCCGTCTCTACTAAAAATACAAAAAGCTAGCTGGGCGTGGTGGCGGGCACCTGTAATCCCAGCTACTCGGGAGGCTGAGGCAGGAGAATGGGGTGAACCTGGGAGGCGGAGCTTGCTGTGAGCCGAGATTGCGCCACTGAACTCCAGCCTGGGCAACAGAGCCAGACTCAGGCTCAAAAAAATAAAAAATAAAAAAAATAAAGGGATGGAGGAAGACCTACCAAGCAAATAGAAAGTAAAAAAAAAGCAGGGGTTGAATCCTGGTCTCTGATAAAACAGACTTTAAACCAACAAAGATAAACAGGGACAAAGAAGGTCATTACATAATGGTGAAGGGATCAATTCAACAAAGAGCGTTAACTATCCTAAATATATATGCATCCAATACAGGAGCACCAGATTCATGCAGCAAGTTCTTAGAGACTTACAAAGAAACTTAGACTCTCACACACAATAATAATGGGAGACTTTAACACCCCACTGTCAATATTGGACAGATCAACAAGACAGAAAATTAACAAGGATATCCAGGACTTGAACTCAGCTCTGGACCAAGTGGACCTAACAGACATCTACAGTATTCTCCACCCCAAATCAACAGAATATACATTCTTCTTAGCACCACATTGCACTTATTCTAAAATTGACAACATAATTGGAAGTAAAACACTCCTCAGCAAATGTAAAGGAACAGAAATCAAACTGTCTCTCAGACCACAGCGCAATAAAATTAGAACTCAGGATTAAGAATCTCACTCAAAACCACACAGCTACATGGAAACTGAACAACCTGCTCCTGAATGATTACTCGATAAATAATGAAATGAAGGCAGAAATAAAGATGTTCTTTGAAACCAGTGAGAACAAAGACACAATGTACCAGAATCTCTGGGACACAGCTAAAGCAGTGTTTAGAGAGAAATTTATAGCATTAAATGCCCACAAGAGAAAGCAAGAGAGATCTAAAATCGACACCCTAACATCACAATTAAAAGAACTGGAGAAGCAAGAGCAAATACATTCAAAAGCTAGCAGAAGGCAAGAAATAACTAAGATCAGAGCAGAACTGAAGGAGATAGAGACACAAAAAACCCTTCAAAAAATCAGTGAATCCAGGAACCGGTTTTTTGAAAAGATTAACAAGATAGACTGCCAGCAAGACTAATAAAGAAGAAAAGAGAGAAGAATCAAATAGATGCAATAAAAAATGATAAAGGGGATATCACCACTGATCCCACAGAAACACAAACTACGATCAGAGGATACTATAAAAACCTCTACACAAATAAACTAGAAAATCTAGAAGAAATGGATAAATTCCCGGACACATACACCCTCCCAAGACTAAATCAGGAAGAATTTGAATCTCTGAATAGACCAATAACAAGTTCTGAAATTGAGGCAATAATTAATAGCTTACCAACCAAAAAGAGTCCAGGACCAGACAGATTCACAGCTGAATTCTACCAGAGGTACAAAGAGGAGCTGGTACCATTCCTTCTGAAACTATCCCAATCAATAGAAAAAGAGGGAATCCTCCCTAACTCATTTTATGAGGCCAGCATCATCCTGATACCAAAGCCCAGCAGAGACACAACAAAAAAAGAGAATTTTAGGCCAATATCCCCGATGAACATCAGTGCAAAAATCCTCAATAAAATATTGGCAAACCCAATCCAGCAGCACATCAAAAAGCTGATCCACCATGATCAAGTCAGCTTCATCCCTGCGATGCAAGGCTGGTTCAACATACACAAATCAATAAACATAATCCATCACATAAACAGAACCAATGACAAAAACCACATGATTATCTCAATAGATGCAGAAAAGGCCTTTGACAAAATTCAACAGCCTTTCATGCTAAACTAGGTATCGATGGAACGTATCTCAAAATAATAAGAGCTGTTTATGACAAACCCACAGACAATATCATACTGAATGGACAAAAACTGGAAGCATTCCCTTTGAAAACCGGCACAAGACAAGGATGCCCTCTCTCACCAGTCCTATTCAACATAGCATTGGAAGTTCTGGCCAGGGCAATCAGGCAAGAGAAAGCAATAAAAGGTATTCAAATAGGAAGAGAGGACGTCAAATTATCTCTGTTTGCAGATGACATGACTGTATATTTGGAAAACCCCATCGTCTGAGCCCAAAATCTCCTTAAGCTGATAAGCAACTTCAGCAAAGTCTCAGGATACAAAATCAATGTGCAAAAATCACAAGCATTCCTATACATCAATAACAGAAAAACAGAGAGCCAAATCATGAGTGAACTCCCATTCACAATTGCTACAAAGAGAATAAAATACGTAGGAACACAATTTACATGGGATATGAAGGACCTCTTCAAGGAGAACTACAAACCACTGCTCAAGGAAATCAGAGAGGACACAAACAAATGGAAAAACATTCCATGCTCATGGATAGGAAGAATCAGTATCATGAAAATGGTCTTACTGCCCAAAGTAATTTACAGATTCAATGCTATCCCCATCAAGCTACCAATGACTTTCTTCACAGAATTGGAAAAAACTACTTCAAACTTCATATGGAACCAAAAAAGAGCTCGCATATCCAATACAATCCTGGGCAAGAAGGACAAAGCTAGAGGCATCTTGCTACCTGACTACAAACTTTACAAGGCTACAGTAACCAAAACAGCATGGTACTGGTGCCAAAACAGATATACAGACCGATGGAACAGAACGGAGAGATAACACCACACATCTACCACCATCTGATCTTTGACAAACCTGACACACACAAGCGATGGGGAAGATTCCCTATTTAATAAATGGTGTTGGGAAAACTGGCTGGCCATACACAGAAAACTGGAACTGGACCCCTTCCTTACACCTTATACAAAAATCAACTCAAGATGGATCAAAGACTTAAATGTAAGACCTAGGACCATAAAAATCCTAGAAGAAAACCTGGGCAATACCATTCAGGACACAGGCATGGGCAAAGACTTCATGTCTAAAACACCAAAAGCAATGGCAACAAAAGCCAAAATTGACAAATGGGATCTAATTAAACTAAAGAGTTTTTGCACTGCAAAAGAAATTATCATCAGAGTGAACAGGCAACCCACACAATGGGAGAAAATTTTTGCAATCTGTTCATCTGACAAAGGGCTAATATCCAGAATCTACAAGGAACTTAAACAAATTTACAACAAAAAATCAAACAACCCCATCAAAAAACGGGCTAAGGATATGAACAGAAACTTCTCAAATGAAGACATTTATGCAGCCAACAGACACATGAAAAAATGCTCATCATCACTGGTCATGAGTGAAATGCAAATCAAAACCACAATGAGATACCATCTCACATCAGTTAGAATGGTGATCATTCAAAAGTCAGGGAACAACAGATGCTGGAGAGGTTGTGGAAAAATAGGAATGCTTTTACACTGTTGGTGAGAGTGTAAATTAGTTCAACCATTTGGAAGACAGTGTGGCGATTGCTCAAGGATCTAGAACTAGAAATACCATTGACCCAGCAATTCCATTACTGGACGTATACCCAAAGGATTATAAATTATTCTACAATAAAGACACATGCACACGTATGTTTACTGAGGCACTATTCACAATAAAAAAGACATGAAACCAACCCATATGTCCATCAATGATAGGCTGGATTAAGAAAATGTGGCACATATCCACCATGGAACACTATGCAGCCATAAAAAAGGATGAGTTGATGTCCTTCGCAGGGACATGGATGAAGCTGGAAACCATCATTCTCGGCAAACTATCACAAGATCAGAAAACCAAACACCACATGTTCTCACTCATAAGTGGGAGTTGAACAATAAGAACACACGGACACAGGGAGGGGAACATCACACACTGGGGCCTATAGGGGGTGGAGGACTAGGGGAGGGATAATATTAGGAGAAATACCTAATGTAGGTGATGGGTTGATGGGTGCAGCAAACCACCATGGCACGCGTATACCTATGTAACAAACCTACACATTCTGCACATGTAACCCAGAACTTAAAGTATAATAAAAAGAAGGAAAGAAAGAAAGAAAGAAAGAAAGAAAGAAAGAAAGAAAGGAAGGAAGAAAGAAAGAAAGAGAAAGAAAGAGAAAGAAAGAAAATGCAGACCTTGCTGCCTTCTCAAACAGCATGAGCTGTGGGGCCAGAATTAACTAGAATTGCCATTTTGATATCATTTATTTCTTGGATAAAATTATGATGGGATGTGGAGAGGATTTCTGGACTACTCAATAATCAAGTTCAGTGCCACAGGGAAGCAAGTGTACTCCCTTCTGCTGCTAGGGCATCAATGAACAGGGCAAAGAATAGCTTGGGGAGAACAAAAATCTCAGGCTTTCTTAGGACCTGTTTAGACACTGTGTTCCTGGAAAGACAGTTTGTGTCATTCAACTTTATATCCCCAGTATCTAGGACGATACTTAATATATTGTAAGGGTTTTAATAAGTGATTACTGAGTGACCTGTTGGACAAAAGCACATCTCATCTGAAAAAATTCTACACTCTCTTTCACTGGATAATTTTAGACTAGATCGTAAACTCAGGAATCAACAGTGAAAATATCAGCAATGGGGAACAAAGCTTGGCTTCTCATCCCTGGCCATGAGTATAACATTGGTAATAGCTACCATTTATTGACCAGCATGAATTCTAGAGATAGTCTACCTAATTCTCAAGTAGATATAATTGGCTTTATTTTACTAGTAAGTAAACCTAGGTTAAATGACTTGGCCAAGGTCAAACAACTACTAAGTGGCCAAGTCAAGGATCAATCCATCCTAGAAGTGCCCAGTTCTAAAGCCTGCCCCTCTCTCCTCCATAGAGTAGAGCTTCCAAGCTCTACTCTAAGGAGATGGTTATTGGCAGGCAAGCCTAGGTCTTAAGGCCAATTCGATGGCCTTCTCTGACCTCACCTGTCTGCCACTGAAGGGCCAGCTCGTTTATCTACCTCGGTGCAGGAAACCAGGCCATCTCTATTTTACTGTACATATATCTGTTTCTAGTGCTCTAAGTACATATATTCTAAAACTGAAAATTTTATTTTGTTTATTTTTGTTTTAGAGACAGGGTCTCATTCTGTTGCCCAGGCTGCAGTGCAGTGGCACAATCACAGCTCACTGCAGACTTGAACTCCCAGACTCAAGGGATCCTCCTGCCTCAGCCTCCCAAGTAGCTAGGAATACAGGGGTGTGCCACTACACTTGGCTAATTTTTTTAGTTTTTGTGGAGAGAGGGTCTTGCTATGTTGCTCAGGCTGGTCTTTAACTCCTGGCCTCAAGTGACCCTCCTACCCTGGCTTCCCAAAGTGCTGACATTACAAGTGTAAGTCACTGTGCCCCGACCTGAAAATTTTATTTTAAAGGTGAATAAAGCTCAATCAAGTTCACAATTAATAAGGCATTTCTCCCACCACTTCTCTTTTCCAACATGAGCCATTTAACCAGACTACCAGATTCTGGAGATTCCCCACCACACCCAGCAAGGGCCTTCCTCCTTCACAGAAAGGAGAGGCATTGATTAATTATTGACTGATGGGCTACTACTCTTTAAAATGCAAGGTGGTAGCTTAATGGGGCTAAGAAAATAGCACTAAGATAAGAGAAAGAAAAAAGATGTCTCCTTTACGCTGAAAGGAAGCTCATTTTTTGTTTGTTTGTTTGTTTGTTTGTTTGGTTTGGTTTGGTTTTTGAGATGGAGTCTCGCTTTGTTGCCCAGGCTGAAGTGCAGCAATATAATCTTAGCTCACTGCAACTTCTGCCTCCTGGGTTCAAGTGATTCTCCTGCTTCAGTCTCCCAAACAGCTGGGACTATAGGCAGGAGCCACCATGCACAGCTAATTTTTGTATTTTTAGTAGAGATGGGGTTTCACCATGTTGGCCAGGCTGGTCTTCAACTCCTGACCTCAAGTGATCCACCCAACTCACCCTCTCAAAGTGCTTGGATTACAGGCATGAGCCACTGCACCTGGCCTCATTGTTTATTTTTTAAAGCAGAGGTGGAAATATTTACTTTGAATAGTTTTTTAAAATGGGATATAGAGCTCAAAAGTTAAAAAAAAACAACTCATTTTTAAACATAATAGTTAAATTATAATTTTTACATGAATTAACTTAATACAATATTTTAAATCTGATCGAAATATATATATAATAAATAATATATTATAAAATGTTTTAAGGTAAAAAGCAACAAAAACTAGAAATGCTTGTTAATAATGGTGATTAGCATGTGTCATTTTCATTCTAAAATAAAATATACACTAAGACCATTGATAGTCTTAGGATCTCTGGGCAATAATATTGTACTATTTCATCACAGTTACCTTTTAACAACTAGAGGGAACAATTTTTTTCAGTGTTAGGTAGTAAATGGTATTTTTAGAAATTCTTAAAAGTACTGTGCATTAAAGTGGTTCTTTTCTTGTTTTTGCATTTTTGAATATTCACATGTGGCCCAATGAATGTCCATCACTTGTGTATACACAATATACTACATATAAACATCTTAAATTGTTGCATTTTTCTATTTTTTATCTTTAAAAAGTGTACCATATTATTTATTTAATTATTTATTTTGAGATAAGGTCTGGCCTTGTTGCCCAGGCTGGAGTGCAGTGGCATGGCTCACTGCAGCCTCCTGCTCCTGGGCTCAAGCAATTCTCCCACCTCAGCTTCCCGAGTAGCTGGGACTACAGTCACGCGCCACCACACCCGGCTAATTTTTTGTATTTTTTAGTAGAGACAGAGTTTCACCACATCACTCAGGCTGGTCTCAAACTCCTGAGCTCAAGAAATCTTGAGCTCAAGAAACCTCGGCCTCCCAAAGTGCTAGGATTACAGGCATGAGCCACCATGCCTGGACAATATTTTTTCTATTTAGAAGAAATTCTACCTCTTAATTTTCTTCCAGAGAAACACACACATACACAATAAAAATCCACTTCTAAAAATGTTGCTTTTTAGATTTTAAAAAGTCTCAGGAGAAATGTGAGAGATACTGTCAGAGGGAGAAAATGAGGCCCATGTGTGAGGAGAGAGGGGCGGTGGCTATGCTCTGGGGCTCAGATCTGCATGGGAGATGTCAAAGTCATATGCCTTCAAAGCACTCATGAACAGAAACAAAGCCTGTGGCAGAAAACCTGGCCATGTAACTTTCCCCTGCAACCTAGAAGTCCAGAACAAGATCCCATTTTAGTTTCAACATAAAATTAAAAAAAAAAATCCTCTCTGTTACAGCTAGAGATGAATGAGCTTCACCTTCCAACAAAAGAACAAGAGTTAAAAAGAACTATTTCTAGGGTTTGGACAATTTAGTTTCCATATGAGGGTGGTTAGTCATTTAGACTCTCCCTGCTTGCATACTTGGCATCTGCAGTGATCTTTACTCATTTATCTGGCCCTACCTGCCTTTCTAAAGTTTTGCATTTGAATAGTAAGATAGCTGGGAATGGTGGGTGTGGAAAATTGTATTTTCCAAATTTGGCCACAATTGTGATCTTGCCACTCCCCTGTCAAGAAGTGGAGCTAATTAATTCCCCTTTCCTTGAAGCTTGAGCTGGTCTTATGATTTGCCTGCTACTAATAGAATGTAGTGGAAGTGAGGCTGGATGCTTTCCAAAGCCAGATCAGGAAAGGCCATATGGCTTTTACCTGGTTCTCTTGGGACATTTGCTCAGCCACCATGTAAGAAGACTGATGACTCAGGCCACCATGCTGAAGAGGCCATGTATAGGTAGTTTGGCAGACTAGGAGCCAGAGTTGCACCCAGTCTCTGAGCCATCCTTACCAAGACACCAGACATGTTAGAGAGGCTATCTTGGAGCCTCCGAAGTAGCCTATTTGTCAGCTGAATAACATTGAGTGACCTTAGTCAACCTCATGAAGAGCAGAAGAATCACCTAGCTGAGCCCTGACTAAATCCCCAACCTACAAAATCTGTAAAATATAAAATAGTTGCTGTTTTCAATCACTAAGTTTTGGGGAAGGTCACTGCACAGAAACAGTGACTAGAGCAGGGTCAACTAGGAGACACTAAATGAGAGGTGAATGACCAAAAGCCCACAACTGAAAGGAAAGGAGGATGGAAGAAACCTTGCACCAAGTTCAGAATGCAGTACTATTTCTAGCAAAATGGCATACCAGATGCCTTGACTAACTCTTCTATTGAAAAACAATTAAAATGCTAAACATAGCATCTAAAAACTGCTTTAAATGTACTAAACAGCTCGGAAAAGAGTAAAAAATACTTTGACAAGAATGAGTAAAAGAAGATCATGGCCAGAGAAATAAGGTAAGTGAGCAATGAAACTGGCTTTGACCTTGAGGGCACTTGTGTTAAATCTAGTGAATTTGAGCAGGCATCTTTATGATTTGGTGAAATACAGAAGACACACAAAACCCACTCA
Source organism: Symphalangus syndactylus (assembly GCF_028878055.3). Classification (NCBI taxonomy): domain Eukaryota; kingdom Metazoa; phylum Chordata; class Mammalia; order Primates; family Hylobatidae; genus Symphalangus; species Symphalangus syndactylus. The sequence goes on along the minus strand of NC_072424.2, from coordinate 121,570,664 downwards.
GGTCTAATAATTAATTCTCTCTCCATAAATTGGGAACCAAGGCATACCCTCAGTGTAAGGGTAAGCTAGAATATCTGATCCTCCAAGGACAAACAAAAAATTGCAAGCTGGTGCTTAGTAAGTAAGGGGATGGGCAGGGAGGGATGAAATGTACCCTGAAAATTTGAAGCCATGAGCTAAACATCACAGAGGTTTGCTGCTTCAATTCATAGTACTAAGGTAGTCTAAAATAACTCATTTTGACAATCTAGTTTAAAAATTATATTTTTAAATATAACAAAGGTTTCATTAAGAAAATGTACACATTCTAAACATATATATCTAATGACACACCTCACGATAAATGAAGCAAAATTAACAGAATTATAAGAAGTAAAAAAAAATCCACATAGTGGGAGATTTAACACATCTTGTTTGTTACCTGATGGATCAAACAGACGAAAAAATAACTAAGGCTACAGAAATCTGAATAGAACTAACAAGATTTAATTTACAGGAAAATTTGCACACCCTCAAACTGTAGAACACATATTGTTTTCAAGGACATGTGAGACATTTATAATTACTAAAAATCCCAATATGAAGGCCACATCCCAGACCAATGAGATCAGCATCTCTGGAGATGGGACCCAGACATCCACATTCTTTTTTTTTTTTTTTTTGAGACAGAGTCTTGCTTTGTCACCCAGGCTGGAGTGCAGTGGCGCGATCTCAGCTCACTGCAAGCTCCGCCTCCCGGGTTCACGCCATTCTCCTGCCTCAGCCTCCCAAGTAGCTAGGACTACAGGCGCCCGCCACCACGCCCGGCTAATTTTTTGTATTTTTAGTAGAGACGGGGTTTCACCGTGGTCTCGATCTCCTGACCTCATGATCTGCCCGCCTCGGCCTCCCAAAGTGCTGGGATTACAAGCGTGAGCCACCGCGCCTGGCCCAGACATCCACATTCTTAAAGAACTATAGGTGATTCCAATGTGTAGCCAAGGTTGCAAATCACTGACACACAGAGGCATTTCTAACTTTCAGTGCTTGTATCAGAAAGCAAGGAAGGATGAAAATTAATGATCTGGAGAGTCTATCTTAGGTTAGAACAGAACAGCCAATAAAGCCCAAAAAATCAGGAGGAAGAAGAGAAAAGAGCAAATAATGACATAGAAAACAAACATATAATACAGATGACCAAGCAAACTGAAAGCATATCTTATATCTTCCCCAAAAAAACAACTCCAGGTAAACAAAAAAGTTAAATACGAAAAGCAAAATTATAAACAATTTAGAAGACAGTATATGAGAATATATCTATCATTTTGGTATGCAAAGAATTTTTAAAACCAGAAACAAAATCATAAGCCATAAAGAAAAAGGTTGATAAATTCAACTGTAATAAGTTTAAGAATCTTGTTGGCCAGGTGCCATGGTTCACGCCTGTAATCCCAGCACTTTGGGAGGCCGAGACGGGCGGATCACAATGTCAGGAGATCAAGACCATCCTGGCTAACACGGTGAAACCCCGTCTCTACTAAAAATATTAAAAAAAAAAAAATAGCCGGGTGTGGTGGCGAGCACCTGTAGTCCCAGCTACTTGGGAGGCTGAAGCAGGAAAATGGCGTGAGCCCAGGAGGTGGAGCTTGCAGTGAGCCGAGATCGAGCCACAGCACTCCAGCCTGGGTGACACAGCAAGACTCCGTCTCAAAAAAAAAAAAAAAAAAAAAAAAAAAAAAAAGAATCTTGTTAAATCAATATTTGCGATGTATGTAACTGGAATATATGAAGAACTCCTATGAATCAGAAAAAATTGACAACACAAAAGAAAATGGGCAAAAGGCACTTAAGTGGAGTGGAATCCAAATGCCCAATAGGCATATGAAAATATGTTCAATCTCATTCATAATGAGCCAGAGGCAAAGTAAAAGCACAATGAGGTATGACTTCCTAGCTTCCTCAGCCTGTGCTCTCCCTCCGTCTTCAAGGGTCTGCTCCTTGCCTCTTCCACATAAGTACTGACCTGCTACTCCAATGATTTTTCCCACGCTATCAGTTACTGACTTTTCCGCCTGTATGTTCAACCTCTCCCTTTCTTTTGACCTTTTCACCGCACAAAAAATTGTTCAAGTATTTCCCATAAATTAAAAAAAAAAATCACTCCCTTGACACCTTTTCTCATTTTCCAAATTTACACACCCAAGCTTAATAACCTTCACGATCACCAGCCATACGTTGAATGACTGCCTCATCATACTTCAGAGCCCAAATTCTCAGGATTGTGTTTGATCCTTGTTGTCTCCACCACAGGCTTCCACCCATCAGGCCACCAAAATGCTCCCTCTCACCATGTCACTGCACACACATGGCCGTCCTCCCTGACACAGTCCTTCCAAGCTGCTGGGCTACCAGCTTCTCCTCTTTCCCCACTTCACGGACATTCTTCTGCTCCTTCTTCCTAAAACATCCCTGAAGTGCTTTTCTCAGCCTCCTTCTCTTCTATTCTTGTTCTGAACATTCTTCCTTTGTGATCTTACTCCTTCTTACTTTTCATTTCTACTTATGAGCTAAGGATTTCCGAATCTGTATCTCCAGTATGTGCTTGATGCATAGTAGGTATTTTAAATAATGAAGCTTCCTATTAAAAAGGGTCAGCACAGAGCACGATTAAATGCCTAGTTTTAGCATTAAGATGTGGCACGTTTAAGCAAAAGTACTTACGATTAAAAAAGAAAACTGGGTATAGCATGAATTTATTCAATACCAGATTTTGCCAAGAGAGAAAAATTAGAATAATTTAAAAACAAATGGTTGACACGAATCTTTGCCTATGGAACCATGGTACTAATAAGATAAAAGTCTTTCTACATTGATAGAACCCACTGTATATCTCATTTTTCAGGAATTGTGTGCAATGCTTTAGATAAGGGGTTGGTAAGGCTGACCTGCAGGCCAAATTTGGCCCACCATCTGTTTTTGTAGAAAAAGTTTTATTGGAACATACACATATCCATTCAATTACACATTGTGTGTGGCTGTTTTCATGCTACAATGGCAGAACTGGGCAGTTGCAACAAAGACTGTATGGCCCACATAGCCTAAACTATTTGCTGTCTTGTCATTTCTATTAAAAGTGTGCCAGTCTCGACGAAGATCAAACCTTTCTATTGTTAACATATCCCTTTAAAATGATAAGTTGTATAAGTTATATTTTCTAAGAGTAAGGATAAATCCTGTATGTGAGAAAGCCCTCCCCATCCAGGTATGAAAGCAGGTAGGTTATATGGTAAATAACTACTTTTCTCTGAGACTTAGTTGAAAGAACTACGTTGATATCACTAAATGTATCACTTAAGTGGCTTAAATAATCAGAGGCAGAAAACCGTTGTAATATTTGGTAAGATCTCGTCCCCTAGGATGACTTAAGTCGGGGGGATGTGGATATTGGAGCTTCCAGAAAAGCAATACAATCAACACAAAATCCACTGGGATTCTTGCCTTGTCTGCAGGTGTTAACCTGGCCCAGGGCTTGTCTGCTCGGCGGTCATAGTCAGGAGAATCCGTGACTTCTACGTACTCGTTAAATCGCAGGATCCTTCGAGCTTGTAGCTCTGCCACTGTGGGTCTCAGGCTGAGCTGCAGGAGGACAAGGAAAAAGGCAGAGTTCAGTAAACCACTTACAGCCTCACGGTGGCAAGTTTTCTATAGAGAACACTTCAAAGTTATGGTTAAATAAGGTCACTTTCAGGCATCAAAAAAAAAGGCAACAGCATCTTGGGAATTTCTAATGAGAACTAGAAAGCCATGTGCCCTAATTTTTGAGACTATAAAAAAATCATCATTTTAGATAGGTCACAGCCTTTGGCAACCACCTGCATTATGCTATTTTCCCCAACTTGCCTGGCACTGTGATAAAGGTCTATCATCCCTGACGCAAGGAACACGCAATGCACAGACACAATAGTAACCCAGATACAGAATGGCTGGTTTGGTGATTGAATTATGAAGGCAAAAGCCATGGAATTTTTAGAAATGGGAATAAAAACCTGTTCCTATAAATATTAAGCCCATACACTCAGAAATGTACAAAGTTATGACATAGAAAGGGTCCAATAAAGGGTGCGCCTACAGCACAGCTGTCCTTAAGATATTCACAACAAGGACAAGACCCCAATCGGACACATGCCCTTGGCCAGAAAAACCAATGTACAGGAATGGGGAGGGGAGAGTTGATGGAGAACTGTACTTCCTTGAGGCTATCACTGCTTAAAATCAACTCCAACCTTTAAGATACTTCTAACAACTTCAGTTCCTCCTTGTGATCTTTGTCAAATTCAGATTTTTAATTATATTGCTTTTCTCTCTGGGTCCTTTCTCAGACAGAAGAATAAGATTCTGACAGGTGAAAGAAAGCTGGCCCCCTGGTAAACAGGCATTATCTACTCTCTGCTACAGAGGTTCACTCCCATTTTGGTCTTTCTTAGTTGGGCGGTATCACAGTTATCTCTAGAGAGGTAGACTTAGACCTCAATTGTAGCCATAGGGTGCATTTTCATATATTTCCTCTCGTATATATACTCTGTATAAAGCCAGGCTACCCATCATCTAAGTGGTCCTTTCTGGAGATATTGCTTATTTTTTTTTTATTTAAACAGAGTGTGGTGGGGGGGGGTCTCTCTATGCTGCTCAGGCTGGTCTTGAACTCTCGGGATCAAGCGATTCTCCCATCTCAGCCTCCCAAAGTGCTGGGGTTACAGGAATAAGCCACAACACCTGTCCAGAGATATTCCTTATTTTGCACTGGGTCTACATTCTGTAGTCATTAACAGCCCTTTCCTGGGCCTCAGTTTCCTTCTGAACTAAGCCAATACTCTAATATTCAAAGCACTCAAGGACTTTTAGAAGGCCTCGGCCCATACCCTGAGCCCACTTGACAGAGATGTGCCAACTATGGCTCCCTCTATCTTCATAGAGCCATGGTAGGCAAGGGACAAGAGAGAGAATAATCTAAGTGATCTGTTATAGTCTAGTTGCTGTCCAATCTATGTTGCTAGCTTTTTGCTGCCACTTTGGGGCAAGTGGAAATAAGGAGGTAGAGAAGAAACCCTTCTCCTAAGAACTGGCTAGAAGGAAAGCGACCAATGGCAACATAGGTTAGAAATTCTCCATCCCGTCTTGTCCTCAGGACTGTCCTAGTCATGGGGCAGCTACCAGTGCTACGGGCTGACCTGCACCTACAGCATGGAGCTGTGTATGGTGGAGGCAAGTGGGTGCAGAGGGTAAGGGCAGGCACTGCTGCCTCATGGAGGGGCCCAGCTGGATTGAGAAAGATGATTTGTATCACAAGACTGTGCCCAGGGCAATGAGGAGGGGTGATTGATTGTCTACAGATGGAACTTAAGGGCCATTGAAGACTAGAGTCATTCCTAGAAACTGAGTCAATAAAGTCTTTCAGTTTGATCATTATTTGACATTTATGAGTTTTGAGAAAAAAATGATATTGTTTGGCTGTGTCCTCCCCCAAATCTCAACTTGAATTGTATCTCCAGAATTCCCACATGTTGCGGGAGGGACCCAGGGGGAGGTAATTGAATCATGGGGGCTGGTCTTTCCCATGCTATTCTCGTGATAGTGAATGAGTCTCATGAGATCTGATGGGTTTATCAGGGGTTTCTGCTTTTGCTTTCTCCTCATTTTATCTTGCTGCCACCATGTAAGAAATGCCTTTGCCTCCTTTTAGGATTCTGAGGCCTCCCCAGCCATGTGGGACTGTAAGTCCAATTACACCTCTTTTTCTTCCCAGTCTAGGGTATGCCTTTATCAGCATCATGAAAACAGATTAATACAGTAAATTGGTACCAGGAGTGGGATGTTCCTGAAAAGATACCCAAAAATGTGGAATCAACTTTGGAACTGGGTAACAGGCAGATGTTGGAACAGTTTGGAAGGCTCAGAAGATGATAGGAAATGTGGGAAAGTTTGGAACTTCCTAGAGACTTGTTGAATGGCTTTGACAAAAATGCTGATAGCAGTAGGGACAATAAGGTCCAGGCTGAGGTGTTCTCAGATAGAGATGAGGAACTTGTTGGGAATTGGAGCAAAGGTGACTCTTATTATATTTTAGCAAAGAGAATGGCAGCATTTTGCCCCTGCCCTAGAGATTTGTGGAACTTTGAACTTGAGAGAGATTTAGGGTATCTGGCAGAAGAAATTTCTAAGCAGCAAAGCATTCAAAAGGTGACTTGGGTGCTGTTAAAAGCATTCCGTTTTAAAAGGGAAACAAAGCATAAAAGTTCAGAAAATTTGCAGCCTGAAGATGCAGTAGAAAAGAACCCATTTTTTGAGGAGAAATTAAGCTGGCTGCAGAAATTTTCATAAGTAGGAAGGAGGCTAATATTAATCCTCAAGACCATGGGGAAAATGTCTCCAGGCCATGTCAGAGACCTTCATGACAGCTCCTCCCATCACAGGCCTGAAGGCCCAGGAAGAAAAAGTGGTTTTGTGGGCAGGGCCCAGGGTCCCTGTGCTGTGTGCAGCTTAGGGACTTGGTGCCCTGTGCCCGAGCCACTCCAGCTGTGGCTGAAAGGGGCAAATGTAGAGCTTGGGCTGTGGCTTCAGAGAGTGGAAGCCCCTAGCCTTGGCAGCTTCCATATGGTGCTGAGCTTGCGGGTGAACAGAAGTCAGAAATTGAGGTTTGGGAACCTCTGCCTAGATGCCCAGGCTGAAGTTTTTCATGGGCAGGGGTGGGGGGGTGCCTAATGGAGAACCTTTGCTAGGGCAGTGCAGAAGGGAAATGTGCGGTTGGAACCCCTACACAGAGTCCCTACTGGGGCACTGCCTAGTGGAGCTGTGCAAAGAGGGTCACTGTCCTCCAGACCCCAGAATGGTAGATCCACCAACAGCATGCACCATGTGTCTAGAAAAGCTGCAGACATTCAACACTAGCCTGTGAAAGCAGCCAAGAGGGAGGCTATACCCTGCAAAGCCACAGAGGCTGAGCTGCCCAAGACCATGGGAATCCACCTCTTGCATCAGTGTGACCTGGATGTGAGACCTGGATTCAAAGGAGATAATTTTGGAGCTTTAAAATTTGGCTGCCCCACTGGATTTCAGACTTGCCATGGGCCCTGCAACCCCTTTGTTTTGGCCAATATCTCCCATTTGGAACAGCTGTATTTACCCAATACCTGTACCCCCATTTTATCTAGGAAGTAACTAGCTTGCTTTTGATTTTACAAGCTCATGGGTGGAAGGGATTTGCCTTGTCTCAGATGAGACTTTGGACTGTGGACTTTGGGGTTAATGCCGAAATGAGTTAAGACTTTGGTGAACTGTTGGGAAGGCATGATTGGTTTTGAAATGTGAGGATGTGAGATTTGGAGGGGCCAGGGGCAGAATGATATGGTTTGGCTGTGTCCCCACCCAAATCTCAACTTGAATTGTATCTCCCAGAATTCCCACGTGTTCTGGGAGGGACCCAGGAGGAGGTAATTGAATCATGGGGCTCGGTCTTTCCCATTCTATTCTCGTGATAGTCAGAAAGTCTCACAAGATCTGATGTGTTTATCAGGGGTTTCCAATTTTGCTTCCTCCTCATTTTCTTTTGCTGCCACCATGTTAGAAGTGCCTTTTGCCTCCCGCCATGATTCTGAGGCCTCCCCAGCCATGTGGAACTATAAGTCCAATTAAATCTCTTTTTCTTCCCAGTCTCAGGTGTGTCTTTATCAGCAGTGTGAAAATGGACTAATACAATGGATAAATTAAGGATGTTTTTCCTTGAAAAACAGAACCAAACACTTTCAACATAGTCCCATAGCTTTTCTGTGGGAATGAAGCATTGCCTCCATCTGCCTTAGAATGCTTTTGTTGAAGACTCCCTGGCCAGCCCACAAAAATGTGGGTCAGGTCACACTTCATGAAGATGTCACATTTTAGTCACTTTATCCATTTTTAGGTGCATAAGGTATGCCTGAAGAATGATTAGAAGGATTTAAAATGAAATATAAACTCTGATGGTGCTTGATTTTTCCAAAGGCTATTACTTTTTTTAACACAGAAAAAAGTGATGGCCCTAACATCAGATTTATATATTCATAAATAAGTGGCAACAATTGTCTGAGTTTGGGAGGTAAGACATTTGTCAATCTGGGTAGCACTGTAGCAGGCAGGCTGGATGATCAAGTTCCCTTAATAAATTACTTACTTAGCTGTGATGTGGAATAGTGGGAAATCTTCAGGAGTAACAAAATACTTACTTGTTTAATATTTCCAACACTAAATGGAAAGTGTGAGCATTTTAAGAAATAATTTTTATCATAATTAAAAACTTTTTTTCACTTCTTTTTTCTTTTTTTTTTCATTGTTCTAATCAAGCGAGATTAATTTTTAATTAATTCTTTTTTTTTTGAAACAAGGTCTCACTATGGTGTCCAGGCTGGTCTTGACCTCCTGGGCTCAAGCAATCCTCCTGCCTCAGCTTCCAAGTAGCTGGGACTACAGGTGCGTGCCATTGCATCTGACTCAAAACAATTTTTTAAAATGGAAATACATGCATTGAAATGTTAGTAATGGCTGTCTCTGAATGAAAGATATGATTTTATTTTTTTCTTTTTTTGTATCTTTAAAAATTTTCACACAGAGTACATATTTTCACAGAGTAAATGCAATTTAAAACCCTTGTTAATTTTTCAAAATTAGCACAACATGCAATTATAAACATCATTCATAGCATGTGCATTATATTGATTTGTTTCATTTTATTTTATTTTTTTTGAGGCAGGGTCTCATTCTGTCTCCCAGCCTGGAGTGCAGTGGCACGATACCAGGTCACAGCAACCTCCGCCTCCCGAGCTGAAGCAATCTTCCCACCTCAGCCTCCTGAGTAGCTGGAACTACAGGCATGTGCCACCATGCCGGCTAATTTTTGTATTTTTTGTAGAGATAGGGTTTCACCATGTTGCCCAGGCTTGTGATTTTGATGTCTATGATTATAGACTAATAGGAATAATTATTTCTAAACATCTGATTTACACATACAAAGAGGATTAGTATTTTTTTTTAAAAAGTATATCTCAAAACACATATGCTCATTAATAGTCACGATTTCATTACCTTTCTGCTGAGTCTGCGTTTAAGTTCCATTTTTGCTTCTTGTTCCTCTTCTTCATTCTTTTCTGTTTATTAAAGGAGGAAAGTCATGATGACAGTTACTATAGATGATTTTATAATCAGAAAAGTGTATCAGGCCACAATCATGTGACTAACAAATAATGATCAAACACACCACCAACATTGTTAAAAAGTTGTCAAAATATTTTGTAGAAAGGTTGATCATCTTATATACACACACACACACACACACACACACATGCTTTTTTTGTAGGACTGGTTTGCTTTACTAATTTTAAACGTTTTTGCTTCCTGATGTCTTGTTGTATTCTTAAAAAAACCACAGGAGTGCCCATATTCTAATGAAAGCCCTCTATTGCTGATCATCTCATGGGCTTATAAGCACAATTTACCAGAATTCAGATAAAAATTTACTTCTGGATCTGGCCTTCATGTGAAAATCTGAGACACATTAAAAGAGCAAATTAGAACCATCCGATGCATGTCTGAGCTGCTGATTTCCACTCAAATCCAACCAAAATATTTGATTTGTCTTCCTTGGTTTCCATAGAAGCAGAATGTAAGCATTTCCTTGGACTTTGCTTTCAAACCAGAATGTTCTAAATGAGGTTATGATGTACTCTGGGTGGAAATTATTTATTTTCTTGTGACTTTGCCTTTCCAAAGTCTTCTCGTTCTCTAGTGATTCACCAAGTAGTACGATTTTATGCTGCCCAACAGATGGGATTTAAAGAAAAATGTTCAAAATTTTTAAAGAAATAAACACCCCTTCAGGTTTTGCTGATTGTTGCTTACTTGAGGAACTTCTCTCTGTTGCTTCGTTTAGCTAATCATCTGTTCGATCAGTGAGCATACATTTTGCTTCTTGGATACCGATGCTTATGAAAGATTATGTTTTAGAAAGTGCTATTATGAACTCTTTTGAAGGAAAATAACACTGTATAAAGCCTTGACCAAAAGGTTGGAAAAGGAAAACTTCTATTTGTTTATTTATTTATTTTTATTTTTATTTTATTTTTTGAGACGGAGTCTCGCCCTGTCACCCAGGCTAGAGTGCAGTGGTGCGACCTTGGCTCACCGCAACCTCCGCTTCCCGGGTTCAATTAAAAAAATTTTTTTTTAATCCATGACAGGTATGAAATATATTTATTTTAAAATTCAAATAGACTTCTTACAACTAAGACTATTTTTACTGTGAATAACATATCAGTATTCAATATTTGCAACATCTGTATTTGTTAGTTGAACAGGCTAAATTCTCTATCAGTTTTCCTTCTCTGAACAGGGAAAAGTTTCTATGTTCTTCTGAAATAATAACTTTAATGCATAAGAAAGAAGATGATTAGACAAAGAGTGGACGTAAACTGTAATCACCCACAAGACAAGAAACAATGAGTTAATATCCTTTCATTTTGTGCCAGTCAAACAAATTTAGTTATAATTTAAATTTCTTCCTATGAAAGTACTGTAGCTTTTTAATTGCTTCACAAAATATATATCCTTTCATATCCTTAAAAATGCATACTTAGGTTCAAAGAATTACCTCATATGAATTGGATAAAGCTTGTGAATTGTCAAAATACATAATAAACAAATGCCACACTGTGGTTCCTGTGATTCAAACCAGAGCTTTACAAGGTGACACGATAGTGAAAATAAAATTGTTGATATTGTTGATAAAAATTGATAATATTGTTAGTGATATTGATGACATTATTAATAAAAAGAAAAATATAATTCTTAGAACATTTTTGTCAATTCTTCCTATACAGTATTTATGCTATATTTTTAAGGTATTTTTCAAAGATTAAAAAATTGGATATAATACATCCCAAAGCTAACAAATGCTTCAGTCTTCATTAAATACGCAAAAATGACATTTCCTTGAAGGGAATATTTGAAAGTTTTGCCTTATTAAGCATATTGTTCAACTAGTGCTACCAGGTAACAGTAATGTCTAAAAAGAGAAGGGCCAAATGCAGTTAGGGAACTGAATTCATTTTTGACATCAGAAACTGACTTCTTTAAGTTTTCCATGTTCAAAATTGTACCTTTAGTGAAGTTAGAGGACGAGGGTGAGAGGTAGAGGGAAGCCAATATGACTGTTCCTCTGAATCTTTACTTTTATCTTGTAGAGATAGGCTGTCCCTATGTTGCCCAAGCTTGTCTTGATCTCCAGGACTCAAGTGATCCTCCCGCCTCAGCATCCCAAGTAGCTGGGATTACCAGCATGAGCTACCATGACAGCTTCTCTGAATCTTATTAAACAGTCATTGTAAAATCTCTCATAGAGTCAAGTTTAAACCTTAACCTTAGTATTTGAAAATTCACCAAGTTTTTTGTATGCTTCCTTCATTTTTTGATTCACTAGAGGACTAATTATAAAGTAGGATGCAAATCTTTCTGGTCAATTTAAACAGGCTGGCGAGATATTCATGAAGGAAGTGACGTGGTTCATTGACAAATCTTGCTCTCAGTGACTCTCATCAGAGCAGAGAGGGACAAACATTTCAGACGACCCGCAGGAAGCATTTCCGATAAAAAAACAAATAATACATGTGGTTAAACAGCAGCAAGCACCACAGGAAACCCGCCTGGCGAGCAATGTTACCCAGAGAATTTTGTGGATGAGCTAAAAGAAGAAAGAAAAGTACAAAAATACCAGCAATTGGAGTATTATCTTCTTGAGTTGTTAATTCAGATAAAATGGGTTCAAAAAGCCAAAATTTTTTGTGGATTTGTTTTCCTTTTTGCTTTTTACATGTTTCCATGTAAATGTTTTGTTTTTTTCAATTTGTGGTGGAGATGAGATCTCACTATGTTGCCCACGCTGGTCTCAAACTCCTGGCCTCAAGCAATTCTCCTGCCTTGGCCTCACAAAGCTTTGGGATTACAGGCATAAGCCACCTTACCTGGCCTCATGAGGGTGTTTTTAGCAAATGAAAAAACACACACAAACTTAAAGTGCACTAAAAAAAGTTGGATCAACAGATGCATAGATATGTCATAAAGCAAGATGTTAATGACAGACTATAGATGGTAGATATATGCGGATTTACTGTAAAATGCCTTCAACTTTTCTTCATGTTTAAAAATTTTCATAATAAAATGTTGGGGAAAAATATATGCAGAACTCAATGGCCTAATTCATTTTTCTCTATAGAAGACATAGCTAGAATTACATTCTCAGCTAAATACATAACCTTTCTTGATTAGCAAAAGTTGGCCTTTTAAGTACCAAAAGTTGCTTTCTATTTTATCAGTTTTTAGGAACTGGTTCTAAAATGAATAACTAAATATAATATAATATAATATAAATACATATATGTAATATGTCTTTTTAAAAAGCTCTAGTATCACCAAAATAATTAGGAAAGACATCAAGTAAGGACTGGCATGGTGAATTGACACTAAGAAATATAATTTGTCCTGTGGTCACCAGTGAAAACTAATGACATTTATTGGCATCTGACTCATGTTTATTGAACTAATGATAGGCTCTAAAAATTGTTGAATGTTTTATTCTGTGAATTAGTTTTCTAGTTTGCCAGAAAAGATGCCCTAGTTAGGGCCGGGCACGGTGGCTTACACCCGTAATTCCAGCACTTTGGGAGGCCGCGGCGGGTGAATCATGAGGTCAGGAGTTCGAGACCAGCCTAGCCAACATAGCAAAACCCCGCCTCTACTAAAAATACAAAAATTAGCCAGGCATGGTGATGTGCACCTGTAGTCCCAGCTACTCAGGGCGGCTGAGGCAGGAAAATCACTTGAACCCAGGAGGTGGAGGTTGCAGTGAGCCGAGATCGTGCCACTGCCCTCCAGCCTGGGCAACAGAGTGAGGCTCCATCTCAGAAAAAAAAAAAAAAAAAGATGACCTAGTTAAAGTAAACATCCTTAAAAACCACACTGTATCACATACTTTTCTACTGTTCTTGAACAAAAGCTGGGGATGAAACATACAAACAAACGAACAAGAACAATCTATGTGGAAGAACCAAGAGGCAAACGGGCTGAGTAGAGTGTTTGTAAGTTAGGCCATTCAGTTTCCTGTGACTGCTCAGGGAAAGATGACCTCTCCCAGTTTTCTTCTGTCTCTCTTGGCTGTACAATAGTGGGTCAGGAAATCATAAGCCAGTTATCAGCCTCTCCAGGCTGGAAATATGCCTCTGTTTCCAGAAATAAACATGCTTAGGTGAACTTAGAAGGAAGGAAAAAAAGGGCTGGAATCAAATCACTCTTTCCCAAACCTCCAGGAAAACGGGATATAAAGGCCAATGCAGCACTTAAGATCAACGCGCGATAAGTTTCTAGATCTATGAAACAGTTCCTCAGATAACCAAACTCCACTGTGGTTTGGCACTATTTATCTCACAGGATCAAGAAAGAATTACCCAAAATGTGCTCTTCCTTTTTTCTTCTAGGTATTTGATCAGGCATGCAGTAAGATATAATCTCTGTGTTTTTTAGGAGCTTAGGGTCTGCATTTGAGCATGCTTAAAACTTAATTCAGCAAGTATTTCCCAGGAACCTATCATGAAAAGCAATGAACCTTTTTGGTTTGTTTTGTTGTCAAAATTAGATGCTGCTTTTACTCTTCCTCAGCAAAGCAAAAACACAAAATTTTCCTTCTTTTCTAGCCGTGAATTTTTCCTCCTCCAAGTTGGCTCTTCTATACATTAGTAGCCACTTAAGTCCTTCCTGGAGCTGTATTCTAGTTATGTTCAAAAAAAAGCCAGAAAAAAGCATTCCAAAGAAAGTGATCCCATAGACTGGGTGGATGGTAGTTCCTCTCACTGGATGGTAGTTCATATTCATTGTTGAATTGATTTCGTACTAACAACTGTAATACAATATGCTACTAAAATCTTTCTTCCCTCAAGGAAAGAAAGTATCTTAGATTGGAGAGGAGGGGTCTTCTAGCAGGCCAAGATAACTCGAAAAGCCTGGCTGACAAGGATTTCCCCCACACCATGGGTCACTACCATTGCAGTACTATCCGGAGTTTTACCCATCCCTGTTCTTTGATATTTCATACAATAAAAAGATCTCTTGAAACTGGGTTAACAATATATAAAACTACAGCTAGGCTCAATTTAAAAATGTCCGTTTCTTAACTCATTGCAGTGCTTGACCACATTGACACACAGTAGCATGGCAAACTGTATTTCTATTAGCTTTATAGCTTTAACATACTAACTCCAATAAATTCTACTGCAGGGATGAGTAAAAACTAAAGTCAAAGAGAATAGAGGGAAAAACAGAATGGGAAAATAAAGTAGGAAAATGAATGGAGAACGTTTTAGTGCTGAGAAATTATAAACAACTCAAGAAGGAAGCCGAGTTATCATAACAGGAAAATGCAATGGATTGAAAATTTTGTTTTGAATTGAGCCATTTGTTAAACTAGCAAAAAACTGTATTATTAATAATAATACAGGAATGTTCGATTTGTTTCTTTGTGGATTCTTTTGGCCTTTTCTTTGACATTTATTTGCAAGAAGACTAGAGCCTTCTTTTTCTATTTAATATTTGGGTGAAAGAATACATGGAATATATTTTATCTTTCTTAAACACAACTGTCACGACCATGACTCTGGTCTAGGGGCAGATATAAGGCTCAAAGCCATAAAATCAAATATCAAATTCAAGAAGTTAAACAAAATATAAACAATTACATATAAATGTGACATAAATGGACTATTTCAGTCCATCTTGAGTAAATGAATATATGATGGTTTCTTACTGATAAATCGATCATCTGTAGAGGCAGCTTGTTAATGATTACACAAGGAATCATTCTATAGTATAGAATACTCACGTTTTAGGATGTTTCTTTGCTCTAATTCTTCAGTTGTGGGCCTCTGGCTCAGCCTCCTATGATGACAAAAAGGATATATTACAGGTTAAAAACAAGGTACCCTAGTAGGAGACTCAGAATAAAACAACAAAGCTCTATTTTTCATGTTTTGAGAAATAAAAATCCATTTTTAAAGCGGCAAAATAAAAGTCTCCTTCCCATTAGTTTGGAGACTACAGATCATGGCTGAGGCTGCTCACCAACCCCCATTACACAGTCTCCCTTCCTTTTAGCAACAGATCGGCCTGGATGTTAGCTAGGTACCTCACTACAGACTTCTGCCTCCCTAGAAGCCAGGTATCATGCTGTGACTGAGTTTCCGCAATGGGATATGAGCAGAATGATGTTTGTTACTTCCCCTTCTCATCCTTAAAATGCCTGGGTGCATGTTCCCTTCTTTCTCTTTCCTTTTTTCACAGGCTAGAACTTCAGCATGATGGTGTGAGCCAGCTTTGATCATGCAGATGAGACCATCTAGGGGATGGGAGAGCAGCAAGACAGAAGGAATGGGGCTGCCAGGCAGACTTCAAGGAGCCATGCTCCCACCCATACTGGATGGCCCACCTACCTGGGGACTGTCATGTGGAAAAGAAATACACATACCTAGTTTGAACCACTGTAGTTTTTGGTCTCTGCTACATCTTAGCTTATAGTCTAATTAATATATAGCTCATTAGGGTCTAAAATAGGATGCTGTGCCTGGCCGGGTAATCTTAATATTAAGTAGTACTACTAATTCTATATGTTTATGGCTATGACAGAAATGGTAAGAAGAATTGAAATTAATACTTTAAATATCTCAATAAAATGTTTGTTAAACTATGATCTTCATCAGAGCTACCTTGAAACTAACTTAATTGAGCAGACAAAGGAACTTGTTGAATATCTATGTCTATGCCAGCCAGGTTTTCTGCCATCCATGTCCCCATGTATCCTGTGCTACGTATCTGTATTATCAATATACTGTCTATTACACCCACAATAAGCCATCTTTCTTTTATTTATGGTGTCTCCCTCTGGAACGTCTTTCTCTCCTTTTCCATCTACTGAAATCTTACAGATGATTAAAATAATATCTTGAAGATACGTATTTGGCCTCTCCTGAAAGTGAGAATTAAAGGCTCCTGGTTCTTTGCTCATTTACAGCAGTTTATACACAGACTATACATCTATTAAAGCACTTATCACACAGGTAATTATAAAAATAATAATTACAGCTGAGTCATACTTTTAAAAATCCAGGTACTGTGCTAGGTGCTTAGCTTATATGATCTTGAATCCTTAAAATAATTCAGCAAGGTAGTAATTTTTTTTTTTTTTTTGAGATGGAGTCTCGCTCTGTTGCTCAGGCTGGAGTGCAGTGGCGCGATCTTGGCTCACTGCAAGCGCCGCCTCCCAGGTTCAAGCCATTCTCCTGCCTCAGCCTCCCAAGTAGCTGGGACTACAGGTGCCTGCCACCACACCCAGCTAATTTTTTGTATTTTTAGTAGAGACGGGGTTTCACCGTGTTGGCCAGGATGGTCTCGATCTCCTGACCTCGTGATCCGCCCTCCTCAGCCTCCGAAAGTGCTGGGATTACAGGCGTGAGCCACCGCACTTGGCCCATTGGGTTTAATTTTTAAATGTGCTTTACTAGTTTAACTGATGTATAATAATTTAAATGAACAATAAGAAACTTAATTTTACTGAGTGCTTGCTATGACCCAGGTACTAAAGAACCATTAGTGTATCATCTCCTTTAATCCTCCCAAGCACTTGGGTTAGTTAGCTCTGTTTTACAGATGGGACCAAGCAAGAGCTCTTTCCTGCCTTGTCCTATAGACTGTATTTCTGCCAGTTCTGGATAAGCCCATACTTGGATGTTGAATAGCCATCTCTCATAATGGCTATATTCATGATGATTTTCATTAAATTTGTCACAGCCCCAAACATCTTTTCAAGCTGTGGCCACGGGCCTCTCATCTTATGTTGGCAGATGGTTTTTCTTTGGCCCACACTGAAAAAGGTGATATTTATTTCTATTAGGTTTCATTTTATGGAATGAATCCATTATGCCCTGATTCTATAAAGCACCTCTACTGTCCTTCAAACTTAACGTTAACCATTTGATTAACTTGTCTGCTGATTTTTCTTCATTGATAAAAATGTTTACTCTCTTTCCCTTTAATTATATATTCCTTCATTCCTTCCATTATGATTTTCTGGAAATGGATTTCTTGGGCCTGGAGTTAAGTGAATAGTTAAGTATTTAAAATGTGGTTGTTGCTATGCTGTGAATGCAATCTCCCTTTTTCATTGTATTTTCTTCTATGTATCAATGTTATATAAATATAATGTTGATTTTTATAGGTTAATCTTACATCAAGCAAACCTGCTGAAGTTATTATATATAGCAATTTTGGGGCGGTTTTTAGAGTTTTCTAGGTATACAACCATGTATAATAACAGTATATCTTTCCTACAATTTATACCTTTTCTTCACCACAAATAACTGTGACCCGACTTTTAGCACAGTAAGGTTAAGGAATTTTTCTTTGCTTCTATTTTTAAAGAAAATGACTTTAGGGTTTCTCCCTATAGTAAGATATTTAGCATATTTTTTTAAATTTATGTTTAAATTTTTTTTTGAGATGGAGTCTCACTCTGTTGCCCAGGCTGGTATGCAGTGGTATGACCTCGGCTCACTGCAACCTCCGCCTCCCAAATTCCTGCCTCAGCCTCCTGAGTAGCTGGGATTACAGGTGCCAGTCATCATGGCTGGCTAATATTTGTATTTTTAGTAGAGATGGTATTTCACCATGTTGGCCAGGCCGGTCTCGAACTCCTGACCTCAGGTGATCTGCCTGCCTTGGCCTCCCAGAGTGCTGGGATTACAACTCCTCATTTGTTTAGGATTTTAACAAAAACTTACAAAATTTTCTTTACTGCTACTTTGACATTTATTGAGGTGGGTATATGATACTTCACACTTTTTTACTCCTTACTATGACAACATTATTATTATTTTATGCAAATATTATTCAATGATTTACATTCTTCTTCATGGTAAAACGTAAACAAGAGTAATAAAACAATCAGAAAACCTAGAAGCATATACTCTCTTACATAGAGTAGAAAGTACAAAACAGGAGACAGTATACAAAAGAAAATTGGGCAGAGAGCCCAGGAGCGAAATTCTAATTCTGGTTCTGCTACTCGGTAACTGCATGCCCTTGAGACATTTCCTTAATCTCTCTGGGTCTCAGAGGGGCCCCTTGTTTTTCCTTGGTAAAATGGCAAGTTTAGAATTGTAGGTTTTTCCAGCTCGATACCATTAATCACGTTAGTCCCTCTTGCTTCTGCTGGCTCTTTCCCGAAGCCAGAAATGGTCACAGGTTAGGGCTGAATTAAGAAGACGAGAGCGAGAGAGACCACTGGTAAACATTCCCAAATTTCTTCCAGAGTCGCAAGGGGGTTTACGGAACAGAGAGACCCTCTAAGCCTCCCCCGAGGTTCCCTGGTAGATGCCACAGCTGCTGTCTCTGACACCTTTCTGCACAACTCAGCCGTAAGGAGGTGCCTTAGGGGTTACTCTTCCTCTGGAGAAATGGTCGGCAGCCTCCGTGCCAATCCTGCCTCCAGTTACATCACTTCCAAGCAAGGATAACAATTTTCCCCCCACCTCCAAATCCTGCTCTGGGATTCTAGACAGTTCCTTTCTCCCAGTTATGCACCCTGTTGTGTATGCAGAGTAAGATAAGTCAGCAGAACAACTAGTTCTTACATGTGCTTAAACTGATCATCAAAAATAAGACTTCTGGTATGAATGAATCCTCACTTCTACTAAAACTGCCAGTTAAAGGGACTTGTGAAGTCACCAGTGGCAAAAGCAAAAATCCTATACAATGTTTGGAGGCAGGAAGAGATGTCAGATGATCCATTTACTTGAAGTTGGAAGGGGGATGTTGAGATATGAGGGTTAAGGCTACCTGACTTGGATGGAGCCAGACCATTGAAGGCAACTAATATTTCTGCAGTCTCACAGTCCACAGGGCAGAACCTCATGGCATTCCCAGGAATGCTAGTGAGTCCATAAATTAGGCCAGGATTGTTGAGCAAACTGTGATCTGCAAGCCAAATCCAGCTTTATGAATAAATAAAGTTTTATTGGAACACGGCCACACTCATTTGTTTATCTATTATTTATGGCTGCTTTTACGCTACAGCAGCGCAGTTGAGTAGCTGCAACAGAGACTGTCTGGCCAGCAAAGCCTGAAATGTTTGCCAACTGGTCTTTAAAAAAAAGTTTTTGACTCCTGGAATAGGCTTTGATGACCTCAAAGCCACTGGCTAGCTGGGCCAAAGGACAGGTTCTTCGAGTGGTTCATCATGCAAGACCAACTTTAAAAGACCCAATAGGCCAGATATATCTGTACATAAGGAATTCACAATGACCCCAGTTAAGTAGGAAGCTTTGGGAAGGAGAAAAATACAAATTAGTCAGTACTGTCCTAAAATGTTAGCAATTACCTGACTAACTTGGTTCCAATTTGTTGTCGGATTTCCTGCCTCTCTTCTTCAGATGTACGCTGCAAGATGTTTTTGTCCTCTAGTTCTTTCTTAGATGGTCTGTTGCCAAGTTTGATAGCAAGAGTATCCCTCCGGCGTATTTTACTTGCCAAAGCACCTGAGGATTGAAAAAGAGCAGAAATGCAGAGAGAGAGGCTTTTAGCCAGTGGCACTCGGGTTACACATGGCATGGACTTTAAATAGAGCCCAGACCAAATTCTTCCTCCTCATGCAGGATGAGAATCTTAATTAACCTAAGGAAAAAAAAGACTTTGAGTTGGATGCAGTTCATTTTGAGAAGACTGAAGAGCTATTTCTTTCTAATGTTCTGAAAAATATTGGGACACCACGAAAAAACTTAGAAGTATCACTTCATCGTTTGGAAAGTGATAGCTGCAGTTTATTTTGCTGAGAGGGTGGATCATAGAAATGAAGGATTGCACAATGTTTTTTCTTTTTCAAGTTTAAAAAACTTAGTTCTTTTGCTTTTATTCTGTACAGTTAATCCTCGTCTCCTCCTTTCCTCTACTCAGACGCCATCCTGGCAGAGTCTACTAATGTTTAACCCTTAATTACCCCAGAATCCTGAAAATTTCAACAAATGATAAGTGACACCACATAGATGATAATGGTTTTATTTTTATTTTTTTGGATTTGACAAAGTGCCATTTAATCACTAATATAGTAATAACTTGTCATAATCTACAAATTCAGTCCCACAGTGAATCCCTCCCATGTTATCCTGCTCAAAGTTAAAAAAAAAAAGTACTTTCCAGATCTCTAAGTTATATTAGGTTGATGCAAACGTAATTGTAGTTTTTGCCATTATTTTTAACACATAAATGATATTATTATTTCCTAGAAGGCCTACTATCTTACTTATTGTGGAAGTATGATTGTTTTTAATGCTAACGAGGTATTTAGCATTCTTTTTATTACTATTTTTTGAGAGGGAGTCTCGCTCTGTCTTCCAGGCTGGAGTGCAGTGGCGCCATCTCAGCTCACTGCAACTTCTGCCTCCTAGGTTCAAGCGATTCTCCTGCCTCAGCCTCCCGAGCAGCTGGAATTACAGGCATGCGCTACCACGCCTGACTGGTTTTTGTATTTTGAGTAAAGATAGGGCTTCGCCATGTTGGCTAGGCTAGTCTTGAACTCTTGACCTCAAGTGATTCACCCACCTTAGCCTCCCAAAATTACAGATATGAGCCACCGTGCCCGGCCTCTTAATGCTAACGAGGTATTTGGCATTCTTGACTCATTCCTCCTTCCCCTTTCTATAAACCCCAGTATGAAAGCGAGTAAAAATTTCAAACACCTCCAAGGAGTAAGCCTATGAATCTGCACTGACTTTCTTTCTTCAACAACGGGCCCAGAGTGGAAGGGCTCTCTTTGGTCATAGTGAGAAAGGTCTCTGTTATTAGAAAACTTTGATTCTCAGCACAAATACTAATATGCACATCTAGCTCATCTAGCTCATCGACAAAGGCCAGATCCAGCCGTGTGACATCATCTTCTGGAAAGGCCTCCCATCAAAAGCTAAACTTTAGGATATACACATTTCTAATTTGAGAAAGGAGGATGAGGGGAAACAAAACATCAGATGTCTGGTTCCTAATGAGGCTTTTATTCTTTATAAACTGCAGCTGCTTCTGCTTATCATCCACACTCCTCCCTGCCTCTTGAAAACAGTCTTACTTTCTCCACTGCCATCCTCATCTTCGTCTTCGTCCTCATCATCGGTGTACAAGATAGGCCCGTCCGAGTCAGAGTCATTGGCTTGGTATTCCCTGTGGCCTTCATCTTCTGAGGCACTAAAGGATTCTGAAGATTCGCCCATCAGCCCAGGAGTCAGTAGCTGAGGCACTGTCTTCCCCAGCTCCTCTTTGGTTGTGAAACTGTTAAAGGCAGAAAAGCATGGGAGTGATGTGAAGCTCAGAGCAACCCTTGGGGGCACCGACACCATGAAAAAGAGCTCTAGTTTCATGGGCTTCCTTCAGGCTGGGGAAAGCAGACACTTGACATAGACCAGGCTAAAGTCACTGAAATGAAACCTTAATTCTCAAGGTTTTACATTTTTCATCTGTAAAATGCAAAGGCTTGGTATCTGATACATGTAGCAAACAAATAGGGTAAAACTACATTTTGCAAATTATTTTTTCCATAGCAATGGGGGTTCAGTGGAAAGAATAAATGAGCTACAGGCTCCTGGATATTTGACATTATCTGCACTTTTTCTTTGACCTGTATGAACTCCTGCTTATCCTTCAAGTGTCAGCTACAGCCTCAGCTCCTTCAGGAAGCTTTCATGGACCTCCAGTTTAATTCCTTGCCCCCACGTCTGTCCCATGGGGACCTGAAGACAACTCCGCTAGAGTGCTTAGCATACTACACCTTGACCACCCATTGCTTCTCTGCCTTCTCAGTCCCATAAGTTCCTGGAAAAGTGAGACTCATTGTTTTGCATCACAGCACCCAGAAGGTAATGACATAGAAAAGTACATCTTCTTTCATTAATATATGGCTGGGTTCGGTGGCTCACACCTGTAACCCCAGCACTTTGGAAGGCTGAAGTGGGAGAATCACTTGAGCCTAGGAGTTCAAGACCAGCCTGGGCAACATAGGGGACCTTGTCTCCACTAAAAATACAAAATATTAGCCGGGAGTTGTGGCCGGCACCTGTAATCCCAACTACTCGGGAGGCTGAGGCAGGAGAATCGCTTGAACCCGGGAGGTGGAGGTTGCAGTGAGCCGAGATCGCGCCATTGCACTCCAGCCTGGGCAAGAAGAGCAAAACTCTGTCTCAAAAATAAATAAATTAAATAAATACATAAATAAAATAAAACAAAATAATAAAAAATTAGCTGGGCATGGTGGCGCTTGCCTGTAGTCCCAGCTACTCAAGAGGCTGAGGTGGTAGGATTGCTTGAGCCTGGGAAGTCGAGGCTGCAGTGAGCCATGCTAGCACCACTGTACTCCAGCCTGGGTAAGAGAGTGAGACCCTGTCTCAAAAAAAAAATATATATATATATATATAAAAAATACATATATGAATTAATCCTGCTTTTATCCCAATATGTAAATAGTAAAAACTCATTTATCCTATGTGTGTTTTCATTTTTAAGACTGCCTCTTGTAACATCATAGACAACGTGCGAGTTAAATAAACTTTTTAGAAAAAAGGTAATATGCACTCTAGCCTGGGTGACACAGCAAGACTCCATCTCAAAAAAAAAAAAAAAAAAGAAAAGAAAGAAAGAAAGAAAGAAAGAAAGAAAGAAAGAAAGAAAAAAGGTGATATGCAACGATGCAATAATTTTCCATTATTTAGCCTGGTAAAAGTCTATGGTTTAAAGAGTTACTATTAATGTACAAAGACTGCCAATTTTCAAAGACTAGACTAAAAAATACATAGTAATTTACATAAAAACATCACATCAAAAATAATGTAATCTTCATTTTAAGACACAAAGATCCCCCAAATTGCTTTCTGGTAAAAAGTTCTTCCAGCAATAAACACAGATAAACTTTATCAGAATATGAGGTATTTAAAACCCTACTTTGTAGTTATAAACCCGAGTGAGCACTGTCAAAATTTTGTTTCTCACTTATCAGAAAAACCCAACAGACTATATTCTCGTTCTCAAAGAGGGAAATAGGAAATCTCATTTTTATTGTGTAAAATGTACATAACATAAAATTTGCCATTTTAACCATTTTTAAGTGTACAGTTCACTGGCATTAGGCACATTCACATTACTGTGTAACCATCACCACCAACCATCTTCAGAACTTTTTCGTCTTCCCAAATTGAAACTCTACCCATTAAACAACTCCCCATAACCATTATCTCCCAGCCATTGGCAACTACCATTCTACTTTTTGTCTCTATAATTTGACTATTCTAAGCACTTTCTCTAAGAGAAATTATACAATGTTTGTCTTTTTGTATGTAACATACTTCACTTAGCATATTGTCTTCAAGGTTCTTTCATTCATGTCATAGCATATGTGAGAACCTGCTTCCTTTTTAAGGCTGAATGATATTCCACTCTATGTATATATCACATTTTGTTTATCCATTCATCAGTCAATAGACATTTGTGTGTTTTCACCTTTTGGCTATTGCGAATAATACTGCTTTGAGCACTGGTGTACAAATTCAAGTGCCTGCTTTCAAATATTTTGGCTATATACATGGAAGTAGAATTGCTGGATCACATAGTAATTCTATGTTTAATTTTTTGAGGAACCACCATACTGTTTTCCACAGTGTGAAATCTCATCTTAAATAAGAGAAGATCTATTTTTATGGGAAAAATTTTCCACAGTCTGGGTTTGTAGTTGATTGCCACTGGAAGCCATTCTTGTTTGAACTGGCTGCCATTATGGGTGATCACAGCACATTTAAAATACATGCCAATTAATAATATGTTCTGAATAACAGAACAAATTTGGGAGATGAGTCCTTTATTTGTTGGTGTCATTGTTCACTAATTAATTATCATATTATTATTCTAATCTTACTATTTGTATTTTGTTTCATGGTTTTCAAAGAGTCCAGCATACATCTACAATTTACAAGTGTTCTATTGTATAAGGAGGGCAGATAACTTACAGTTCATGGAATCAAAGGCCATGAGTGAGTTGCCTAACCAAGGTAGCAAGTCTTGTCTAGAATCCAGACTGAAGACTCTTGGTCTACCTATTAAATTTCACATTTATTATACTATTATATTTTACACTTAATGAGTTATATTATAAATTATATCTGATGTTAAATATATTCTAAATTTGTATTCATCAACTCATGACTTACCCCTCATTTTTCCCCCTTGGGTTCCTGGGCACACTGGACAATATAGTGCATTCTATACATGTTTGTGAAAATGAACTGTACAAAGTAGCCTTTTGGATATGGCCTCCAAATGGGCTTATTAGTTTTTACCTTATATTGTATCACACATATGTGTTACTGATGAAGCTGCCCATGAATGGAAGCCTACCAAATAATTAGTACCCTGCCATATGGGAAGAGAGGTAGGTATTTTTATACATAGCCACTTGTCTTCTTGAAAGTTTTGATATTTGTATTCCAAACAGAAGTCTCTTCATAAAATGACAAGATTTTCACACATTAGTTGATGAAACATAACTCAGAGGGAAAGTTCTAAGTAAAGCAAGTGACTAAGAGCCAGATATTCTAATCCAACTATCCACTTGAAAAAGGCAGAAGGAATTTGGAAGGAAATTTGAGAGACTACTTACTCCAGGTTCATTAATTCAAGAGCAAACACAAACCATCCCTGTAGGATGAAGTGAAATTTAAATTTTGAAGAATATACAGAGAAGAAAATCCCTATGGCCTCTTCTAGGAAAGCATTATAACTACCTTGATGGACAGGAATATCTATTATAAATAGCCTCAATGGCTAATGATGTATTAAGCTCACTCCCTCTGATTATAGTCCCAGTAGGAATGAAGAACAGATGCTGACCTCTTTGGTCTGACAGTTCTTCATATACTTGAGATGAAGACTGCTATTAAGCCCTTAGTATGTTGTGTGGTGCTTAGCACAATAAAATGCACTCCTTAAATATTTGTGGAAATGAACGGGATAGAGTCAGGCCACCTTTGGATATGAGCTCTCTGAGTGTTTAAGACTGTATCAGGAAGCACTTTACATGTTGCACCTTATTCTTTAGTATAATGAACAATAATCCCATATACCCAATCTAGTTCCCAAAATTCACATGTTACCTTAAACATTATACTTCCTGGGCACATCAGACAATATTTTGGTGAAAGCTAGTCTTAACTATATTGCCTTCCTCACTTTTGTATCCTTGGTGCTTAGTACATTGCCCAGCACAGAAAAGGCAATCAAAAAATATATGCTGTAAGAATGAATGTTCAGTTCTAATGGTTGGAAGTGATCACAATATTGGAAAATACTCAGTATAGTTAAATGAAGACATTTGCTATGTGCTGGAAGTATTAAGAATGCTGCTAGGGTTTGAATGTGTCCCTCAGAATTCATGGGTTAAAATTTAATCCCAGCTGGGTATGGTGGCTCATGCCTGTAGTCCCACCACTTTGGAAGGCCGAGGCGGGCGGATCACAAGGTCAGGAGTTCGAGACCAGCCTGGCCTATATGGTGAAACCCCATCTCTACTAAAAATACAAAAATTAGCCAGGTGTGGTGTCAGGTGCCCATAGTCCCAGCTACTGGGGAGGCTGAGGCAGGAGAATCGCTTGAACCTGGGAGGCAGAGGTTGAGGTGAGCCGAGATCATGCCACTGTACTCCAGCCTGGGTGACAGAGCAAGATTCTGTTTCAAAAACAAAACAAAACAAAACAACAACAACAACAAAAAACTTTATCCTCAGTGTGAAAGTGCTGAGAGGTAGGGCCTAGTGGGAGGTGTTTAAGTCATGAAGGCTCTGCCCTCGTGAATAGATTAATGCCATTTTCAAAAGGGCTCACAGGGGTAGGTTCACTCTGTTGTGCTCTCTGCCCTTCCACCTTCCACCATGTGATGACATGGAAAGAAGATCCTTGCCAAATGCTGCTGCCTTGATCTTGGACTTCTCAGCCCCTAGGACTGTGAGCCAATATTCTAATCATTATAAATTAACCAGTCTCAGGTACTCTATTACAGCACCACAAAATGTCCTAAGAAAGACACCATAACCATTCATTTCAATAAATCTTCTTTTCCTCTATCTTTTATTAAAATGTCAAACAAAGAAAATAATTTGTAATTTGACATTTATTTTTTCTTGGCTGTCCTTCAAACATTGGTGCTCAAAATGACTTAAAAAAACCCAAAGAAACTAACAGAAGAGAAACGGCAGTAGAAGTAGAAGCCATTGCTTTGGAAAACATGAAATTATTCATTCAGAGCATGGAATTGGGTATGCATTCTGGCTTCACCACCACCAACTGGGCAGTCTGGTGCAAACTATTTTAGCTCTCTCAGTGCCAGTCATCTATAAAACAGGGATACTTTTGGGAAGATTTGTATAAATAAAATGATAATACATGTACAGTGCTTAGTTCCTGACATTAAATGACTATTCAATAAATAAAGGTTATTATCATTAGCAATTAAATAATTAAAGTTGATATTTTAGTCTCTTGACCAAAACCAACCTAATTAATGTAATAATTTTTTTTAAGTCTAACATGACAGATTGTTTTGAAAGAGAACCTTTTACATGATTTGAACAATGAATACAGCTTTTGTTCTTAGACTCAGGAACAAAAAGCCAGGATGCAAGAGCTCTAATTCTGTCTTTGCTAGACAGAATTTATCATTGCGTCTACTATACTCTGACAGCCATCCATCCCTTCATACCTGTGGGACAGGGCTAATATGTTTTATTTACCTGTAAGTAGAATATTTATAGGACTTTGTGAGTGATGAAATGCAAAGAATGAAAGAGAATGAGGACCCTTGGATGAACCCCAGGTTTCCAGCTTGGGCAACTGGGTGATGGTAAAGCAACTAACCCACCAACTGGATGAGGGTGAGGTAACATTGAGTTCCTTGGCCCATTTTGTTCAGGTACCTTCTTAAATGGAACTAAGACTACTTGAGCACTATCTTTTATCTTCCATCTAGCAATAGGGTCATCTTATCTTCAATGCTGCTTCCGCAATGTTAAAGTAGGTTGACTTTATCTATAACCATCTTAAATCCCTTTTTTATTTTCTTTCAACAATTCAGTGAGCATCCTTTGTGTGCCTATGGCATATCAGACTCCGGAGTGGTTGCTGGGCACACAGAGGTATGTAAAACATGTTGGCTGATTCTGTCCCACAGGGTTGTCTAAGTATAGTAGACACAATAACCAATTCTGTCTAGAAGTATTGAATGGCTTCACAGAGGACGTAACATTTAAGCTGGGTGGGAATTTAAAGGAACAAGAAAGGGGACAACTCTACTGCTGGAGAAAAAAGAGTTCAAATTTGAGAGTTCTCTTCTGATCTTCTTTATGTTCTTGGAGAAGGGGAAGGCTCAGTAACTTGCTGACATGAGTGGGTAAGCACAATGGTAAAGTAAAGATTTAAAATAAGCACTGAAAGGAAAGAGAAGAGAATTGGGAGGGTGAAGAGATGAGCAGTGCTGAAGCAGGTTCTAACTGTACTTGAAAACACCGATCTCAAGTGGTATTTATCAGCTCTATCAACGCAATTTTCTCCTGCAGCCCTAGGCATTCCCAGGGCAGGGCTCTGACAAAGCAATAGTTGGATCATAAATATGCCTACCTAACACTCAGTAGATTAAATTATAAAAGAAAGCAAACCCGGTGCTTCATTTCCAACAGAATATATTAGTGATCTTTAGTTCTCAGATAAAATAGGGGGTTTGTTCCCCAACTCACCATTTTGCATTTTCTCTGTTAACACTTAAGCCAGTGCCTGAGTAGAGAGTGGTTCTGTTCATCGGCTCTTCAGCCCAAAGAAGCTGACTTGGGTCTAAGGCAGAGACAGGCAGGTCAGCTCCAACACTGACGAGGACAACTGGAGTGTCTGAGGCAGTAATGCACTGATCCTCAAGAGGGAGAGGGGGGGCCGGAGGAGAAGGTGCTGGAGCCACAGGGGGTGGAGGGACCATGGACTTGGATTTGCCTGTGTTCTGCTCCTCAACTCCAGGGACAGTCTGTTCGAGTTTGAAACTCTGCACTCTGGTCTCTGAAGGCTCTCCTTTAAGGTCGGATGTGCCAGAAGTGGTTGTGTCTGAGGACAGGCGAGAAGTCGTTGGCTGCTTGCCAGTTTTTTTCTTGCCCTTGGTGGTCCCCACTGTCCCTGTTTTGCTAGAAACTGTCTCCTTTGAAGCTTTGGGACGAGATGGGGTGGATGAAGTGGATGGTGAAGCTGAAGCTTTAGAGCCAGTTGTTTTTTTTGAATGAGAGGAGCCAGCTACAATAGAGAGACTTTGCATTAAAAAATCAAAGAATACAATGCTTTTTAAAATAAAGTAACCAAGGTGTAACTGTCAACAACATTTAAAATGTTCCCTTTAAAATTTGTTGAATAAATGTATAAAAGAAAATAGGCTAATCATGATAATAGTCTTGTCTTCCGCCCCTCCCTTCCTCCAATCCAGCAAAGAGCAAGTGACGTTCACAGCAAAACTCAGAGGAACAAGAGTCCTCTGTCTTCTCTCACTTTAGTCTTTAGCTGAGCCAGCCAAAGGGAGAATCTTCTGCCCCTTGTCTATGGGTCACTTGAAAAAAGCCCGGTATGCTCTCAAGAAGGAATATTATGGTGTGTAGAGGACAGACATCAGCAGCTAGCTGGGTGTAGCACACAATTCGGCTCATCATAAATTATACATGTTCTATGCTGTCTTTCTAGGAATCGAGTGGTGGCCTGTATTCAGAAGAGACTGGGGTATATATCCAGCTCCTTTCTGGGTCAAAAACAAAATCACTCATCTTACTGCTAAAAGAGTAAAATCCACACCAGCTGTTCCAGTAGCTCCAGAGAAGAAAGCTCGTCATGCTGGACTCTACTTCCATCTGCAGTAGAGATGGGGTAAACGGAAAACCCATGGCCACACAGGAAAGGTACACTCCCTTCAAAACACCAAAAGGCCAGAAAAAAACTTCTTGTTTACAAAACATATTTACATGGGTTGCTCCTAACTTTTTTTTTTTTTTTTTTTTTTGAGACAAGGTCTTGTTCTGTCGCCCAGGCTGGAGTGCAGTGGTACAATATCGGCTCACTATAACTTCTGCCTCCTGGGCTCAAGTGATCCTCCTGCCTCAGCCTCCTGAGTAGCTGGGACTACAGGTGTGTACCACCATGCCTGGCTAACTTTAATGTATTTTTGTTGAGACAGGGTTTTGTCATGTTGCCCAGGCTGGTCTTGAACTCCTGGGCTCAAGTGATTCACCCATCTCGGCCTCCCAAAGTGAGAAGCTTTGATGGCTCCAGAGAATAACAGGTGTGAGCCACCGTGTCTGGTTCTAAATAATGTGAAGGGAAAGAATATCATTCTCAGGTCTTCTGACCCCACCTTCGCAAATGTGATCTTCCTTAGTGCTTAAGTTCCAAGAAAGTCTTCATCGAAGGATAGCTAGGGTATATTTGCCTACTTCCGGATAGGGCACCCTCACTCAAAACAGTTTCAGAGAAAAAAGATTAACTACTTTTTTCTTTACGTCATCTTGGTAAATATACGATGATAAAATAAACTCCTATGAGAATACTCTTTTCTTTCATGACCTATAAATTTATCCTAATGGCTTCTTCTATTATAATGTTGTTATGTTCCTTCTTTTTATGAAGGGTTCAACTATCTTTCATAAAACGATTAGAAAATATCTTGTTAGCATTGTGAAGCCAATCCACACTGTATATAGATGTTATTATAACTTACCTCCAGTTATGACTTTATTGAAGTCAATTGGGAGGGTGAAGAGATGAAGAATAAATGAAAGAATAGACAATGAGATGTAAGACTTCATTAATTCTGATTAGACTGATACTAAAGAAGCCAGTCTCATTTAGTGGCAGGTTCCAGGCTTAAAAGGAATCCCTATGGTTTTGGGGTCTTTATCATTTAAGATATACATAACTAGAATTCTTCTTCCCCAAATCTAGATCTGTTACTTTATAGAAAACAACCTTCCCTAGCCTAGAAGTCAAACTCGTTAAGCACACTCCTTCAATCTAAGTCCAGTCTACATTTACTTTTCACAACAAAGACGCTAAGGATTCGGTGCCTAACCATGTTCAATTATTTTCTTATGTAAGTTAAACAGAATCCTTTTCACATATCAATTCTAATAATTTCTTAAAGAAAATTCTTTTTTTTTTTTTTTTTGAGATAGAGTCTCCCTCTGTCACCCAGGCTGGAGTGCAGTGGTGCAGTCTTGGCTCACTGCAACCTTTGCCTCCCGGGTTCAAGTGATTCTCCTGCCTCAGTCTCCCAAATAGCTGGGATTACAGGTGCCCACCACCATGCCTGGTTAATTTTTGTATTTTTAGTAGAGATGGGGTTTCACCACATGGTACAGGCTGGTCTCGAACTCCTGACCTCAGATGATCCACCCGTCTTGGCCTCCCAAAGTGCAGGGATTACAGGCGTGAGCCACGATGCCTGGCCAAGAAAATTCTTTCATCATTAACAGAAAAGTTAATTTTAGTTTGGCTTGAGGAAAAAGATATATTTTTTTCACTGCCCAGAGTGCAAATTCAAGCCACATTATAGTTTTTCTTAAAGAATTTTCTTAAATAACAGGTCTTTGTTGAAATCAAACATGTTGCTTAAGTTACCTTAAATTAAGGGCATGATAAAAAAAAATGCCGCCTCTCCTCAGTTAAGTACTTTTGTTGTTAATAACGTGTAACAATGAGAAACAAAAATCAAGGAGTTTTAACCCGATTTCTCTGGCAAAGAAGCTGAATGTTCTAAAACCGATATCTAGGTAGCTACAGGTCTATGCTGACTTAGTAATAGAGAAAGAATCTTAACTTATGGCTGTTTTAACAACTTAAATCCCTGGACTGAACATCAAGAGTAGCATTTGAACAAACTTTTCCAGAAGGTCCATATTATTCAAATAAAACAAAGTTACTATGCAGAAAGTTCTAAATGGTTACAAATGGAATATCAGTAGGATCATAAAGGGATATTATCAATATTGGATAAAATGATTCTTACACGATGGCCCTGTTGGTGTACTTAAATGCCACCCCTGTTTTCTCTGTGATAGCCTCCGGAAAAGTCAGGCCTTTTACAATACAATGAATAAAATGACTGTGCTATTCTCTTAGGAACATCATGAGTGCCTAAATAAATCTTCAAGCAAAATATCTGGAAAAACCTCAAAATCGTTTATGGAAGCTATCCCCTGTCCTTGTGTTAGTCATCGGCTTTCTTCTGAGGGAAGTAAAGAGAGTCCAAGCTGAGTTCAGAGTGAGCCACTACCAGTGGAGAATGGGAAAGTGGAGAAGTTAGTGCAAGACCGGAGCTTAATTCCCAATGACAGAGTGATCGTTTGGGCTGTTCTATAAGAAGAAGATCAGTGCCTGCCTCATTTTAAGCAATGCTCCTAGAGTTTTCTAGGAAGTCTGGAAAACACACACAGATCCCAATAAGAACGGACACTGATGGGTGAGGACAGCTGGTCCCTGAGGAGATGGCCACTGGGCACTGTTGGCACATCATTCTGGGATATTGCAGTTTAGAGCTTATTAGAAGAGACCCAGACACTAAAGGTCAAAGGCGGGACGTGAGGAGCACAGGGAGAGGGATGTCTATTGGCATTCAGAGATCTGTTATACTGTCAACTAAACCGCTCTCTGAATTTGAGCATTATGGTCATACATTATGAGAGGAAAAAGATCAACACCAAGGCAAATCCTGACAGTCAACTGCTAGAAAGTTGCTGTTGATTTTAAGAAAAATATATATATATTTTTGAGATGGAGTCTCATTCTCTCGCCCAGGCTGGAGTGCAGTGGCGCGATCTCAGCTCACTGCAACTTCTGCCTCCTGGGTTCAAGCGATTTTCCTGCCTCAGCCTCCTGAGTAGCTGGGATTAGAGGTGTGTGCCACCATGCCTGGCTAATTCTTGTATTTTTAGCAGAGACAGGGTTTCACCACGTTGACCAGGTTGGTCTCGAACTCCTGACCTCAAGTGATCGATCCGCATCAGTCTCCCAAAGTGCTAGGATTACAGGCGTGGGCCACTGGGCCTGGCCTGATTAATGTCCTTTTAAAAGATAAATGACATGGTAGGCATCTTTCTTCCTCTTCACTAAAAAAATGGGAGTTTCTACTTTGCATCAAGCATATCTCATTGTAAAGCAAAGCTGGATAC
The DNA here is from genome assembly GCF_028878055.3 of Symphalangus syndactylus. Classification (NCBI taxonomy): domain Eukaryota; kingdom Metazoa; phylum Chordata; class Mammalia; order Primates; family Hylobatidae; genus Symphalangus; species Symphalangus syndactylus. The sequence continues at coordinate 121,538,311 of NC_072424.2, read as the reverse complement.
ATATTGCATGAAGTTATTTCAGGTCACTCAAACATCCACTGGTGATTTGTAATAGTAACTTATAACCACGTGACACCAGGATGTTTTGCCTTAGAACACACAAGTCTACAGGGGAAGTGTGGAACGCTGAAAGTGTAACTTTTCACTCCGCTGAAATAGTTTTCACTGCAGTAGAAAGTGGTGGGGTGGAGCTGAAACAAGTGACATGAACCCTTTGTCATTTATCAGAAGGGAGATGACTATGGATGCTGAGGGTTTAACACATTAACATCCAGGAAATATATCAAAGTTATAATTGTCACATTTTTATATGCAAACCTAAGATATTTTGAAAGAAAATCCAAGCCAAAAAGCCACCCATAAACTCATATAGGTAGAAGGTCAGTCAATGTCTAAATAATGTTATATCAGATCATTGTCATTCATCAGGCATACTACTCCCAGTATCCTTCAACTGGTGCTGATAGTGGATACTCAAGATGAAACCAGTATATTCAGTCAAAAACTAATGAGGTGAACTATTCAATGGGTTGACTTTCCTTTGGTAGAGAGCAACAAAGGAATCTCCTGGGCATTCTTTGTGTCAAAGCTGAACCTGCTGGTGTAATGTCCTAAGACACCAAAAGCCCATCACACCTGGAAGAAACAATTAGCCCCATCCCAGAGTCAAGCAAGCACCCTAGAAGTGACCCCACAGGGCACTGGGGGCATACTCACCAGCCTCTCGGGTCGTGTTTCGGCTTGTTGGCTTGGGTGGAGGGACGGGGGCCTGCTTACCAGGAGCCTTGGTATTTTTTTTAATGGGAGGCACTTCGTCACCTTTGTGGCTGGCCCCAGCAGTGGCCCCTTTCGGAGGCACAGGTGATTTTTTGGGTTTAGGTTTGGGTCTAGGCTTAAGAGGAGCAGAAGGAGGTAGAGCAGGAGCTGCCGGTGTTTCAAAGTGGTTTTCAGTGTTCTCTATAAACAAGAAAGTGAACAGAAGCAGACTGATACAGACACACACCATATAAACACAAGGAGCAAGACATGACGATAGTCACACAAAGCGTGGCTGCTTGGTACTTGGGAACCAGCATGGAGTTCTGCACCAGACAGAACACACTTTAGGGTGAAAACAAAGGCTGAAAGACAAACTTCAGAAGTGTTCTCAGGGTACATGAATCACCCTTTAATAAAACCGGGTTGTACAAACTACTTTGACGAAATTAGGTTGAGGATGTGTGTAAATGTTTGCAAGTCAGGGGCCTCAGTTCCAGCCTTGGATCTGGGGTTGCTGGATGATGATGTGGGTGTGAAGTGCTACATTTAAATTGAACAAACAATGATTTAACAAAGTTGAAGGCTCCTGGAGAGTGGCAGATGAACGCGTTACAGTCACTGCTGTGGGGTGAGGAATGACAGCTACAGCAACTGCTGGACTCATGGTTGCCCTTGAGAACTCTAGCCTGATCCATCTGAAAGGGATCTGTGTTCAGTCTTGCTGTGATCAAAACCCAATTATTTTGTAAGCTAAGAGAGACTCTGGAGAACCTTTTACATGAGGCAACAATGCGCTTTACAATGAATCATCTTCTACTAGCAAAATTTTCTAAAGCTTTCCCAGTATATTGGCAGCTTCCTGTTCTAAAATAACTTCCTCTGCCCTTTCCTTCCTTTCTTTTTTTTTTGTGTGTGTGTATGAAAGAAAATCTAAAAAAAAAAAAATTTTTTTTTTTTTTTTTTGAGATAGGGTCTCGCTCTGTCACTCAGGCTAGAGTGCAGTGGTATGATCATGGCTCACTGCAGCCTCTAACCTCAGCCTCCTGTGTAGCTGAGACCACAGGTGTTTGCCACCACGCCCAGCTAATTTTTGAATTTTTTGTAGAGATGGGGTTTTGCCACATTGCCCAGGCTGGTCTTGAACTCCTGGGCTCAAGCAATTTGCCTGCCTTGGCCTCCCAAAGTGCCGGGATTACAGGCATGAGCCACCATGCCTGACCTTTTCAAATACTGTCACAACTATAGGTACATCTAGATGGTGCCGAATCAAAGAAATACTTACGTCTATTTTGTAATGTAAACCCAATAATTATTTTGGAAAGACAAAGGCTAAAATTCATCCAAAACTCATACCTAAGAATAGCAGCTTTTCACAAGGTTTTGTGTAACCGGAGGAGAAAGAGTATTAGTCTCTTGTTACTGAAAGACAGTGGAGATGCTGAAGGTTCATTCACATATTCACATCTGTATTCTTTCTAATAGTGGCTGATGAGAATTAAACTAAAATACCATTCTAGTCCAAAGAGCTAAGCAGCATTTCTTTAAAAATGGGGCACAATAAAAAAACATGAGACAGTGTTAAGACAAGATCGAGCCTTAACCAAGGCTCCCATAATTGAATGCTCAAGAAAGGGTTTTAATATTGGAATATATTGCATTTTATTATCATTTCTATTATTTTGTTTCTTATCCTAATGAGTGTGAAGTATAGAATTCTCTTTTAACCACAGTCCCCATAAATCCTCATATATAATTAGCATATGATGACTTCAGTTACAATAGGTAATCAATAAAGCTTTACTTTTAAAGTTCACCTTTGATCCTACCTCAGCCACAAAATCCTCTCCTGTCACTGTGGCCCAAGTTGACCTCTTCTACCTCTGAACTTAGCTGGGCGTGGTGGCAAACACCTGTGGTCTCAGCTACACAGGAGGCTGAGGTTAGAGGCTGCAGTGAGCCGTGATCATACCACTGCACTCTAGCCTGAGTGACAGGGCGAGACCCTATCTCAAAAAAAAAAAAAAAAAAATTTTTTTTTTTTTTAGATTTTCTTTCATACACACACACACACACACACACAAAGTGGCTTATTGTGTGAGCCACTTACTCAACATTTATCAGAAGCTATTTTGTATTTTTGCCTTTCTGTTTATACATCTTTTCTCCTCAACTAAGCTGAGTATCATGTATATTAATAGTAATGGCCCTCTTAACTCAGCCAGTCTTAACCAGGCAAGTAAATCACAAAAGTCAGTTAGGTTTGAGAATGATACAAGTTGATACACACCTATAACATCTAATGTTAACTTAAAATATATGAATATACATTAACTTCCCAGTCTTCTGGCGTATGGCTGAAGTCTATTCTTTAAATACATCTTTGTAACTTCAGCCCCCAGTATAATACCATGAAGTACGGAGACTAAGTCCAATAGTGTCATCCATAGTGAAAGTCAAACTGCTCTGTGACACGTCACCTTAATTCTCTTATATACCATAAACTCTACACATGTTTTATCCTCTCCCTTAATAGCATGTCACTGAGGGATATCTTTCCTTTCTGCCTAAGGCTTAAAATTCTAAAGGTATACCGGAAAGAATCCAGCTTCTGGGTTTGGGAAGGAGGAGATGGTTCACCAGATTGGTTGGCAACGACAACACCCACTAGGGAGAAAATGAACACACTGCAAACAGACTTTCTCCTGGCTCCTTAGAGAATAGGGTCCACTCCTCTTGACTCTTCAAACGCTACCAACTATGTGTGAACATTTGTCATTCTGGTAATTCTTAAGTCGTGTGTGTGTGTGTGTGTGTGTGCGTGCGTGCACGTGTACATGCACACACACGCAGGGACATATAAGTATGCAAATAGTATGATTTTTTGACTGAATTATAAACTCCTTTTGTCGGAAATTTAAAATTCCATCGAACACAATGCTGTAAACACTATGTCTGTTCAACGAATGGGACTGACCGTCTAATAGTTATTGACACACACATCAGTAGAAAACAGACCTTTAGTTGCAGCTGGGAGGTAATGAATTAAGTCAAGTTGTATATTTTACACTTACCATGTGATCTGAAGACATGATATAAACCGATGGCGTATAGGAGTATTATCACTTCAAGAGAAGGTTAAGAAAGGGCTGCCTAGTCATTCTGGCTTGATAAGGACACTAGCCTTCCCAGCAATGCGGTCTGGAAAACAAGCTGTTTCCCATACTTCCAGGCTTGGCTCCTTTGAGCACTGGAAGATTTGAGCTCAACGATACTTAGAACAAGCCTGGGGCTGCACGTGGTCTTCACCCTGCCTAGAATGCAATTCTTACCCAATTCCTCTGCTTCACTTGATTACCTCCTTCTTGTTTCCTTCATGTCTTAGTTTGTAAACATCTTCCTCTGAGAACCAATGTGGGTCCTCACTGTGAGCTCCCTTGGGTTGCTGTGCTCAGGCCTTCTATGGTACTTCGCATCTTGCATTACAATTGCCCATTTGCATTCTGGTCTCCTCACAGGTCATGCTCTTAAGGCAAAGGCCATTTTTCATTTACTACTCTTTTCCTGGCCCCTAGTAGAGTCTCACCCATGGTAGACCTTCATTATTTGTGGAACAAATAAGTGTTCACCACTTGTTATTTCATTGAAGATTTTTTAATAATAACTTAATAAAACTAGTGTCAAGCAAGATTTCTTATAAGAATTCTTATAAAATCTTATTATTATTTAAAATTATTATTATTTTCTTTTTTTGAGACTGGCTGTCACCCAGGCTGGAGTGCAATGGTGCCTGACCTCAGCTCACTACAACCTCCACCTCCCAGGTTCAAGCAATTCTCCCTGCCTCAGCTTCCCAGTAGCTGGGATTACAGGCACCCATCACTACGCCCAGCTATTTTTGTATTTTTAGTAGAGATGGGGCTTCGCCATGTTGGCCAGGCTGGTATTGAACTCCCGACCTTAGGTGATCTGCCCGCCTCGGCCTCTCAAAGTGCTGAGATTACAGGGGTGAGCCATAAGATTTCTTATATTTAATACCAAGCTTTGTTTAATAGGGAGCAAGTCAGTTTTTCTGCTCTTATATATATAAAGGCACTTACTGAGAAAGAATAATGGGAGACCAAGAGCCCCAAAGACCTTCAGGAAGAAGTCTCTAGTATTAGGCAGAGGAGACTCAAGACCACTGTACCAACTACAGAATCAGGTGCCTTCAGGAGCCCCAGAAATGCCCACGGGGCCTGGGTGGAATCTACTCACAGAGCAAGTGTGAAGGACACCACGTGCCATTTGTTTTGCTTTCTTTGACGGTGATGTTTCAAATATTAAAGTATTGAGATATTGTCTTATGAAGAGATCTAATACACATCTAGGGCTCTAAAGGCAGATGATATGGTTTGGCAAATCTAACCAAATAGATGACAGAAGGCTCTTGAATAAGTTGGCTTCATGCAGGAGGAAAGGGAGCACTGTATCCCAAAATAAAGGGTGAATTAAGATCATGGGATGGTGGGGTTTGCATGGTAGTGAGCGCACACAAGCAGTGAGACCAGAAGAGGAGCAGAGGCAAAAGTGAAGCTTGAGTTGGTCTTCAGAATGAAAAATGTGTTTTTCTAGAGAAATAAATTGTTACCTTTGTCATAAGGCATTTTCTAATTAATACAATACACTGTAATATTAGTTATGCGTGAGATTCTTTTCAGTCTCACGAAGTGGCTTCTATACCTAGTGCTTCTCCTTGTGGCTCTGGTGTGTGCACTTTCCACACAGGAGAGAGCCGCACTGCCTCATTAGTGGTGTGTCAGCATCCAGCACTCCCAGCTCCTTCGTCATGTACCTACTAGCCAAGCAGGAGGCTCTCTTGGACCTTATCAGACAAGGAAGAATTGAAGGTACTAATTCTAAGTAAAGAAAAACATCTCTCAACTATTCATGGACCCATAAGGTCTGCTATCTTCTTTCAAGAACATCAAGGTCTGTTGGTTAATTCATATAAAACTGTCAGGAGCTTTTTATTATGCTGATAAGGGAAACACTTCCTTTGATGTCTGGCCAGTCCAGTGACGAATACCCTGCACAGACCAGGCACCAGAGATGGCACTGTTACGTAATGCAGGATGCGATTCTTGGATGTGAGAAGGCTGCCAGGGACAAACCACAGATGGATTTGAAATTCAACAGTCTGGCGAGACAGGACAGAAAGACTTAAACAAAAAACATCACTACTTGCGTTAATACTTTCAACTGAATCCCACTAAAATTTATTTAAGTCTACTTTCTTTTTATGTTCCAGGAATATTATCATTGAAAGTATTAGTTAATTTCATAATTCGTGTACATAAGCTTAACCAGACTCCTTCAACGGAACAAGGCTAGATAAAGCCCTTGAAATAAAGCAAAATAATACATTTCCAACAGATTATTTACACAGGCCTCTAAAACTTTTAAAGGCTAATATATATGCAAATAATGAACGGTTATGAATTTCCAGAGAGGATGATTTTAAGTTACAATGGTGTGTTTAATAGGGCCATCAAATACTCTTTTTTCCCTTTCTCTCTCAAGGATCTGGGTCAAGAACGGAGGAAGAGAATTCACTTTCATCAGTTTCTAAGAGTTCAAAATGCCCACAGAACACACATTAGGTTTGACAAAATTTTACCATTCAACTTAGAGACAGACATTATAAAACAGGAAATAGTATATTTCCTAAAGATTCCTTTCTATGCTGCATGGAGGCATCTAGAATCTCCCCACAAAACCTTTCCTTATAGAAGTTTCATTTCATGTTTGGAGGTTCCTACGCATCACAGCAGTGGTATCGAGATGTCATCAATCCAGAACCAGGAATTTGTGAATGTTCTGGGAGTCCCTGACAGACATGAATTTTGCAGGTATCTCAGTCTACTGTAGCATATTCACTCTAGGAACCAAGGTCTCTAAAGAAGCCTTCTGGGAATAGCATAATCGCCTCTGGCACATTTTGAAGTTTCCAATTGCACAGAGGCTGTGGGAATCAGCCAGCAGAGCAACCACAGTCCGTGGCATCTCTGGGAGCTATTCCTGGGTCTCTCTCAGTAACATCTGGAACCTATGATACTGGATATGTGGATGCCACCAGCCAAGTTCCCACTGCTGGAGACAGTGCTGGGCTGAACAAGCCATGTGGATTTTGATATTCCTCCATGCTGAACTGCTCACGGGGCCAATTGTAACCAGCAGAGAAAGATGTTCAGATTTCTCACTTTCATTATGATCCTGAGACAAAGCTCCTAAGAAAGGATAATCTTCCCAGACATCTCTAATGATTAAAGAGGCCACCCCTTCTGATTATTACTTTTAATTAACATTTTTAATAATCGAAAAAACAAATACTGTGCTTATAAAATGGATGCATCTACCTGAGAAAATCATCTGATTTCACTCTACCAGTTATCATTTCTTTCTTTTTTCTATTTGTAAACCTCTCCTCTGCAGACTGCTGGTTTTAGAATCACTAGTTGGAGCCTAAGTGCTGGTTCTAGACATTGAGCTATATACTAAAGTAAATAATACGGGTTTGTCTTTATTTTACCTTTCTTATCTTCTGCCTTTTCCTCCAGAGGTGGTGTTTTTTCAGATACAGAGCCATTACCTTCTTCAGACTTTACTACATTTTCCTCTCGGGTAGATTCCTCTCCGATGGGTATCATGTGCCCATTTGAATTTTCAAAGTTAACTGTTACATCTCCATCTAAAATGGGAAAGAAACACCTAGATGTCTAACTTGCTGGCTTTCTTAAAAACAAGTTTTCCAGTTACTAGGATCGTAGAATTTGGATTCATGTTTCAGTCCCTGGGAACCAAATACACCCTGCACTGTTTCACCAGTATATTCAAAACAAAAGAGCTAGAAAATCCTCCGTCTTGGGGAAAAGCTGCTATGGAGGGAATATCTATGCGCCATTTCAAGACAACAGGAATGATCATCCTAATTATCCAATATCCCAGGGAAGCAGAGTCCCTCGTTCAGGTGCTTAGGTTTGTCTGAAGTCAATGCTTATGTGTTTCCTTGCCATTCAGAAACAGAATGGCAAAAGGAATAATCTGGAAAAAGAAATAAACATTTTACAAGCACCAAAAACACAAGGTGGATGCAAATACACAAATAACATGAAATGTAATTACACATACAAACAATAAGTGGGAGAATATGAAAATTTCCAAGTACTACTGGTTCCAGAATATATTAAGTATATGATGTGCTAACTTCACACAGTAATATAACTGCTACTCTATATTCAGGGAAAAGATGATAGCAAGGCTATTTTTATTTTTATTTATTTATTTATGGAAAGATTAAAGAATACTCAGGTAATTATTATATATAACTAGCCAAAAAGTCCCTAAGTTGTCCTAAAAATAATTTGAAAATGTTCGAGAAAAAAAAAACACATAAAAAAGTAATCACAAAGGAATTTTAAAAAACCATAATGGATACAATGTTGAAGAGATATCTAAAAATCATAAATGACTAAGTTTAACTCCTGTATTTCCATAATTCCTGGGGGTTTCTAAAGTGAAAGAGACTTTGCAGAAATGTTTAATTCAGTGATTCTTGAAAAGATTAACCCTACTTTATATCTGGAAAATTTTAAGAGGCTTTGCTACCATTGTAAAAGAAAAATTAATGAATGGAAGGTTTGAGCAAACTCAAAAATCTGCTTGATTAGAGCTCTTTCTATTTTTTACCACTCTTATCTTGGCAATCATTATAAAACAGAAACCATTTCCCAAATTGTCATTAAATATGATTGAATTGCTTTGGCTTAACAATAAAATCCATTTGCCTTCTGAACAAACAGGTATGACATTTTAATAAATCAACTACATATCATGAAATTATGTCATTTTTAGAATGAAAAAGCAATCGTTGCTTAGTCCTATAACTCCCAATAACTTATAACTAAGTCCTGTGTAAAACTAAAATAAACAATAATTGAAGGCAATGCCATCACAAGTAAATCTCAACTATTTTAATAAAATTAAAGTAAGAGTTTTTTAAAGACTATACGTCAAACCAAAGAGAACCCAAATGATTCTTAATTCCTATTATTAAATCCCAAGAAATTAGCTATAAAAAGGAGGAGAACACAATATATCCAGATAAAATAAAAATGAAGAATGGAAAATTCCAAACAAAATAGAAAACCACTTGCTTATGTATAAAAATCTTCAGTTTTTAGGTAACTCAAATATAAATTTATCTTTGTTTTCTTTGACTTTAGTTGATAATAAAAGTATATTGAAGTCATGTCAATGACAATTTAATTCTATTTTAAGCATTATTATATTAAAATTCTTTAGTTAAATAACTGATTTATTAAATTTAGAAAAACCTAGAGAGAAATTTTAATAGTTGTGACACAGGAAGAAATTGGATTATCCTATGATAGAGAGAAATAGTCAACAATGTGGAAAATACTTACTTTGAGGCATGAAATAAAGCTAGTTAGTATGAAAATAATTGTAGAAAAAAGAGACACATTTGTGATAAATATGGAATTTAAGAACAAAACAGAAGGGAAGTTATTAATTAATTGGTGTGTATATTGAAAAGGTTTTCTAGTATTGAGGGTTAAGGAAGTTGTTTTAGAATTAAAATAAGTTAAATCCTTGATATAGTGTGTGTGTGTGTAAGTAAAATACAAGCAGAGCAAAGGAAGGCAAGAAGGTGCTGAGCTGGATGGCAGGTGACAATAAGCGGCCCAAGTCAACATGTCTCACGAGAGCAAAGGAAAGGGAAAACTCAAAACGTAGTTGTCAGCGTAAAGTAAAATGAGAGATAAAGCACAAACAGAAACAAGTGGTTACATAAGGAACACAAGGGTGTTTGAAGGGGGTTACCTCCTTCTAGTAAACAGGTGTATTGGGGATATATTATAGTTAAAGGGAGACAGATAGAAAGAGAAAATCATGTATGACCAAAAGGCAAGTGATAAAAGTCCACAGTGGGAGAAAAGGAAAGGATGGCACACAGGCAAAACCACCTCCACACCCTCATGTCAAAAGCTAAGGGAAAAGATGGAGGGAAAAAGCAGAGGTAAACAGCAAACTTGGACTAGATCATAGACTTCCCAGGAGAGAAGACGAATCACTGAACTTTCAGGTTGAAGGTATGTCTGGATTTAAAAAAAAAGAGAACCTAAAAGGAAAAATAATAATAGCTGGGAGAGTATGGGATATGATGGGATGGGGTCAAACTCAGGGTAGCTAGAGGGATTTTTAAAGTCTATCTATCTGGCTCACTGAATAAAGGACTTGATGGACAGGCACTGTCAAGAGCAGAGGCAAGGTCAAGAAGATCAAGGCAAAGAATGAATCTTCACTGGCAGCAGAAAGGAGGTTGTTACCAAGAACAGCAGCTTCTAGTCTCTCAGACTGAAATTCTCCAGATAATTGCTTTTGGGAAAATCACAGAAAACTATTTTCTCCAGCCCTCAGCTGAAAAGGGGAAGGACTCCATTTACCACTGACATCCTCAGGAACCTTCAACCATTAGATAATTTCTACGGTTCTAGATAGGGACCACGGAAAAGCTGGAAAGTAAAATCTAGTATTTTATGACTTCTCAAACATGAAGCCTATTATTATATTATGCTTAGGTTAAAAAACTATTTTGTTCTTTTATGTTTTAAAACTTTTAGTTTCCACTGGAAAAGTTAAATATAAAGATCAGAGAGTCAGATTTCTAAGAAGTATATGTTGGCCCAAGAAATTATAATCTATGAGGCAAATAGTTTCACAGATTAGGCAGAATAAAAATCATTTCTTTAAATTGACTATTGCTACTTGGTTTTTAGACAGAGCAAATTCTTTTTCTACCTACAAATTTTAATTAGGAAAAAAAGAAGGGCTTTTAATCTTCACCTTTAAACGCATTAACAGTTTCAATCATAAAATTTTCCATTTTGTATTTTCTTTAAAATATTTCTAAATAAATGATGTCTAATAAATGCATTGGCCCATCTCATAAAGCTGATGGCCCAGTGTTAAACTTTCAATGGGTATATTATTTCTCTATTGCCTTCAGAGACATTGGACGGGATTAATTTTGATATTGCAAGTCTACCTTTAAGTTTAAAAAGTTAGAAATGTGCATTTTTAACTCTTAAAAGTCTCAAACAGGAAATAAATAGTTTCAAAATAATAGAAAAACAGGGAAAACATAAAATTCATTCATAAAGTAGAGTAAGAAAAGTTTGACAGGTCAGAAATTGAAGTAAAATACTTAAAATTGCGAGGGCTTAAGAAAATGCTACTATTCAATCCAGAGTTCCCTACTTTCTTTGAATCAGGAGAAAAACAGGAAAGCATTTCTCAGCTCCACTCTGGAATTATTCAGATGCTGGAAAAAGCATGTCATTTTGATTTACAAATAGTGAATGCCAAAAAATATTAAGTCCTTTGCAAGGAACATATATCAGGAAAACAGCTGTACTATTATTTCAATTTCAATTTCAATTCTAAATTAATAGCATTTTATTTGTTCCCATAAAAGTACAATAATAATACTTTATTATTACAGTAAATGTGAGGGGAAGGGAGGCATGAGATAAATCAACAGTATTGCAACAAAATGTCCTTTAATTTTAAATTTAATCGTGGAAGTGATGAAAATCATTAGGTATTATTTATTTGGAGAAATAACCAATGTTAGTGTCTTCTTTTGAGGGTCAGTACCAGTTTCTATCTGATCCTTGTCTTTTCTGAACAAACTTCCTCCTTGGGAGGATAGAGAAACAAAGAGAAGATCAGAGATAGGGGAAAAAATTAGAAATAATCATTGCTAGGGAAAGATTCAGAGAAATGAAAAGAGAACAATATTGCAAAATTACTTGAGAGAACGCAAAAAGCAGGTTAGTTTAGTTTGCCTATTCATGCTTTATTGATTGTACATTTCAGTGTTATTATAGAGTGCAAAGGACAAGAGGTATGTGTGCCTTCTCTCTTCTCTTTTATTGGTAGTCTTAAGAAACAAAATAGCATGAACCAAGCTAAAACTTTGCATTTACTCAAACACATGAGTTTCATGTGAATAGAAAGACTGACGCTCAAGAATAGAGAAGAGAAGGAGCCATAAGCATTTGTATCTCATCTATATTGGCCTCAGATGTACCTTTGCAGAGTTTTAGGTTTAGAATGACATATGGTGACGGATTCACCAGGAAAGTCACTAGAATTCTATAATACTTCAGATTGTCTGCAGCTCACAAACGCATTACCAATGGAAGCAAGGCTCTTGGAATGCAGTAATCACCGCTTTACCTTACAAAGACCATGATCACTTTAAATTTCAAAAGAAAACAAAAGAAAGACCAAAGAATGAAGGACCAAAATATTGAAAATGTATGATTAATTTCCTCACCTTGATCAGGCAATTCCTTAAGCACTCCCCTTCTTATCAGCTCCTCTCTACTTTGTCGTGTGGATATCTTCCTTTCTAATACTTTTAAAAAGAACAAGCACAAGTAAGAATCAAGTCATTCCTTAAGATAATTATGAAAAACATTCCAAGTAGAATTGAGCACATTTATTCCCCTCACATGAGGACTCAAACTTGTTTTCTTAGTTGCTTAACAAAACACATGATCCGAGTTGAATTAACACAGTGATGACAAGAGCAAATGGCTGCAGCCCATGATCTGAAGTCCAGCCGCCATCCCTGGTCTTTCAAATGGCCACCTTTGGCCTGGCATCCAGGCATATTATTACATACCAACTAGAGAGCATAAAGGCTGCTTCTCACGCTGAAGCTAGAAATGTTGCATTCTAAAACATATAATTCTATGGATATGCAGTGTATGAAGAAGATATGTATGTTTACATTAAAGAAAAAAACACATAAACATCAGTAAATATTCTGGGTAACCCATTTGCATTCCAGGAAAATGAACTATTTTCTAGTGTTTTATCTCTCACTCCATCTATTACAAAAGCCCAACACATCATATTTCTATAACTCTTTCCCCTGCATTCTCACTAATTCTAGAGAGTTCTCATATATTAGCTGACAATCCCCAGGTCTTAGGAGGATGGAGAAGGCAGTTAAGAATAATCAGCTTTCAGCCAGGAACAGTGGCTCATGCCTGTAATCCTAGCATTTTGGGGAGGGGCCGAGGTGGGTGGATCACCTGAGGTCAGGAGTTCGAGACCAGCCTGGCCAACATGGCAAAACCCCATCTCCGAAAAATACAAAAATTAGCTGGGCGTGGTGGTGGGCACCTGTAAACCCAGCTATTCGGGAGGCTGAGGCAGGAAAATCGCCTGAATCCAGGAGGCAGAAATTGCAGTGAGCCAAGATCGTGCCATTGCACTCCAGCCTGGGCAACAAGAGCGAAACTCCATCTCAGAAAATAATAATAATAATTAATAATAATCAGTTTTCACAGACATGTAAAGCCATGGGGATCTTAACATTGATTCTTCCTTCTTCTGGAAGAAATGTAAATTCCTGGTAGAACTTTGGAATGGGGCTTGGGAGCTCCGGAGCGGGATCTCAGTAGTGTTCCCCTTGAGTGTGTATAGTATTCAATCCTGTGCTCTATATGTCCATGCAACTGCAAAGTCCATTCCTCACTTTCAGGGGCCAAGAAAGTGCATAAAATTAACATGTGGTCATGTCATCTATTAATCCTGAGTCAACATTTCCCAAAGCATGTTGTTCTGCAGAACTCTATTTCCTCCAGACCCTCTGTTCAAAAATGTACTTTGATACAGCAGCGAAGGGCCAGATAAGGAGTCTAGGGCACTTTGAAGAGCAGGAAAGCTACACTGGTAGAGAACAGGCAGCTGCAGTAGCACGAGATTTCTGACGCTCCCCGATTCCTACCCGTGGGCTCATTATCTGCAAATCCTGGAACTGCTCTAGACAACATCGTTTCAACTAAACTAAAGCAATTACCCCAAACCAGGTCCTGACACATCCAAAGGGAGCATGTGATAACACTAAGAAGACATTTGCGATAACACTAAGAACATGTTTGCTCAGGGGCTCCAGGGCCTCAAGCAAGGACACTGATAGGAGACAGGGTGGGAGGATGCGCCCTGGGCAGCCAGCTTTGTAGTAAGTGCATGAAAGTCTTCCGTAATTGTTTGCTAATTGCATGTACCACAGAATAGCAACACTTAGTCTCTTGAAGAACCTGGATTTTTTTTCCTTTCTGATAATAGAAATTGTGTATTCTTTTTAAATCCTGGTTGCTAGAAAGATCAGAGTAAAACTGGATATTTGACACAGATTTCAAGACAATTCGTGGATGGAATCTCTGTTTCCTCCTTCTCTAAAACCTGACTTGACTTATATTTTATGTGCAATATATTAGCTCTTTACTGTAAGTTTTGTCAAACATTTTTTTGGATAGAATAGAAAGAAACAGGAAAGTGAGTGAATGAATGAATAAATGGTCAAAAGAATAACGATGAACAGCTTTGGGTTAAAATGGAGACATACATAGAAGCCTTCCCTCCCTTCCTTTAGATTCCTCACTGATCCCAGTCTTCCCATCCCTTCAAGAAGCAAGTAACAACAGCTCACTTAAAGGTTAGTAATTTCAATGAAAAAAGTTAACCGGGCAAGGAGTCTTTTTTTTTTTTTTTTAACTAGGTGTTCTATTATGTAAAAAGAGTGCTGTTATTTAAATACAGTTTCAATTTGTTCAGCCTCTTGTCAAAAAGGAGAGAACTCTTATCAACGTAAGAAGCCAAAGAACACCCACAATGACAGGTGGGACACTGCTGGGATTTTGCAGGTGCTTTAGAAGGACCTTGACCACTGCAGCCTCCTGCGGATTGTAAAAGCCCATTCATGCTTGACTGGGCTCTGAGGAGTGGCGGGACTCTGTAGACCTCCTCCAACAGTTGTCTTGGCCTCCATTCCTGGGGACAGGCCCAGAGATTCACGGCTGTTCTGCCCTAAACTTAAGGATGAAGGTGGCAACTGCAAGAGCAAGTGCCGCTGGCCTAGGGATCGGGCCACATTCTCACAAACCAAATGCACTGCCAATTCAGCATTCAATCACTGTGGCTGTCTTCCTAACCGGCCCTTTGCTCATAAGAAACAAAACTTTTACTTGTTTGCTGCTTCTTTAAAATTGCCCAAAACACAAAATGGCTGCCAGGAGTCCTGGATTCTAGTCCTTGAATTCCTACAACTTGTTGAGTGACCCTGTGCAGTCACTTTGAGTTCCTGGGCCTCTAATCCATTATCTGTAAAATAAGGGACACAATTCAAGGATCACTGAGGACAATTCATCCAGCTCAAATGCTGTGTGATCCTGTATCATTAATCGAGGCTGTCTGTAATCTCTGCTTCAGGTACCTTTTAAAACGTTCATTCTTGCACTAAAAAATCATCTGATAGCCTGGAACATACCAGGTTTCTTATTCTGCTTTTCCATTATGGATCCCAGAGGATTCTTTAGTTTTAGTTTTGGGTTTTCTTTTGCTTAAATTCTAACTTACTCTCAGCTAAAAATTCCCCCTTTCTTCCTTGTAAACTAAAAATTCCCCCTCTTTCTTCCTTATAAACTCTGGAGCTTTGAAGCAGCAGCCTTGGCTTCCTGCCAAGAATCAAAACCAACAGCTTTGTTCTTTTGCTCTACCTCCTATAGACAGGCTCTGATAGGAAAATGCCGTTGGCTATTTGTTTGGTCTTTGGCTGAGAGCATATTTAACACACAATGTGGATACCTATGTACAGGGCCAATGAGAACAAATTGCAGGCGACTGAGCACGGAAAGTATGTTGCTGGGGCACAACATTCCAACCACCACTCTCATAGCAGTACAAATATCTCATTCTTCACCTTTTAAAATATTTGCCTCTTGTTTATATAGTGCCTGCATGTTTGCAGAGCACATTCACTGGACACTTTTTCATGGGCTCAGAGGGGGTTTGCATTGCAATGAATCTGAGAGGTCATTCTAGTCCAACACACTGCACAAAGCAGGGGCTATCTCAGAATATTCCTGAGATGTGCTCACCTGCTTAAAATCATTCAGAGGGAAGATGCTCACTTTAAGGCGCAACCCACTTCAGTATCGATCCTCATTTTGAGGAAGGTATTCCAGAAAAGGAGTCAAATCGCACTCCCTGAAACTTCTGCGCATCAATCTAACCCAGGCTCTCTGTAGCTCTGGACTAAAGTCAGTTGTTTGTGAGCAGAAAATGGCAGCAGTCGGCTCCAGGTCATCACTGAGAGCCTGCTGTTATTGCAGCCTGCTCGAGTCTGATCCCAAGTATCCCACCAGCTGCTCTTTGACTTTGAAGCTCACAACAATCTAAGCACAGAAATGTATGCACCACAGCTACAGCACAACCAAGATACTGCCAGGGAAGACGCTAGTGGGGCACAGCTCGCTGAATGTCGTAGCTGAATACAGTAGCTAAGGTGTCTCCATGAAAAGTATTATTGCCAGTTGAGTAAATAAATGGCTCATGGCCTCTCACTTTTATCCCAACTGGAAAAACATTAAGAGCTTTTTTTATACCAAGATCAAACAAAGCCATGATTTCTGTTTCACTCTGCATTGGGCTAATCGATGTTTTGACAGTTCAGTTCTGGTAACAGCAGTGCACACTCTAATTCTCTCTGGAAAGTGAAGGAAGCACTGCCCTGTAT
Source organism: Symphalangus syndactylus (assembly GCF_028878055.3). Taxonomy (NCBI): domain Eukaryota; kingdom Metazoa; phylum Chordata; class Mammalia; order Primates; family Hylobatidae; genus Symphalangus; species Symphalangus syndactylus. The sequence continues at coordinate 121,521,897 of NC_072424.2, read as the reverse complement.
TTTCCTGACTTCAGGTTTATACTCTGGTAATCTTCCAAAAACTTCCCATGGCTGCCCATCTTACTTCCAACAATCCCTGAACTCACCGCAGCCCCTTGGGCTGTCCCTCCTCCCACGTGCCTGGGTCCTAACCACTTCTTTCTGGCTCTTGGCCTCAATTTCTTGGGGCCCTACATGGTGGCCTCTGTCCTTCCCAGGAGGCCATTTCCCCAGACACCTGCTAGACTCACTCCATCCTGTCCCACAAGTCTCTGCTCAAAGGTCACCTTAGTGGAAGTCCCTTCTCTGAACTCCTGATGTAGAACGGCTATTCCCCTTCCCAACTTTATCTCTTCTTTCCCTGCAAAACCCATCCTCACCTCCTAACATGTGTATGTATAATCTCATTGAGAACCAATTCTGTTTTGCTTACTGCTGTGTCCCCAACGTTGACTTGCAGGCTGTTGGCTTTGAAAAAAATATGTGTATTTGTTGAATAAAATAAAATAGCTAATCATGATAACGGTATTGTTTCTGCACCTTCCCAGTCCTCAATTTGGGAGAAATCAAGTAAGGCTTGTGGCAAAACCCTGAGGGACAAGAATCTTCTGTCTTCTCCCTCCTTAATTCTTGGCTGGGCCAGTCCTAGGGAAAAAAATCTCAACCTTCTGTCCTATGGATGATCTGAAAAAGTCTCTGTATGCACTGAAGAAGGGAGCTCACAGTCTGTAGACGACAAACACCAGCAACTAGCAGGGTGTAGTACACGACTGGGCTCCTCATAAATTAGAAATGATTTATGATGTCCTTCTGGGCATGGAGAGGTAGCTGTGGAGCTGCACTCAGGAAAAGAGGCTGGAGCATATGCCGCTGGCTTTTTTCTGTGGATACTTGGCCGGGATTTCATATTACTCTGGAAATATCTGTGAGAGTAAATCTTGTAGTCAACAAGTCACTTGTGTTTTTCTTTGGCGAGGAAAGAGAGTCCTAATTCTCAATTCTAACACCATTTCATGACTGGACAAAATAGAAGAGCAAATAGAAGACTATTAAATAAGCGTGCCATGTTATCTTCTCAGTTCTGAGTACTGAATGGCCTCACTGTAAAACTGTGACAGAAACACACAAAACCACTTGTCTCGTGTTGAAAGTGTTCTACAAGAGCCTGGCTCGGCTTTGCCCCTCTTCAATAGCAGTTGCAGAAAACAGAATGTCAGAAAATGGTCTGCTTTTAAAAAGATCTTCACTGAGGCAGAGCTAAGTCATTTAAAGAAACAACCACCTCAATGCCACCCAACAGGACATTTGCAAAAACCTTCCAAAACATCCCAAGAATGTACAGCAGAGATACAAAGCCAACATCCCCACCTAGAAACACTCAGGGGTCTGGCAATTTTTTTGTTTATCTGCTCCAGCCACTCCCCTACTAAAGAATTCTACAGTCTGTGGAACAAGTTGGACTTGGAATGGCAGCCAAGCTTTACAACCGGTCCCAGTGAACCATTTTTCCCATCACTTTCCTTCCATCTCTTTTTTGCAAGCCTGGCGTTAAAGTCAAACTTTACTCCTTGCTATTTCCTAAACATCTGCAGTTCTTCAGCTCCATTCCTTCATGTATTGTTCCTTCTTCCTAGAATTTAGACTGTTTCCCTATCCCTCTCCCGTGAAATCTACCCTAAAATTTTAAGTTCTCTTCACACAGTAGCTCTGCATGGAGATCTCATTATCCTGATGGGCTAGAACTTTGTGTTCCAAAAGCACTTTCAACTAACTTCTCTGTGCCTCAGCATCCTCATCCACAAAATGGAGAGATAACAACTACTTTTCCGGTTCTTTTGGAGACTAAATAGGTTAAACCAAGTAAAATACTTAGACCAGTACCTAGGATCTAGAAAGCATTCAATACATATTAGCTATTAACTATTATTTCTGTTATAGCACTTACTAAGTTGTTCATTACTAAATTCATGTGTATGCGATTGCATATTCACATGATTCTAGTCTAAGCCTTCTGAGGGATGTCATGTTTATCATTTCATTCCCATAATGCCAAAAATAACATATCGCACAGAGTAGATATTGGGGACCTAAGTGTCTTTTTGGGGGGAAGGAGGGAAGGCATGTCTAGCATCCTTTTCTACTTCTTTCAGAAATGGTCTTCCTGACATTTTTCCTTTGGGAAACCACATTCCCCCTCTCTTAGTCCATGTCATTTGTAGAAGGCTAATCTCATCCCTGGGCACAAGGCTCTTGGGCTCCTGGGCTTATCCAATCAGAGCCCAGTTTCTCCCTGGCACTGGTGACTGGTTCAGAGAGGGACACATGCTCAAGTTGCAGAAATAAGATCCAGGCCCAAACAATTTGCTGGAACAATAGGAAAGCAAGGCTTTCTCTTTCTTCTGGAGCTGTTAAAACCAGATAAATAAGAGCAAGAGTGGCTAGCGGCCACCTTGCCTCCACAAGAGGAGAGTTGAAGTTAACAACAACAACAACAAAAGCCAATAGAGAGGAAATACAGACTCAAAAGAGGGAGTGAGACAGGTTCCTAATGAGATAGCTTGTAAGCACCTGGATCCAACCACGCCTGAAGGTTGTATGCCCCTGGATTTTTTAGTTACATGAGCCAATGAGTTCTCTCTTTCATTAAGCTTGTCATGATTCATCAGCAGTGAAGAGCCCTGACTAATCAAAAAAGTATCAAATAAATGGTTTTTTTTTTTTTCTTGAGATGGAGTTTCACTCTTGCCACCCAGGCTGTAGTGCAGTGGCATGATCCCAGCTCACTGCAACCTCTACCTCCCGGGTTCAAGCAATTCTCCTGCCTCGGCCTCCCAAGTAGCTGGGATTACAGGCACCCGCCACCATGCCCAGCTAATTTTTTTTGTATTTTTGGTAGAGACGGGGTTTCACCATCTTGGCCAGGCTGGTCTTGAACTCCTGACCTCAGGTGATCCGCCTGCCTGAGCCTCTCAAAGTACTTGGATTACAGGCGTTAGCCACTGCTGGGCGCAGTGGCTGGGCGCCTCAAATAAATGTTTTTAAATTGAATTTTCTTCCAGTAGTCACCACAGATTCTCTAGGTTTCTGAGGGCAGAAATATGAAAGGAGAACTAATATAGCCCCTCTTTACCCACTGAAGAGTTTGAAACTTGGCCAGGACTTAAGAAAGAGGAAGATGAAGAGATGTGTGTTCCTTCCTCCCCTTGGGAAATTACTGTCACAACTTCACCCAGAAATCTGATAGTAATCATCTATTTCTTATGTGCTTGGAGAACATTTTCCTATTTATTTTCTACCCACTATCCCTAAAAGATAAGCTAGGCAATTCTTCTTCTTCTTCTTCTTATTTTTTTTTTTCAGACGGAATCTCACTTTGTCACTCAAGCTGGAGTACAGTGGGGCCATCCTGGCTCACTGTAACCTCTGCCTCCCAGGTTCAAGCGATTCTCCTGCCTCAGCCCCCTGAGTAGCTGGGATTACAGGCGTGCGCCACCATGCCTGGCTAATTTTTATATTTTTAGTAGAGATGGGGTTTGGCCATGTTGGCCAGGCTGGTATTGAACTCCTGACTCCTTCTCCTGCCTCAGCCTCCTGAGTATCTTTGATTAAAGGCGTGTGCCACCATGGCTGGCTAATTTTTGTATTTTTAGTAAAGATGGGGTTTCCCCATGTTGGCCAGGGCTGGTGTTGAACTCCTGACTCATTCTCCTGCCTCAGCCTCCTGAGTAGCTGGGATTACAGGCATGCGCCACCATGCCTGGCTAATTTTTGTATTTTTAGTAGAGATGGGTTTTCGCCATGTTGGCCAGGCTGGTCTCGAACTCCTGACCTCAAGTGATCCGCCTGCCTCGGCCTCCAAAGTGCTGGGATTACAGGCGTGAGCCACTGCGCTCAGCTAAACAATGATTTTTATTTTCCTCCTCATATAAGGGTACTGAGACTTCGAGAGACTAAATACATTTTCCAGTCACACAGTAGGAACCCGGTTGAACCCAGGTGTGTCTAACCAAAAGACTACTGCTTTGTATTCTCCAATCTGAGTTGATAATTGCAAAGATTCCAACTTTCCCACCAGAGGTACACTGCTTTCTGATTTTTCTTAAGAAAGCAGACAGCAGAACACTTTTTAAAGTTAATTTTAAATGGGTATTTTTTAAATTGTAGTACATTCTCACAGAGTTCAAATTATAAAAGGATACAGTGTAAATTCTCACTCTCACCCCGCCTCCCAACTATTAGACTTGAACCTCAGCCTTACTCCACAAGCAATTCTCCACTTTTATTAGTGCCTCGTGTATCCTTCCAGACATACTTGAACAAATATTCATTTTATTTTTTCTTTTTCTTTTTTTACATAAAAGGTAGGATGTTTTGTAATAGTTGTTCTGTTTTTGTAAAAGTATCAGAGGCGTGTGAGCCAGAGTGACTCCATCTTGAATAGAGGCTGTGGGTAAAATGAGGCTAAGACCTGCTGGGCTGCATTCCCAGATGGTTAGGGCATTCCAAATCACAGGATGAGATGGGAGGTCAGCAGCACAAGATACAGGTCTTAAAGATCTTGATGACAAAACAGGTTGCAATAAAGAAGCCAGCTAAAACCCACCAAAACCAAGATGGCCACAAGAGTGATCTCTGTTCATCCTCACTGTTACACTCCTACCAGCGCTATGACAGTTTACAAATGCCATGGCAATGTTAGGAAGTTACCCTATACGGTCTAAAAAGGGGAGGCATGAACAATCCACCCCTTGTTTAGCATGTAATCATGGCATAACCATAAAAATGGCAACCAGCAGCCCTCAGGGCTGCTCTGTCTATGGAATAACCATTCTCTTATTCCTTTACTTTCTTAATAAACTTGCTTTCACTTCACTTTATGGACTCCCCCTGAATTCTTACTTGTGCGAGATCCAAGAACCCTCCCTTGGGGTCTTGATCAGGACCCATTTCCTGTAACAAAAGTATATAATAGTTTACAAATTTCAGGTAGTAGGAGGTCACAGGTAAGACCGAGGTGGGAGGAGGGAAGAGGTGATTGTCTTTGACTTGGGCAAACAGCGGAAGCGAATGGCCATGGGAGATCAGCCCGTGGGGACCTATGGTTCTAATTCCGAAGGGATAAAGGTCCAAGATTCAAACAATGAGCAAGTCCTCAATCCCAGAAGGGCCGGGAAGTACAAGCAATCTCAGGAGAGTAATTAGAAGTGAGGATTTGAGTGCTACGTGTAACACAGCCTGTCCTTCCCCTTCACTCAGACTCTTGCAAACTCATAAGAAACACAAATGCCTAAGACAGGTGTTTTTGAATTCATCTAGTTCAAAGAAAAGCTTGCGTGTTTCCATTTCCTGTTTCTTTACAGTAAAAGATGGTAAACCTAAGACACAGTGACACCACAGAGGGGACCAATGTTTGAAATACGAATAATGATAATCATCCCTAGAGAAATTACATTCTAATCTCATATCAAAAAGAACAGGCTAGAGAACTGATTTTAAAGTGAATCTCGCGGCTGGGTGCGGTGGCTCACACCTGTAATCCCAGCACTTTGGGATGCTGAGGCAGGTGGATCATGAGGTCAGAAGATCGAGATCATCCTGGCTAACATGGTGAAACCCCGTCTCTACTAAAAATATAAAAAATTAGATGGGCGTGGTGGTGCACACCTGTAGTCGCAGCTACTTGGGAGGCTGAGGCAGGAGAATGGCGTGAACCTGGGAGGCGGAGCTTGCAGTGAGCCAAGACCGTGCCACTGCACTCCAGCCTGGGGACAGAGCGAGACTCCATCTCAAAAATAAATAAATAAATAAAGTGAATCTCAGCTCTAAATGGTAACAAAGCTTTTCAAACTAAGAGATCATAAACAACAGCCATTGGAAGAGAAGCTCCAGAGAGCCTGAACTTCTAACACCCTTCTCCATGATCTGCTTTCAATCTACACATTTCAGGGACTCAATACCTTTGATCAAGATGGGATAATATCTCATTTCAGCAGTCAACAGCAAGCAAGATTAGATATAAAAGAAATCTTAGTGACACTAAAGTATCCTAAATGAAGACATTCCCATTCATTTAATTTTTTTTTCTTTCTTTTTTTTTCTTTTTTGAGACAAGGTCCCGCTCTATCACCCAGGCTGGAGTGCCGTTGCACAATCTTGGCTAACTGTAGCCTCCACCTCCCGGGTTAGCCTCCTGAGTAGCTGGGACTACAGGCATGCACCACCATGCCCAGCTAATTTTTGTTTTTTGTTTTTTTTTAAGAGATGGGGTTTTTTCATGTTGCCCAGGCTGGTCGTGAGCTCAAGTGATCAATTTACCTTGGCCTCCCAAAAGTGCTAGGATTACAAGCATGAGTCACTGTGCTGGTCCCAACTCATTTAAAGATCTAATTCTATTGCCCTGGGGTAAAGGTGGCTGAAATTCTTCGTATCTTAGGCTGATCTTTTCAGGGGGGTCATGAAAAAAATGTATAATCTTTTTTTTTTTTTTTTTTGAGATGAGTCTCCCTCTGTCGCCCAGGCTGGAGTGCAGTGCCACAATCTCGGCTCACTGCAACCTCTGCCTCCCGGGTCAAGCGATTCTCCTGCCTCAGCCTCCTGAGTAGCTGGGATTACAGGTGCCCACCACTGGTCTCAAACTCCTGACCTTGTGATCCACCTGCCTAGGCCTCCCAAAGTGCTGGGATTACAGGCGTGGGTCACTGCACCTGGCCAAAAATGTATAATCTTTAAAAGCCTATTTTTTATTGAGTTGAGCCATGAACAATACATATTAAAACAACACCAACTCAGGTAGGTGGGGATAACCAGTCTAAGTCATAAGAAGATTTGAGTAGGAATTTCCCCAAATCCATGTTTATTACTCTCATTATACATATCCAATCAGACCAGGTTTCTTAAGATGATTAAAAAGTTTATTTTCTGGAGCATTCTTCACATTCTGGCCACTACCTACCATCTTGCCTACACAACAGAGAGCACAGTATTTGTGAAGAACAGCATTCCTTTGGCAAAACTGGTCCAGGCCTAAACTAAAGCAGAAGACAAAAACTATACCTGATTCCTGCCCAACCCTGCAGTGATAGGAAAATGGGTAATTTCAACTAAAGTTTTTATTTTCTAAGATAAACACAAAAATGCGGTTTGGGGAAATGTAACTTTTCACTGCAGCTGAAACTGTAACACTTAAGGTTTGATAGCAAAGCTAAGTTTGTACTTAGACATTATGCTCTCTTTCAATAATCCCCCCTTGCCACTCTGTGTCTCAAATATTCTGATTATTAGGGTAATATCAGGGTCTCATCCTTCTTGAAGACTGAAAGGCTATGAAATGTAGAAGGAAGAATATATTTCTCTTAATATATACTATATATAGTAGAATATTTTATACAATAGATTAGAATAGACTGGGCTGGGTGTGGCAGCTCATGCCTGTAATCCCAAAGCTTTGAGAGGCCGAGACAGGAGGATCACTTGAGCCCAGAGTTCGAGACCACCCTGGGCAACATAGTGAGACCCCATCACTCTAAAAAAAAAAACAAATAAAATTTAATTTAATTTAAAAAGAATAGACTGCTATATACTATATAGACACATATATAATATATATATTTCTTTTTTTTTTTTTTCGAGACAGAGTCTCGCTGTCGCCCAGGCTGGAGTGCAATGGCTTGATCTCGGCTCACTGCAGGCTCTGCCCCCCGGGGTTCACGCCATTCTCCTGCCTCAGCCTCCCGAGTAGCTGGGACTACAGGCGCCCGCCACCTCACCCGGCTAATTTTTTGTATTTTTAGTAGAGACGGGGTTTCACTGTGTTAGCCAGGATGGTCTCGATCTCCTGACCTCGTGATCCGCCCGCCTCGGGCTCCCAAAGTGCTGGGATTACAGGCGTGAGCCACCACGCCCGGCCATATATATATTTCTTAAGAGGTCTAGAATATGTTATGTGTAGAAGTATTCTTGTCCTATATTAAGTTTCCTGTATAATATTTACAGAAAGGTATAAAATAAATATTATTCCTATATAATATTTATATAAAGTTCAAGGTGTTATATTACATTATATATAATAGACTTCTATATAATAGAATACTTTTATATAGGATGTATTCCAGTCCTCTTAAGAATATACCTTTGTGTTCAAATCTAGACCCTGCAAGTTATTAGTAGGTGATCACAGGCAAACTCCCCAACTTCTCTGAGCCTTTGTTTCCACATACGAAAACACAGGCAGTAAAACCTAGCACGAATAGACATTAGGATGATTAAAATATCTTGTAGGCCGGACGTGTTGACTCACACCTGTAATCCCAGCACTTTGGGAGGCTGAGGCAGGCGGATCACGAGGTCAGGAGATGGAGACCATCCTGGCTAACACAGTAAAACCCCGTCTCTACTAAAAATACAAAAAAATTAGCCGGGCGGGTGCCTGTAGTCCCAGCTACTCAGACGCTCAGGCAGGAGAATGGCTTGAACCTGGGAGGCGGGGCTTGCCGTGAGCCGAGATCGTGCCACTGCACTCCAGCCTGGGTGACAGAGCAAGGCTCCGTCTCAAAAAAAAAAAAAAAAAAAAAAAAAAAAAAAAAAAAAAATTGTAAAGGGTTTGGTATAAATTATAGACCAAAGAAATAGGAGTTTTCTCCTCTACTTTCCATTCCTCCTGTATACATTTGTATATTCCTTGATAATAATCCACCAATATTTTCACTTTGACATGCTTATTGACCTAGAAGGCAGCATAGTATAGGGATTAAGAATGAAAACTCAAGGCAGGGTTCTGAGGATTAAATACTGGCTATGCTTTGCACAAGGCCTGGAATTTAGGGTGAGTTACCTAACTTTTCTGTGCCTCGCTAGTTTACTCAGGAGTAAAAGTGAGATTATAATAGTAACCTGCATCATAGGGTAACTGGGAAGATTACAGGCATTTAAAACAGTATCACACAGGCTGAGCAACATAGTGAGACTCCATTTCGACAACAAATTAAAAAATTATCTGGAAGAGGCAGGAGGATTGCTTGTATTCAGGAATTGGAGGTTACCGTGAGTTATGATTGTGCCATTGCACTCCTGCCTGGGTGACAAAGAGATAACCTGTCTACAAAAATTTATTAAATAATTAATTAAAAGAGTGCCTGACACATAGTAAAAACTCAATGAGTTAGTTATCATTGTTATTAGTACCCACATATCTTTTTCCTATATTAAGTTTAATCCTAAATAAAACTTCAAATGAGTAACAGAAATACATTTTTTAAACTTTAATTTTTTTTTTAGAAAAACTACTTTACTTCACAATGCTACACATACAGAAATTACCCAAATTATCCAAAGGGAACATTTTCAAGCCTCATGGGGTAGTAACCAATTTGAACTTTTTAGCATTGAATTGAAATGAAAAACTCAGCAAAAAGAAAAGACGACAGAATGCCAGCAATATGTCACTGTCTTACTTAACACAGGTGATTAAACTTTCATTGGTGTCAATAATGTTTTGCATTTGATTCATCTAAAGTTTTTTAAAAAAAACATTACTGAGGGTTAAGTGGTGGGGTGGGGGTGATGGGAAGTTGTTGAATGGGCACAGAGTTTTCATTTTGCAAGATGAAAAAATTCTGGAGGTCTGTTGTACAACGATGTGAATATACCTAACACTACTGAACTGTAAACCTAAATGGCTAAGATGGTAATTACATTATGGATTTTAAAATAAAATCAAATTGTAAAATATTTTTGGAGTATAGATTTCTATAAATGCTGAAATGAAAAACAGATGAGAAAGAATTTTCATCATGATAATGCATAATGAGTTTTCTAATAATTTTCTAATATCTAGTCTTCTTTCCAATCATGTTTTTTTCTTATCTTGTATTTTTCTATACAGCCTCTTACACCCTGTCTTATAGGTACTAAGTAAACACTTATACTTTGGAATAAAGAAAACTTCATGAGTACCAATTTCAAAACTTAGAGTCTAGGCTTGGGAATCAGTTGGAAAAACCTTCGGACAAAAAGTGTTATAAGCCTAGATGAGCAAACACCTAACACAAAAGAAGTAAATATTAAGATTGCATCTTATATTCTAAGTGAGAAATAAATCAGGAAAATATGTAAGCCAAAAAACAGTCATTTTCCAGGACTTAGTCCTCAGTGATAAGGACCAGATTCATATCACAGGATGAAAAAGACAAAACAAAACCACAAAGGGAAATAATATGCAAAGGAAATAAAATAATGGGCTTTCCTGACATGAATTCTCTGACCCAGGCCAGAAGGGCTTCGGTAGTACCTTTAAGTGTTTAAAGTGGCACCACTCCAAAGGAAAATGAAATTAGGAAATTATCCACCCAAGCAAGGGATATAAACAATTGGATCTTCTCTTAAAGCAATACAAACCCACTTTGTCTCAACCCAATGGAGGCCTTATGTAATTAAGATGTGGGTGGGAACAATGTTCCTTTTCTCCACATCCCCCTTAGCAATCAAGTGTGCTGAAAAAAAAAGGGAAAGCAAGTTAACAATTCTGCAATTCATTCTGTGTGTGATTTTTAAAATGTGTCATTTGTCATCAGAAATCAGCAAAATCAGTAGCATCCATGTCTCCTTTGAGAATGTTTTCACGGAATGCTCAGTAAAAATGCCTTGCTTATCTGAATTCACTAGAAAAACCTAACTCCCCCTGGAAAAGACGGGAGGCTTGAGATACTAGTCAGGTCTATGGTGCAACACATTTAAATCCAGAGCTTGGCTTGGATTAAACACAATATCCCACTTTCCAGAATGTACAGGAAGCAAGGGAGACTCCTCAACTGCATTTAGAAAAAAGATTTCATGGTTTTATTGATCTGTAAGAGGTAGGACCTGATGGTTAGGCCATTTATTGTGCAGCTGGGCTATTCTAAACCCATGATGGAAGGATCCCATATTTATAAAACCACTAACTTCAATTATGACAAATGCACAAAAAGTTGGCACTCATATTCTATTACTCTTTCCCATAAATGGGTTTTACCACTAGAATAGACCTATAATGAATAATAAATGCTCCATAAATAAAAAGATGGGCCATAATGAGTCTTTTCATCCATCTATGTATAAAAAGATTGAACCAAGAAAAAAAATCTGTTCTACTGGGAGAAAAAAAGGAGAGAAATAATTAGTCTCCTTTACATTTACAGCACATAGAGGAAATCTGTTTTAACACAATTATATACCTTTAGGAAAATAATAGTAGATATTTTTTAAAAGCATAAATAATAAAATTATTATATAATATCTCTTGCCCACAGAATTTCTAGCACTCATTTGGTCTGATTAGGTTTTGCTGTGAAATACACAAGAACACAAATGGTTGAATTAAAATACAACCCCCGCCCCACTTCCTTTTTTGAGAATGATGTTCCCACATTGACCTTTGCAATGCTGCCATACAGAGCAGTCACAGTTACTTAAGGTCATTATCCATTCATGAGAGAATAGCTCCCCACCCTACCCACTAAATTGGTAAAATATTCATTTAGTCTATTATGGCTTTTCAGGGTTTCTTGGGGCTGTTTTAAGCAACTCTCAGTGGTATGAACACTAAAGAAGGATTGAAAACAAGTACAGTCACTCCCTACCCCTCGCCCCAAATCCAGCACTTTCCAAATCGAAAAGATTCACTTGCAAATGCTCCATATATAGGATGGGATAAGGTCCATTAAGAGCCATTCATTCATTCATTCATTTATTCAATACACATTTACTGAATGTTTAACATAAGCCAGGCACTATACAAGTTCCTTTGAGATCTCACCAAAGAAGAAAACAAAAATTCCTGTTCTCATGGAATTTATAATCTACTAGGAAGTGGGGTCAGATAATAAACAATAGAAATAATTTATAAATGTTAGACGGTAAAATGTGCTATGGAAAATGAAAAAAGTAAGGTAGAAAAAGAGGAGGAATCAGGCTAGGCATGGTGGCTCACATCTATAATCCCAGCACTTTGGGAGGTCAAGGTAGGACAATCACTTGAAGCCAGTTGGACACCCAGCCTGGGCAACTGAGCAAGAGTCCATCTCTATGAATTTTTTTTTTTTTTTTTTTTTACATTAAGCTGGGTGTTGTGGTGCATGCCTTTGGTCCTAGCAATTTGGGAGGCTGAGGCAGGAGGATTGCTTTGAGCCCAGGAGTTAGAGGCTGCAGTAGAAATGATCACACCACTGCACTCCAGCATGGGTGAATAAGCAAGACCCTGTCTCAAATAAATAAATAAATCAGAAAAGAAAAGACAAGGAGGAATCAAAAGTGCTGAGTGGAGCTACTTTATACCCACCAGGATAGCAATAATAAAAAAAGACCGGTAGTAACAAATGTTGGCTGGAGTGTAGAGAAATTAGAATGCTCTTACACTGCTAGTAGGAATATAAAATGGTGTGGCCACATTGAAAAAGTTTGGCAGTTCCTCAAAATGTTAAACGTTGAATTACCGCATGACTAAGCAATTCCATGTCTAGGTATATAACCAAGATAAATGAAACCAAGAGAACCAAGAGAAGTGAAAACATGTATGTACACAAAAACTTATATACAAATGCACACAGCAACATTATTCATAATAGCCACCAATAGAAACAAACCCAACATCCAGCAACTGATGAATAAATAAAATTTGGTATATTCATACAATGGAATGTTTAGTATTTGATAATGAAATGATGTACTGATACATGCTACAATATGGATGACCAATGAAAGCTTGCTAAGTGAAAGATATCAGTCATAAAAGACCACATATGTATTGTGTGATTCCATTTATATGAGATATCAAGAACAGGCAAACCCGCAGAGATAGAAAGTAGAACTGAGAGACTGGTGAAATGGGGAATGACTGCTAATGAGTATGGGATTTCTTTCTAGAGTGATGGGAATGTTTAAAATTGATTGTGGTGATGGTTTCACAGCTCATGAATATTACTAAAACCTATTGAGTTGCACATGTTAAATGGGTGAACTGTTTGGTATATCAATTATATGTCAACAAGGTCATTTAATTTAAAGAATTCTGGGGGAGAGGAGAGATTTGAAATAGAACAATCCAGACAGATCTCACTGAGAAAGTAGCATGTGCACATAGACTTTATTGAAGGAGATAAGGCAGTTGGTTAACCATAAAGAAATCTAGAGGAAAAGTTTCACTTTTTTTTTCCATTTCAAAGCACCAGAGGGCCTGCTTAAACTTACCCAAGTTAAAAGAGATCACCTGAATGGTCCTATAACTATAAAAGAAATTGAATATGCTATTTAAAATCTTTCAAAAGAGAAATCTTCAGGTCCATAATGCTTTACTGTTTATTCTACCAAATATTTCAAGAAGAAAATAACAACAATTCTACACAATCTCTTCCAGGAACAGAAGAGGAGGGAACAGTTGCCAACTGATTGTATAAAGTTGGTGTTGCCCTGATATCAAACCTAGACAAAGATAGTGCAAGAACACTACAGACCAATACCATGAATCCTCAACAAAATATTATTCAATACAATCCAGCAACATATAAAAAGAATACTACACCACAACACAGTGGGGCTGGCCAGGCGCGGTGGCTCACGCCTGTAATCCCAGCACTTTGGGAGGCTGAGGCGGGCAGATCACCTGAGGTCTGGAGTTTGAGACCAGCCTGACCAACATGGAGAAACCCCATCTCTACTAAAAATACAGAATTAGCCGGGCATGGTGTCGCATGCCTATAATCCCAGCTACTCTGGAGGCTGAGGCAGGAGAATCGCTTGAACCTGGGAGGCAGAGATTGCTATGAGCCAAGACCGTGCCATTGCACTCCAGCATGGGCAACAAGAGCGAAACTCCATCTCAAAAAACAAAACAAAACAATACAGTGGGACTTATCCTAAGGATGCAAAAACTGGTTCAAAATTCAAAAATCTGCCAATGTAATCAACCATAACAGTGGTCTAAAGAAAAAAACCCAAATGACCATATCAATTGATCCAGAAAAAAGCATTTGAGAAATCCAATATCTATTCATAATAAATACTCTTAGAAAGTCAGGAACAAAAAGGAACTTCCTCAACCTAGTAAAGGGCATGTATAAAAACCTTCAACTGGGCCGGGCGTGGTGGCTCACGCCTATAATCTCAGCACTTTTGAAGGTTGAGGCAGGCGGATTACAATGTCAGGAGTTCCAGACCAGCTTGACCAACATAGTGAAACCCTGTCTCTACTAAAAATACAAAAATTAGCCAGGCGCAGTGGCACGTGCCTATAGTCCCAGCTACTCAGGAGTCTGAAGCAGGAGAATCGCTTGAACCCAAGAGGCAGAGGTTACAGTGAGCCGAGATCGCACCACTGCACTCCAGCCTGGGCAACAGAGCAAGACTCCATCTCAAACAAACAAACAAACACACAAAAAAACACCTTACACTAACGTCATACTTAATGAGTGCTTTCCCCCTAAGAATAGGAACAAGGCATGGATATCTCCTTCACCACTCCTATTTACTGTTGTAGTAGAAGTCCTAGCTGGTGAAAAAAGGGAAGAAAAAAATAAAAAGCATGCAGGTTAGAACGGAAGAAATCAAATAATTCCTATTCACAGATGACATAATTGTCCATGTAGAAAATCCTAAGGTATCTTCACTAGAACTACTAGAACTGATAAGTGAGTTTAATAAAGTAGCATGATACAAGGAACAACTGGAAATTGACATTTAAAAATATATATCGTTTACAGTAGCTAAAAAATAAAGAAAACAAATACTTAAGTATAAACTTATTACTGTTTTCTAGAAACTTCAAAATGCTAATAAAAAAATGGAAGAGCTAATCAAATGGAGAGGCATTCCAGTTCATAAATTAGAAAGTTCAACATGGTATAGATATCAATTCTACACAAACTGCAGCATAGATTTAATACAGTTTAAATAAAAATCCTAGCCAAAAAAAAGTACCCCAGCAGTAACTTTTCAACAATAAAAACAAGTTGGTTCTAAAATTTAAATGAAAGCCAAACAAACTAGATTAGTTAAAACAATTTTAAATGAAGAATAAGGTTGGAAAATCACACTGCCTAATTTTCAGACTTATAAAGCTATAATAATCAAGACAGTGTGATACTGGTGAAAGAATAGACACAGATTAAGGGAATAAAGTAGTGAGTCCAGAAATAGACCACATATATGTTGCCAATTAATTTTTGAACAAAGGTGCAAAGGTAATTCAATGGGGAAATGATAGTCGTTTCAACAAATGCTGTTGAAATTTCTTACACATGACACCAAAAGCATGATCTGAAAAGAGAAAAAAAAAAATTGTACTTCATCAAAATTAAGAGTCTTTGCTTTTAAAAGACACTGTTAAAGAATGGAAAGACAAGCTACTAGAGCCTGGTAGAAAATATCACCAAGTAACGTATCTGACAAAGGCATTGAACCTAGAAGATATAATACTCTCAAACTCAACATTAAGAAAACAAGCTACTCAGTAAAAATTGGCCAAAAGACTTTTACCAAAGAGAATATGTGGAAGAACAATATATGCTTATTGATTTTTAAAACAGTACAAAAGCAACTTAATAGAAAAAGGATAATCTTTTCAACAAATGATATTGAAATAACTAGACATTTACATGCAAAAAACCAGCCTTGACCCAAACCTCACCCCTTGCATAAAAATGATCCTAAAACTGATCATAGATCTAAATGTAAAACATAAAACTATAAAAACATTTAGAAGAAAACAAAGGATAAAAATCTTTGTGACCTGGGATTAGGCATGACAAGAGACCAAAAGCATGATCTATTTTAAAAGAAGCTGATATGGTGGATTTCATTAAAATTAAAAATTTTTCCTCTGCAAAAGGTACTGTTATAAGAATGAAAAGACAATCTACAGAGTGGGAGAAAATATTTGCAAATCACATACACAACAAAGAACTTGTATCTAGAATACATAAAGAAATCTCAAAATTCAATAGTAAGAAAACAAATAACCCAATTAAAAAATAGGCAAAAGACCTGAATAGAAACTTTGTCAAAGAGGATATATGGATGGCAGGTACGTACATGAAAAGAAGTTCATTGTTGGATGAATATTTTGCAAATATTTTCTCCCATTCCACAGATTGTCTCTTCACTCTGTTGATTGTTTCCTTTGCTGAGCAGAAACTTCTTATTAATAGTTTAATAAAAGTTTATTAATAGCTTTTTTGTTTTGTTGCCTGTACTTTTGAGGTCTTAGACATAAAATCTTTGCCTAGACTGATGTTCTAGTGTTTCTCCTATGTTTTCTTCTAGTAGTTTCATAGTTTTAGGTCTTCTGTTTAAGTCTTTAATCCATTTTGTGTTGATTTTTATATACTGTGAGACATACATGTCTATTTTCATTCTTTTGTGTTTAGATATTCACTTTTTCCAGCACCATTTATTGAAGAGGATGTTCTTTCCCTAATCTATATTCTTGGCACCTTTATCAAAGATCAGTTGGCTGTAAATATGTAGTTTTATTTCTGGGTTCTCTATTCTATTCCATTGGTCTATGTGTCTGTTTTTATGCAAGTACCATGCTGTTTTGGTTACTATAGCCTTGTAATATATTTTTGAAGTCAGGTACTATGATGCTTCCAGCTTTCTTCTTTTTGCTCAGGATTGCTTTGGCTGTTTGGGCTCTTTTTTAGTTCCATACAAATTTTTCTATGTCTGTGAAAAATGTCATGAGGCTGGTGGATCACTTGAGCCCAGGAGTTTGAAACCAGCCTGGGTAACATGGTGAAACCCTGCCTGTACAAAAAAATATAAAAAACTAGCCAGGTGTGGTGGTGTGAGCCTGTATCCCAGCTACTCGGGAGGCTGAGGTGGGAGGATCACTTGAGCCCTGCAGGTAGATGCTGCAGTAAGCATCTATGCTGCACTCCAGCCTAAGTGACAGAGTAAGACCCTGTCTCAAAAAAAAAAAAAAAAAAAGAAAGAAAGAAGAAAGAAGAAAGGAAAGAAAGAAAGAAAGAAAAAAAGAAAGAAAGAGTCATCACTGATTTTTATGTTGATTTTGTATCTTGTAACTTTACTGAATTTGTTTATCAGATCTAAGAGTTTCTAGATATAAGATCATGTCATCTGCAAAGTTTGTCTTTCTCTTTTCCAATCTGGATGCTTTTTATTTCTTTCTCTTGCCTAATTGCTCTGGCTAGGACTTCCAGTTCAACAGGAGTGGTAAAAGTGGGCATCCTTGTCTTGTTCCAGTTCTTAGAGGAAAGGCTTTTAACTTTTCCCCATTCAGCATTATGTTAGCTGTTGGTTTGTCATATAAGGGCTTTAATATGTTGAGGTATGTACAGGGAACTCAAATAACTCAACAACAAAACATCAAATAATCCCATTAAAATGTGAGCAAAAGATATGAATAGACATTTCTCAAAAACACATACAAATGGCTAACAGGTATATGAAAAAACCGCTAATCATCAGGGAAATGAAAATCAAAACCACAATGACATATTGTCTTACTTCAGTTAGCATGGCTATTATCAAAAAGACAAAAAATGACAGATGTTGGTGAGGATTCAAAGAAATGGGAACTCTTACACAGTGTTGGTAAGAATGTACATTAGTATGGCCATTACAGAAAACAGTATGGAGGTTTCTCAAAAAAACTAAAAATAGAGCCACCATATGATCCAGCAATCCCACTACCAGGTACTCACTCCCCCAAAAATGGAACTCAATATATCAAAAGGATACCTGCATGCCCATGTTTATTGTAGCACTGTTAACAATAGCCAAGACATGGAATCAACCTAAGTGTCCATCAAAGATGAATGGATAAAGAAAATATGATTATATACACACAATGGAATGCTGTTTGGCCATAAAAAAAGAATAAAATCCTGTCATTTGTAGCAACATAGACACAACTGGAGGAAATTATGTTAAGTAAAATAATCCAGGCACAAGAAGACAAATACATGTTTCACTCATAGGTGGGAGTTTAAAACAGTTGATCTTATAAAGGTAGAGAGTAGAATGACAGTTACGAGAGGCTGCAAAGGGTGTGTGGGTGTCAGTGGGGTAGGGGATAAAGAGAGGCAGATTAACGGGTACAAACATACAGTTATATTGAAGAAATAAGTTCTAATGTTTAATAGCACAGTAGGGTGACTGCAATTGCAACAATGTATTGTATATTACAAAACAGCTAGAAGAGAGGATTTGAAATGTCCCCAGTCGTAGAAATGATACATGTTTGAGGTGATGGATATCCTAAATACCCTGACCTGATCATGACAGAGTATATGAATGGAACAAAATATCACATGTATCCTACAAATATACACAAATATTATGTATCAATAAAAAAGTTCAACATCATTAGCCCATTAGGGAAATTAAAACCATGACAAAATACCACTACATACCTACTAGAATGGTTAACATAAAACTAATTACAGCACAACTATGTTCAGAGCAGCAATATCCACAATCGCCAAGAGATAGATGCAGCCCAAATGTCCACTGACCAATGAATGGATTTAAACAATGTAGTATACTACACAGTCTTTGAAAAAAGGAAATCTTGTCACATGCTACAGTATGGATGAAACTTGAGGACATTATGCTAGGTGAAATAAACTAGTCACAAAAAAATACTATCTGAGTCCACTTATATGAGGGATCTAAAGTAGTCAAATTCATAGTTATAGAAAGTGGAATGGTGGGTTACTGGTGGGGGCAAAAAGGAAGTTGTCTAATAGGTATAGAGTTTCAGTTCTGCAAGATGAAAAAGTTTCGGAGATCTATTTACAGAACAATGTAAATATATTGAACACTACTGAGCTGCACATTTAAAAATGGTTAAGATAGTGAATTTTATGATAAATGTTTTTACCTTAACAATAAAAAATAATGACAATACCAAGTGTTGACAAGGATGTGGAGCAACTGAAACTTTTCTCCGCTACTTGCAGGAATGCAAAACTCTGGAAAACTGTTCGGCATTTGCTTATAAAGTTAAACACACATTTAACATATGACCCCAAAATCCCATTCCTACACATTTTCCCTAGAGAAATGAAGACTTTTGCTCACACAACAACTTACACAAGAATGTTTACAGCAACTTTATTTATAATTACCCCAAACTAGAAACAACCCATGTGTCTTTCACGTATGGATAAACAAACTGTGGTACATCTATTCCATGAAATACTATTCAACAAAAAATGGAATGATGAATACATTCAACAACCTGGAGGAAGCGCTCGTGAGTCACTCTGCAAAGTGGAAGAAACCAGTCTCCAACGATTTCACACTGAATGATTCTATTTATAAGACATTCTTTTTTTTTTTTTCTTTTGAGACAGAGTCTCTGTCACCAGGCTGGAGCGCAGTGGCGCAATCTCGGCTCACTGCAAGCTCCGCCTCCCGGGTTCAAGTGATTCTCCTGCCTCAGCCTCCCGAGTAGCTGGGATTACAGGCACCCGCCACAACACCCGGCTAATTTTTTGTATTTTTAGTAGAGACAGGGTTTCACCATATTGGCCAGGATGGTCTCGATCTCTTGACCTCATGATCCACCTGCCTCAGCCTTCCAAAGTGCTGGGATTATAGGCGTGAGCCACCGTGCCCAGCCTATGACATTCTTGAAACGACAAAACTATGGTGAAGAAGAACAGACCAGTAGTTGCCAGAAGTTAGGGGTTGGGGGAAGGAGTGCAGAATAGGGTGTGACCATAAAAAAACAGCACAGGGCCGGGCGTAGTGGCTCACGCCTGTAATCCCAGCACTTTGGGAGGCCAAGGTGGGTGGATCACGAGGTCAGGAGATCGAGACCATCCTGGCTAACATGGTGAAACCCTATCTCTATTAAAAATACAAAAAATTAGCCGGGCGTGATGGTGGGCACCTGTAGTCCCAGGTACTCGGGAGGCTGAGGCAGGAGAATGGCACGAACCCAGGAGGCAGAGCTTGCAGTGAGCCGAGATCGCGCCACTGCCCTCCAGCCTGGGCAACAGAGAGAGACTCCGTCTCAAAAAAAAAAAAAAAAAAGACAGCACAAAGGAGATTTGGGGAGTGACAGAACTCTGACATATCCTGACTGTGGTAGCGATTATGCAAAACTATACATACATTAAAATTCTTAGCACTATACACACATATACACAGACACATATGAAACAAAGAGGAAACACCCACATGGTGAATGACCAAGAGATAACCTCTTTGGAGAAGGTCATGATCACATATTCAGCCATAGAAAGTGAACTCGTTCATGGTACCTTTGTACATCTGCCTCCCGCATATGCCACACCACAGCTATTTCTAAGAAGAATCTCAGGAGTCCACACTGGAGCTGTCAGAATGATTACATACCTCTTCCAGTGAACTATAGGCTCATTGGCCCATGGCCACGACCAAAGAGAGAGGCAAGGCAGGAAAACATTTTGGAAAAGTCAAAAAGCTACTTGTGTTTTCTGAAAGGTCAAGGGATTGACATAGCTGGCACAAACCAGGGCTCAACAAAAAGCCCCATTTTTAAAGGCTCAGTTTGTTGAGGGGCTATTTACAGGAAATGTTTCCAAGAGGTGCTGCCAAAAACAACCAAAGGTAACCCTGACGCCCCATGGTCTGGACTGTGTAGAAACTCAGGGCTAGGACCTCTATTTTTCTTCCTTGGAGAGGAGCCACCAAGAGGCAATCTATAAATATAAACCAGCTTTCCCACTAAAAGGGAAGGTGAAAAAAGTTGGGTTGCATCATCCTTTGCTCTAGTCTGGGAAAGATGAATGTTTTCTAGAAAAAAATGAAAGAATTAGGCTAGGTGCGGTGGCTCATGCCTGTAATCCCAGCACTTTGGGAGGCCGAGGTGGGTGGATCACGAGGTTGGGAGACTGAGACCATCCTGGCTAACACGGTGAAACCCCGTCTCTACTAAAAATACAAAAAAATTAGCCAGGCGTGGTGGCGGGAACCTGTGGTCCCAGCTACTCGGGAGGCTGAGGCAAGAGAATGGCATGAACCCAGGAGGCGGAGCTTGCAGTGAGCCAAGATCATGCCACTACAGTCCAGCCTGGGCGACAGAGTGAGACTCCATATCAAAACAACAACAAACAAACAAACAAAAATTAGCCAAGTGTGGTCTCACACGTGTGTAATCCCAGCTACTCGGGAGGCTGAGGCAAGACAATCGCTTGAACCTGGGAGGCGAAGGCTGCAGTGAGCTGAGACCATGCCACCGCACTCCAGTCTGGGAGACACAGCAAGACTCTGTCTCAAAAAAAAAAAAAAATGGAAAAAGAAAAAAATGGAAGAATTATACAGTTAAGAGAGCCACACAAAAAGAAATGTTTTGAGGAAGAAAATAGGAACCAAGAGATCAACCTCTTGACAAAACCAAGATGTCCGGTCAAGAGGTTAATAGGAGAAAAAAGATAGCACACAGGAGAGGGAGAATTGATGTGCTGTGTAGATCTGGCATGGAGCAGTAGGTAAGATAGAGAAGGGTGGTGTGCCACAGACTCCCAGCCAGTGTCCTGCTTCTCTCACTGATCCGCTATTCTCGATCTCCACATATACTCTGATTTTCCCCACAACACCCTTCCCTGGTATTTCTTCCCTGGAATAGCAGCTTCATGAGCTTGTTTCTCTAGAACAGAATCTGGGCATAGGGTAGAAGCTCAGTGAATATTTGCTGTATGAATGGATGACAAGGAGGCTTCATGACACCCAGCAGGAAAAGTCAAAAGTGGTCACTGAGGAGCTCTTGATGAGGTGCCAGTGCTAGAGATGACAGCCTTGCACAGACCTGCCTGGCTAATCAGAAGGAATGCTGTCTTCTTGCAATGTGTTTCTTAGGACATGAAGAGGGCACATCAAAACTCCTCAAACCCTCCTCTACTGATTGTTAAAAATAAGAATAATTGTCTTCCTCAGAAACCATCTGGACGGTCTAGCTAGTCTGAAGTCCCGAGTGGAAAACAGGAAGGCATGGAAGGTGAGATGTGGTTCTCTTCTCTTCTGGCTACAGATCATGACATATGAAAAGAGTGGATAAAGAAATGCGAAAAGCCATTTCAACTGACGGTGTCGAAGACAAGATCTGATTTTCTGGACCATAACTTTCCTACAATAGCCTGACAAGACATGTGGTTCATTACATGAAAATAGGAATGAGATGCCAGACTGTTCACAATAGCCAAGACATGGAATCAACCTAAATGTCCATCAACAGATGAATGGGTAAAGAAAATGTAGTACACATGCACAATGGAATATTATTCCACCATAATGGAATACTATTCAGCCATAAAAAAGAATAAAATTCTGTCATTTGTAGCAACATGGATGGAACTGAAGGACATTATGTTAAGTAAAATAAGCCAGGTACAGAAAGACAAATGTTGCATGTTCTCACTCATATGTGGGAGCTAAAACAAAAAAACTGAACCCATGGAGATAGAGTAGAATGACAGTTACCTGAAGCTGGGAAGGGTAGTGGGGAGGAGGGATGGTTAAGGGGTACAAATGTACAGTTAGATAGAAAGAATACATCTAGCGTTCAGTAGCACAATGGGGAGACTATAGCTAACAATATTGTATATCTCAAAATAACTAAAAGAGTGGAACTGGAATATTCCTAACAAAAAGAAACAATAAATGTTTGAGGTGATGTATATCTCAATTACCTTGATTTAAACATTACACATTGTATGCTTATATAAAAATATCACATATACCCCAAAATATGTACAACAATTATGCATTCATTAAAAATAAAAAAATTTAAGAAAAAAATGACATGCCAAGAAGATGCTCACCGAATTGGTCTATTGAAGAGAAAATTAGAGTTGAATTCAAGAGAGAGGAAAACACCCACATAATGGTATAAAGCCAGATATCATGGAGGACAGTGGCCAGAATAGAAAAAAAAAAAACCAATGCCAGAGACTTGTAGTGCTTTTGGAGAAACTAGCATCCAAGAAATGTGGATATGATATGTACATCTATCCACATGAGGGTACAGAGAAAGAAGAGAAAATATATTGTTATAAAAAAGTAAAATAGATCACCCTGTTAGGAGGCTCTGGGTGATATTTTCCACAAAGAGAACACTAAATAAGCAGGAAAGTGATAGAGAGTTTTCAAGGGAACTTCCAGCTCTCTAGACATTTACAAGATGCTTAATTCTTACTGATAAATTCCTCTTTAAGTAAGATGAAATTCTATTCTAGACTTAATTCTAAATAGTGAAAATGTGGTTGGTGAAGTAGAAATCATAAGAATTTTTGGAAAAGTCACCATGTTAGCTTAGGATTAAAAATAGCTAAGAAAGAACACATGAGGTACTGCCAGATGCACGGGCACCCTGTGGACTCCATGAGCACAGGGAACTGATCAGGCGTGTCCCTAGTACACACTGCATTGTGCCAGGAACTCCATAAAAACTGAGTGACCTAGACAATCTAGTACGCTCCTGTGGTGAGAAACTCTGAAACTGGCAATAGACAAAGGGATGAACAAACTTAAAGATGGAAGGATGATCATGTAACAATGTGATTAGGAGATACACACACACACACACACACACACACACACACACGTACACACATCAGAAGATAGTTAGAAAGATTGGAGACAATTTGTTTCAGGCCAACACAAAAGGAAACTTCCTCAACAATTAGAGCTGGGAATAAGAAATTCAGAGAGAAGCTCAATGACTGTATGTTATTAGGGCTGCTGGAGACAGGGTTGATTCCTGCCCTAGAGACAGAACTAGATGGCTAAGATCCTTTACAACTCAAAAATTCTTAATTTCAATTGAAAATTATGAAAGTGTTTTACTATAGTAACAATAAATAGTGTTTGGCTGTATTTGAATAAATATTAATAGTCCCAGGCTTCAGGCATATTATGGGTTAAACTCAATTTTGTAAATTAGTTTGAGAGCATACCCATAATTCCAAATAATCTAAAAATGCAGTACCGGAGACACCACCAGTATGTAAGTTAAGGATTGCTTACAGACAGAGGCAATAATGCATTATTATTTCAACTTAGAAAGGCAGTCTCAATAGGACTCGATACTGTATCCACCAGAAAACACCAACATATGCGCCATTCTAAACTGGAACTCCATGAGGTTGGCTTTCTGACTTTTGGTTTGATGGTGGGTCAGAATCTGCCTTGCGAATTTGAGTCGAAGAAAGAAAACCATAACAAAATGCTTATATTATAGAGTTAAATCCTGCTCCTCTTCTGGTAGAATTGTATAGAATGAAGTTCCATAATTTGTTAGGAGCCATGGAGCTGCAATAGATATCAAGATTGACAACCAAGCCAGGTGCAGTGGCTCACACCTGTAATCCCAACACTTTGGGAGGCCAGGGTGGGAGAATCACTTGAGACCAGGAGTTTGAGACCAGCCTGAGCAGCACAGCAAGATCTCGTCTCCACAAATAACACAAAAATTAGCCAGGCATGGTGGTCCATGCCTGTGGTCCCAATGACTCAGGGGACTTGAGGTGGGAGGATTGCTTGAGCTCAAGCAGTCAAGCCTTCAGTGAGCCGTGATCACTCCATTGCACTCCACTGCAGCTTGGATAACACACTGAGACCCTGTCTCAACAACAACAAAAAGATTAACAACCATGAGGTTAGTGAATGTGAGGCATTTTAATGGTTAAATTATCAGATAAAATTTGTAACGGCCTAGAATCACAATGTGTCCGCAGCATTACTGAAAGTGCATGCTATGGCTAACTCCGTGATGACTTCCCAGGGTTCTCTCAGTGCTTTCCCTTCCCTCCTTCCTGCCTTTGCTTCAATGTTACCTTTCCAGGAATATTTCCCAATTTGAAACTGTAACCTCCTTCCCATATTCTCTACTCCAATTCCTTGCTTTAATTTTCTCTTCTCACTTTCTAATACAGTATCTAACTTATTTGGGTTTATTTTCTGCTTCCTACTGCTACTAGAATGTATGTAAGTTTTTTGCAAGAAGGAAGATTGTCTCTTTTATGTGACTAAAATCTATGAGAGTGTCCCTAGAGCCTGTAATAGTTCCTGACATATTGTATGTATCACATACAATAGATGAAGATGCTCAGTGAACACTTGCTGAGGACAAAGAAGTGTGGAACACTTGGCTAGGCACAGTGGCACACGCCAATAATCCCAGGACTTTGGGAGGCTGAGGTGGGCGAATCACCTGAGGTCAGGAGTTTGAGACCAGCCTGGCCAACATGTTGACACCCTGTCTCTACTAAAAATACAAAAATTAGCCGGGTGTGGTGGTGCATGCCTATAATCCCAGCTACTCAGGAGGCTGAGGCAGGAGAATTGCTTGAACCTGGGAGGCGGAGGTTGCAGTGAGTGAGATTGCGCCATTGCACTCCAGCCTGGGCGAGAGTGAGACTCCGTCTCAAAAAAAAAAAAAAAAAAAAAGAAGTGTCGAACACAAAGCAAGAAGCCCTCTGTGGATCTAGATGTGCAGTGTGGCCTTTGGCTGGTTACGTAACTTCTCCCTGATACAGTAAATTGGGAAAAAGGAAAGATTCCTTCCTCTTCCTCCCAATGATAAATAAAGGCACTTCTAGGCTAGGCACGGTGGCTCACGCCTGTAATCCTAGGAATTTAGGAGGCCGAGGCAGGTGGATCACCTGAGGTCAGGAGTTCAAGACCAGCCTGACTAACATGGTGAAACCCTGTCTCTACTAAAAATACAAAAATTAGCTGTCCGTAATGGCACATGCCTGTAGTCCCTGCTACTCAGGAGACTGAGACAGGAGAATCACTTGAACTCAGGAGGCAGAGGTTGCAGTGAGCCGAGATCACACCACTGCACTCTAGCTTGGATGACAGAGCGAGACTCTGTCTCCAAAAAAAAAAACACTTCCAACTTCTTAGTGGAATAAGATAAGTAAAATCAAAATGCTATCATTTATTAATGCAACCAGAGCAATCCTTAACAAATATCACCTTAAGCAAATCCTTAACTTCGCCCTACTTTCTAGATGTGGAAAATAATCCCAAATAGCAACATTAGGTCTCTATGGTTACAAGAGAATATTATCCTTTAATAGGACCAAACATAACTTTGATCCTTGCCAACCACTTTTCTACATGTGCACTGTGGAAAGCAGGCCAGTCAAACAGAAATAAAGTAATTCTTCAGACATAATCCTTCTTACAGCAAAAACTAGTGTGTGAGGCAAAACCATGTATTAGAGCCACCTTTCAATGATCAGTCCTTTCTGATGTGGGTAGGAAGACACCTTTCAGAGATGCAACTAGTGAATGGTCGAAAGTACTGGCTATGGGACCTCATTGCTTAGGTTCAAATATTGCTTTTGCCTACTGCCAGGTGTGTTTTCTTGGGAAAGTCATCTAAATGTTCTAGCCCCAGTCTCCTCATCAGTAGAACTGGGATAACAGTAGCCCTTAAAGATTGCAGTTCATGAGGTTGTACTGATGATTCAGTGAGTTAATATGAATCAAGTTCTTGGAGCAGGACCCGGTACCTAACAGCATTCAATAAAAATTAGCCATTATTATTACTATTAGGGAGTACACAGTACCTTCAGAAAATCAAAGATCTGATTCCTAGAATGCCACCTAAAAATCTAGACAGGCATTCTTTTTCTATTACTACCAACACAAATAAAAGTCTCCATTTTATTGAGGATAAGTTGCCTTGATTTTCTTTATACAGGAGTATAACTTACTTTTAAATAAGGACAAAAGATAGGAAAATATTTTTTCTAATTTTATTGGCTTCTTAATAGTGGTACATGGCTGTAATTGTGAAGTACATGTTTTGTTAGTATTTTAATTTGTTATAATTTTTAAAATCTTCTATTTCTTTTATAAAGTCTCAAAGCATAGGCAGGGTATGATGGTTCATGCCTGTAATCCCAGCACTTTGAGAGGCCAAGGAGGATGAATTGTTTGAGCCCAGGAGTTTGGGAACAGCCTGGCAACACAGTGAAACCCTGTCTCCACAAAAAACACAAAAATTAGCCGAGTGTGGTGGTGTGTGCCTGTAGTCTCGGCTATTTGGGAGGCTCAGGTGGGAGGATCATCCGAGCCTAGGGAGGTGGAGGATGCAGTGAGTTGTGATTGTGCCACTGCACTCCAGCCTGGGGGAACAGAATGAGACCCCCTTCCCCCACCGAAAAAAAAAGTCCTAAAGCACCCAGTACTACACTTTTGGTTATAGTGGGTATTTAATAAAGAAGCAATTCAAGGCATGTTTTTTTTATTACATCTCATGTATAAGTTATTACATAAAGAACCTATGTGAAGTGCAGCAAAAGTGAGTGTGATAGTCTCTGCCCTTAAATACTTTACATAGTAAATTAGGAGCATAGGACAGACACTTATACAAGAAAACAAGTTAAAATAAACATGTCCTAACGGGAGTACAGGCAAAGGAGGGGTGGCTCCTATCAGCTGGTGCTGAATCAAAGTCAAGAATATCTGCAGGAGGAAGACACATGTTACTGACCGTTGAATGATTGGTAGTATTTCAATAGGTACAGCTGGAGGAAGGAGGTGCTCAGAGGAACAGGAAAGAGCAAGAAGAAAAGCCAGGGGACCAAGAAGGCTTGGGGTATGCTGAGCCAGTGACCCAGCATGACTGAAGTCCAAGGGCTATGGACGAAAAGAAAAGATAAGGTCAGTTTGGGTTAAACTGAGAAGAGCTGAGGAGTCTGGATTTCACTGAAGAAGCAACGCAGACCCAGTCACGCTTTTTGAGCAAGAAGTGACAGGAGCAAAGTCCCATCTGAGGAATGTTTCCTGATGGTGGCATCCAAGAGGATATGGAGGGACAAGAGGGCAGACGGGTGCTCTGCCCACCTATGTTCCCAGATCCACACGTGTTGGGCCACTGCTGCTGACCAGAGCAAGCCCTCCTCTCCCTGCTCACCCAGCTCTTGGGCTATGTCATTTCTAGCAACAGTAGCTCCAGCACCACAGGCTTAGGATCTTAGGAGACTCCTCTTCCAAATCCATTCCCTGTGTTCCACTTCATATAGCAAGTTTCTGTCCTGAGTCCTTTAGTAAGTTCCTGTCCTACTTATCAGCTCCATTCCCTTGTTCTTTAAAAAAGGATAGGGCCATGGGCTGAGCGAGGTGGCTCACGCCTGTACTCTCAGCACTTTGGGAAGCTGAGGTGGGCAGATTGCTTGAGCCCGGGAGTTTGAGACCAGCCTGGGCAACATGGTGAAACCCCATCTCCACTAAAAGTACAGTACAAAAGTACAAAAATTAACTGGGCATCGTGGCATGTGCCTGTGGTCCCAGCTGCTTGGGAGGCTGAGGCGGGAGGATTGCTTGAAGCCGGGAGATTGAGGCTGCAGTGAGCTGTGATAGCACCACTGCACACCAGCCTGGTGACCAGGCCCCTGTTCAAGTCTTTCTGATTCCCATAACAGACACCATCTGCCCCACCTAAATACTCCTACCTGAGAAAAAACACCCTGGTTACTGAGGCCTGTCTGAATTTTCCAATATTGCTCACCCGGATGCTCTGAGGTTTACCCTACCTGTTGGAACTTGTGCCATTTTGTAGTGAAGTACTCATTGCTCTATTTGCCTGGCTTGATACTTGTAAAGTCATTATCTTGGTCACTCGGGTTCCTGACAGCCTGTGACATCCCAAACCTCCTCTGTCAGCCTCACCAGCTAGGCCAGGTTCCCCTCGTAGGTAGGCTTGCTGCCAGAAGCCTACCTCTCCCTGTCTTCTCTAGTGGCCTACAGATTTCTATAGCTAGCTACAAATAAGCACAGCAAAAAAGCTACGTTGCACCAATTGAGACATTAGGTGATAGGACTAGACAACAGGAATTGACAGGATAGGCTGATGTTAAAGACTTTGCATGAGGAGAAAATAACTCAAACGTTTTAGGAACTGATAGAATGTAGAAGATGGTGAGAGAAAGAAGAGTCAAAGAACTCCATGGTTCAAAGTCTGGATGCCAAAGGAAGCCATGTCTATAGTAACAAGGATAGCTGGGGTTGGCAGGGGATCTGTTTTGGTTGGAATGCATTTATACATAGTACTTTTCCACTCCCTCTTCCTTCACTCCCTGTGTCCATCATAGCATTTATTAGTACCTCACCTGTCTAGAATGAAAGCTCCATGAGGGCAGGAACCTCACTTGCTTATTGGCTGCAGAACACCAGCTTCCAGAACAGTGCCTAGCAACTAGCATGTTTTCCACAGAAATACGTATAGACCGTATGAATGGATTTTGAGTTAACATGCTGTCCTCAAATAGTGCTACCCATCAGGTGCTTGGGTAGATGTGCATGGGCATCAGCTGGAGCCTGGGCCAGTTTGAGGGATGTGGGTAGGGGAAAGAAGGGCATATTCAAAGCAACAGAAGGGCTAAGGCACATAGCAACCTTCCCGCTGGGGGTTAGGGGTGATGAGAAGAGGAAGAGAAAAGGCAAAAGAGAGAAAGAGAAGTCAAAGACAAATAAGATAATGGTAGCTTTTGTAAATTAAGAAAGAGGCATTTTGGAAATTAAGGCAGGACTGACTGTTCAGTAATGGCAAATGTTGTAGAGGTTGAAATGAATGAAAATAAGAGAATGACACTAAATTTAATGGTTAGGAGGCTTGGAGTAACCTCGGTGAATACAGGATACAGAGATAGACTGCAGTGGGAAAAGGAATGAGAACGTGGGAAGAAAGTAGAGGCAGCAGAGATAGGTTAGATTTTCAGTAAGTTTGGTCTTGATGGTAATACACTATGAGAAGTTAGAGGAACAACTGTGTTTATTTAGACAGGGTGATTGTACTCTCAGCTTTGGGGAGACACAAGCATATATAAAAATCCAAAGGAAGGATGTTTATATCCTCACCTCCCACCAAATCAAATCAAATCAAAGCAAAATGGGAAAAAATGATTATGTAGGGAAAAAAAAGATTTAAATGCCATTTTGAGTTCTAACAATAGGGAAGGGATACAAGAACCTAGAGCTTAGGTGGGACCTCTCACGCAGGAGAAGAAAAGCAATGAAGAAGGGTATCTGAGGGAAGTGGCCAGAAAAGAGACCTATTCTCCTGCCCTAGAATCTAACAGCCAGACACTGAACAGCCTAAATCAGAGTTGAAGATACTGGAAACTTTCTGCTTTAAAACAAGGCCAGAGAACTGGAAGCTGGGGCATAAGCCCAGCCTGCCTTATAGGGAAAGATGTCCTTTGGACGTAGAATGAGCATTCCAAAATACAACTGACTCAAGGACCACCAAAACAGGCCACGAATGGGACCTTTCTTACCTCCCACTACAATAATAAACATGTTATTACAATGCATTAATAAATTAGTGTTACATCCTATCTACTACCAATTAAGAATTCCTATAACAGAAACCCATACTAGGAAAAGTGGTATTTATCACTGCACAGCAGAACACAATAAGGTTCATATCCATGTGAATACCAACCCAGGAGTTTAAGAGAAGGACAAACGTAGAAGAGTTACTTTTCTTGGAAGAAATGAACTTTCTTTTACACCTCAAGATATTGTGGGTCTGGCCTAAGGTGTACTTCATTGATTATCAGATAGCAAATGGCCCTGATCATATCCAAACAGCTTGATTCCACTGCTTGAGATAATTTTTTAAAGAAGAAAATAACTTTCTCTTGGTTATATCCAAATATTAGTTTTGTGCAAAAGTAATTGCGGTGTTTTGCCACTAAAAGTAATGGCAAAAATCGCAACTACTTTTGCACCAACTGAATACATCAGTTTTCCTCTAGATGTGACATTTCTCCAATGTGAAAAAAGCTAACGTATGATACACCCTTTTGAATCTTATGTTCATTTTCGTACCTTACGTCTGGAGCCCTGTTCCCATCTTGGGTAGTCTTGGTAACGTGAAGAGCCAGATTCTCCCAATGCTTAAGCACATGTGAGAGGCAGGCACTTGAAGAAGACCAGTGAGGTTCCTTCCACGACCAAAAACCAGAGGAGAACAAGATGCCCCGCCAGGGACTGGAAGGGGTCAAGGGTGTAAGGGTGTCTCTGGGGACCAACAACAGAATCAGGAACTGAAGCACCTCCGAGTTTAGCACATTCAACTCCCTGATTTTGCAGGTGAGAAAACTGAGGCTGATCTGACCTGTTCAAAGTCACCCAGCCGGGTGTCCTCACACAGCACAGCACTCTGTCCCTCACCTCTCACTGCCTCCTAACCCAGAAAGCCACTTAGGTACTGAAGAGGACCCAATAACCAAACTAGCATTATTTTCCCCTAAGCCAAGTTTCTCTTCTTTCTCTATCTTTTTATTACAGAAATTTTCCAACATCTATAAGCAGAGAAATGAGAATAATAACCACAATGGACCCATTGCCCAGCTTAAACAACCCATTGCCAGTCTTCCTTTACCTATAATCTTACCTACCTCACCCTCCTCCAGGATTATTTTGAAACAAATTCCAGGTAGCTTATCATTATCTCTTGTTAAATATAAAATGCTCAAATAAACTATATAGCTGCAAATGCATCCAAGACCACTTTCTTTGGGGAGCTTTGATGCTCCTATTCCATATCCTTGCATTGTGTGTAGTATTTTTAATTTCATTTCACAGCTCTAGAACAAAACCCTAGCTCTTGTCTTAGTACAGACCAATAAGATATGTTCTGTGACCCTGTACATCCACTAACGATATTAGACTGTGGTGCAATGAGGAATTCTGATGAAGGGATTGCCTTGCACAGTAAGCATGGGGAACGTTGAACTTACCAAACACTTTTCTATCTTAGACACAATTCACTCACGCTGGCACTTGTTTAAATTGGGCTGAATTCTGGCCTGACATTTAAAGCCAACTTCATCCACAAGTCGATATGAAAGGCACTAAGCAATGTCACTCTTAAGGTTTAACAAATCTACAAACTAAATTAACAATCAAACATATTCACACCAATAGGGTTGTGCCTCTACTCTCTTAAGACAGAGACCATTTATTTGTCCTAAGGATATGATAGAAATCTAAAATCAAATATAACAAAACTTTTCTTTCATATAGCCACTTAAATCTTTCCTAAAGAATAAATACATCAAAAAATACATTTTTTAATCCTTAACAAGACCGTTAACATTATGTTACGTGTACAGCAGTATAGTCTACTAGTTAAATCATTAAATATTTATATATTAATATAAATAGTATAGTCTAACTAGTTAAACATATATCTAACATCATGTGTATATAAAAATGGATACCTGCCATCACAATGTTGACGAATAGCATTTCCACTTACCATTTTCCACTATTTCACTCCCTGGCCTCACCAATCCATTTTTTTATATAAATTTACAAATATATATTTTTAAATAAGAATATATTAGAAAGTCAAGGTCACTACAGAAAGAAGGCAAATCAGAACTCTTAAGTTGTTTCATCCTTATTTTATTCTTAAAATAAAGAATTGTATTTCAAATATGGATTAATTTTTTTCTGGGAAAAAAACACTGTAAAACATAATTTCCTACCTTTTAAAACATTTTATGATTTATCCCATCTTCTAACAAGTTATGATACTCATACCTGCTGAGGTTTCTCTAAATTTGTCGCTGGTCTTCTTTTTCCTCCATTTCCAAGGCTTAAAGATTTTACCAATGGTGGATAGTTTCCCCTTTCTCTTGAAAGGAGGTGTTTGGGAACCTGCTGTGGGGCCATCTGAGTTTGCTATAGAAGCTTTGTCCAGTCCGTCAACTGTATAAAGAAAGATATAGACAGAGAAAGGTTGTAAAAAAGGTTGTAATAAAACAACATCATCGATTGGTCCCTGGGCTGTTAACAGTAAGCACGTCCACTCTAATTGGAATCTCACATAAAGTTTATTTGTCCCATTTCACAGCTGCTAGGACTCCCCTCATATCAATCAGTCAATCAGAAATTACAGCCCACTTAGAAAATCATTCTGGGGAAACAGACTAGAAGCAAGAGACTTACATTATAGATGGGGCCAGACAAATGAGTGTCTGTGCAACACAGCTGAATCCATCTGCAACAACCCCATCAATATTTTGTACAGGAATAGAGTATTCTAAGTATTTGTGAAATAGGCTGTTCCTCCAGAGACTAGTCTGACATTCTCAGTAATGAATATTACAGTTATGGTGTAGTTAAAATCATGGTTTCTCTTTCACAAAATAAAATTTGGTGCCAGGAAGCTAAATTCTATTTTTACAAGCTAAAACTATCTTTTGCTTCTATTACAAAAAATGTTTTGAGCTTCAAAGAAACTGATAACTACACTAACAACAAGAAATATGTGGAAAATTTGGGTGCTGTGTGTGATAAAAACATGTCTTTGTATGTCTTCACTATTTTATTAATCAGAAGAAATGCACAAAATCTTAAGTTGCCTTGCTTGCAATGTGTTCTAGGCTGACGGAAGATAGCAATGACTTACGTTACACCAACTATCAAATTTTAATGGCAAAGAACTGGAAGCAGGCCAAAATGGATGAACTATAATAGTATTCCATCAATAAAATAGCACTTCAAATTATGGCAAAAAAAAAAAAGAAAAAATCAAAACAGTAATTTCTTCTTGGAGGTAGAAATGACCTGAGAAGAAACTTGAGGGAACGTATAGGGGTGATGGAAATTATCTCAACGATGGTTGGATTACCCAAAACTCATCAAATGGTATTTACAATTTTTTGCATTTCACTTTATGTGAAATTTACCTTTAAAAAACCATGAACAGACAGTGAAGTCTAATTAATGACATGTATGCTGAAGTGTTTAGAGGTGAAGTGTACTGATGTCCGTCAAAAATAATAAATGGATAGATAGATGGAATAAACAGATGGATAAAAGTGCAATAAAGTAAAATATAGCAAAATGTTAAGTGTTGAATCCAGCTGATAGATATGCATATGGGGTGTGATACCAATTCTTTTATCTTCTCTGTATTTTTAAAAACTTTCTTAATATAATATTGGTAATAGTAAAACAAATAAAAACAAAAATTGAATAGCAAGGACTTCTGCTTCCAAGAAGATAAAACAGACTTACTTTTTCTTTTTGAGACAGAGTCTTGCTCTGTTGCCCAGGCTGGAGTGCAGTGGCGCAATCTCAGCTCACTGCAACCACCGCCTCCTGGGTTCAAGCAATTCTCCTGCCTCAGCCTCCCAAGTAGCTGGGACTGACTACAGGCACATGCCACCAGGCCCGGCTAATTTTTGTATTTTTAGTAGAGACGGGGTTTCACCATGTTGCCCAGGCTGGTCTCGAACTCCTGACCTCAAGTGATCCACCCGCCTCAGCCTCCCAAACTGCTGGGATAACCGGTGTGAGCCACCACACGTAGCCCAAACTTAAGGTTTTCTTATTCCTCTGGCTAAATACAACTAAAAAAAAAAAAAAAAAAAAAAACAAAACAACCACCACCACCACCATGGATGTTACATACAAATGTATGAAAATTCTGTAAGGCCAAGAGAAGGTAGACAAGCCTGGGACCTCAGAACCCAAGAAACAACACGGTGGTTAGATTCCTGGGTTTTCTTTTTGCCTCAAATATCCCAGACTCAAATATCGTAGTTGAAGAAGTCAGAAACCTCGAAAGGCCGACAAGCATGGAAGCCAGCAACCCAGAAACACCAATGGGCACAGACCACAAACGTCTGCACTCTCTAGCCACGTAACCAGGAAAGGGGCAGAGTAGCAACATAAGAAACTTTTAGACAATAACTGCTCTACTACAGCCGAGCACCATAGAAGAACCTGTGACCATGCATGCCAGCAAAGGCTGAATGGAGTTACTAGATTTCCACCCTCATGAGGCTCTGAAAAGGACCCCTAATACCCCCACTAGAGTGGTGTCAGAGAATACCAAGCAGGAAACTAGCACCTTTATGCCTGGTGGCTGATAATGAAGCATCTTCCACAGTTCCAGTGGAGACCATGTAGGAAGCCCTGACATCCATCCCTACCCAGCAATAACTGGGTATCTCTCCCCTTCCCCCCAATACAGAGGTGGCCAAATCATTGCACACTGAGAACAAGACCACCCCAACTGTGGTATCAAGGGAGACCACATGGGGATCTGGAAATTCTACCTGTGCCCAACAGTAACAAGCACACCACACACACATACACAGGAACTGGGATTTTTACCTCCATGCAGGGGCAACAAGGCGGCACCCACTGCTTCCCCTGCTATAGAGGTGTCAGACAAAGCCAGTTAAAACCAAAGGTTTCAAACAAGATCTAGAGTCACATAACATGATACAAAAATGTCCAAGTTTCCATCGAAAATCACTTGACACACTGAGAACCAGGAAAATCTCAAACTGAATGAAGAAAAACAATCAGTAGATGCCACTTCCTAAATCCTTATGAGTTCTCCTTCCACACAAATAGAAATAAATCCTATTCCTCCCACTAGTGAAGTCTACTCTAATTTCAGGTACTATCTGGGCAGAGATGGGCAGACACTGTGCATTGCTAGGGAAAATTGGAGATTCAAGTCCTACGCTAACTGATTCTTCTGAAAGTGGTTCCTAACCCTACTTTCAGCCATAGCACAACAGATATACAGGGGACAGACTGATTTTGAAGCTAATTCAGAGTAAAGGAGCAAAATATTTATTACTTCAATTCAACTCCTGTCCAACTTCCCTCCTTGAACCAGAGGTCAAACCCAGGGGGGAACTGAAAGTATGGTTTTACTTCTTCATGAAGACTTTGTGCTGAACTCTCATGGAAGGGCTTAACTTTGAACAAATTAAATGTTGTAAAATACAAAAGGGCTGATTATTATGAACATAGAAACAAAAGTTTCCATCTCAAATTCATCTCTGTGGCTACATGTCCAGTTTTCATTTTCTTACAATATATGGGATCTTTCTCTCCCAACCCACATATCCAGTTCCCTGATGCTCCATAAAAATTCTACTTTCCCTCTGAAGCAATTAAGAACGGCCTATGTTTCCCCTATCATAAACCATACTTGCAATTAGAAACCATATGTTGGCACAGTTGGCGGATGTGCCATTGTACTTCTCTTAAATCATGAACGTGACGACCACTGTCATCTGCTTTTGAGTAGTATGAGCAGAATATTAACTCTCCTCTTTAGATACCCAGGACACTGGGCATTGCTATTGATATTTCTATAATTTTTCTTGTGGATCAGTTTTCTATTAAAATCTATTTGAAACTTTCCATAAATTCTTTCACAGTAAGTCTGGTGAATTTTGCATTTCCATGCAGATAAGAACAAATTGCCAGGTAAATCCCAGATGAAAGGTAAAATTTCCTGATGGTTTTCAATGTTAATTGTGATCCATTTTTATGTTACTGAGAGTAATTTGTCATTCATCAGAACTTACCTTTTCACACTTGAGTTCTACATTTTAAAACACAGCATTTTTTTTTTTGACGGAGTCTCGCTCTTTAGCCCAGGCCGGAGTGCAGTGGCGCTATCTCGGCTCACTGCAAGCTCCACTTCCCGAGTTCACGCCATTCTCCTGCCTCAGCCTCCCTGGTAGCTGGGACTACAGGCGCCCGCCATCGTGTTTGGCTAATTTTTTGTATTTTTAGTAGAGACAGGGTTTCACCGTGTTAGCCAGGATGGTCTCGATCTCCTGACCTTGTGATCCGCCTGCCTCAGCTTCCCAAAGTGCTGGGATTACAGGTGTGAGCCACCGCGCCCGGCCAACACAGCATATTTTGAAATACAGTCATTAGCTAATCAAATGTAGACTTTAAATGACACAACTCGGTCTATCTTCCCACTGAAACAAGCCCACCCCTAACAGAATTTCCCCACACCACCAATTGCTAAGAAATCAGAAAATACATACAGGTTTTTTTATTTAAACAGAAATGTATCAGCTAGGCAGTTCCAGCGCAAATGTGACCATATAAGCCAAAAACAAACGAGGCTAGATAATTATCATATTGTTAAGGTTTAGAAATGTATCCTCACCCAAATCTCATGTCAAACTGTAATCCTTAGTGTTGGAGGTGGAAACTAGTGGAAGGTATGGATCATGGCGGCAGAGTATTCATGAATTGTTTAGCACCGTCCCCTCTTGATACTCTATAGTGAGTGAAATCATATGAATTCCAGTTGTTTAAAATTGTGTAGCACCTCCCTCTCTCTTCCTCCTGCTCCAGCCATGTAAGACATGCCTGCTTCCCCTTCACTCACGTACCATGATTGTAAGTTTCCTGAGACCTTCCCAGAAGCTAAGCAGAAGCTGGCCTGCACAACTATGAGCCAATTAAACCTCTTTTCTACATAAATTACCCAGTCTCTGGTATTTCTTTACAGCAGTGCGAGAACAGACTAATACACATATGAAATAAATTGTAGGTTTGAATAGTCTTCCCTTTGAGATTTGATAAATAAATGATAGGGATTCTTAGAAAAATTGAATCTACTTAATAGAGTTTGTTGTATGTTTATACTATTTAATAGTTATGATATTTTAGATACCAATTTTTCACCACACATAATTATTTCAGGCACTGAGAAACTGAGACAAATGTGGCATAGTATTCCAACTCACAAATGTTGTAACTGAAGGACCATTTAGAAAAGAATCTCCATAAAAGAACTCCTGGTACTAATTTCGTACTAACTGACAGCCGCCCTGCGGAAAAAAGTAGGTGGCAAAAAACACGGTCTCAACTTTTCTCCAAATATCC
Source organism: Symphalangus syndactylus (assembly GCF_028878055.3). Lineage (NCBI taxonomy): Eukaryota > Metazoa > Chordata > Mammalia > Primates > Hylobatidae > Symphalangus > Symphalangus syndactylus. The sequence continues at coordinate 121,484,238 of NC_072424.2, read as the reverse complement.
TTAAATATCTGAAGGTCGATGAGAATGCATTTTTGAAGCCCAATCATAGCAAAAATAACTAGGAGAAATCACGTGTGGTAAATAATGCTTTGATAACACTCTGCTGTGTGAGCTTTAAGAAAGTTAAAACAAAACACTAAGGATATCAAACTTTATTTCCTTAAAATATGGTTTCCAGGCTTTGTTATTTTTTGTGCTTTATTATGTTTTTACAATATTAAGATTATCTGTGTATATTTTTATTTCTATTACAGTTTTTGTATTTCTATTATAATTCTGTCACTTTCCCCTTTAAAAGCCACAGAACATATGGCAAAGAAAAATTAGAACAGTGCTTAGGGAAGATTTAACTTTATTGCCTACATTTACATGAGGTCTCTTTCTCTCCCTCAATTGAAACGATAACTTAAGATATATGCTATCATTAAACAAGGGCGGATGTACAACATCTGGGCACAGAAGCAACCCACTACTGGTTAGGGTGAACTGATGGTATAAGCCAGTGATGAGGTCAGGGTGAACTGATGGTATAAGCCATCACAGATGAGCTTGGATCATGGTTTCTAAGGCAGCCAAGTGGCTATCCTTGCCTTCTGTTGTCTAAAGGAGTTCCTTACTCTCTTGCTAATCAGAGTTTACAGCAGATTGGGTCAAATATCTTCCTTTTAAGGGTAAGATAAATGGCAAGTGGAGAAGAAGAGAAAATGAACAGAAGAATCAAAATGTGTGGCATCACACGGGGTGCAGGTTAAAAATTCTGAAACCGCTGAACATGTATATTGGGATCAAACAAGGAAGTATGTGAATGGTAGATGGTGGAAGCCAGGTTTCTCACCACTGGAGAGAGAAATTGCAGATAAGTGAGAGAGTAAAGCTAGAATGATCCATGCTGCCCTGATTAGAGTTGGAGACATCTGCATGAACCCATGTTTGGCCAGGTAGACAGATAGATAAGTAAATGAATTATAGACATGTATATATGCATGGGTTTGCTTACACACATGTATTTGCTAGCTCTGTCCTCTCAGAAGGCCTAGAAGCAGTAACACCCCAGTAGCAACGAGCATGCCCAAAACACAGATCTTGGTTTCTAATAGCATTCTCCAATAGACAAACACCACCTCCTTACAGAAAAGGCTGCTTCCAGAGCTGGGGCATGGAAAACACTAGATGAGCCCTGCAACATCTTGTAGTCCCAGAAAGTGCTCAAAAAGAAAACCAATGGGAGGAGGTAGGCTAAAGGGACAGAGGAGCCCACTCAAGAGTTTCCAAAGGCCAAAGCTGGAATAATCTCAGCAACAAAGTAAAAATATAGTATTAGATTATAACCCAAAGTATAAAATAAACATCCACAAATCCATACTCATATAGATAACTATTGAATGAATAAATGAATGTGGCAGAAGAGGTAAGTCCTTACAGAATTCCAAATAATTTATATACATAACCCTCTCTCAAGAAAGTGGAGCTTAACTCCTGACTGCTTAAATGTGGGCTACCCATAGTGACTTCCTTCCAAAGAGTGCGGTATGGAAAGAGAGGAGAAAGGTGTGGCTTTACAGTGAAGACGCTGACAAACAGGACCTTAGCCAGGGATCGAGGTTCACATCATCAGTGATAAGTTGTGCTGACAGTATGTACTCTTGATATGATATAGGGAGAATGGTACTTCAAAACCCACAACCCTGTAGTAACTACAAGGGAAACATTAGGCAAAACTAAATTGAGAAACATTTCTAAAATACCTGACCAGTACATCTCAAAACTTTCAAGGTCTGGCCAGGCATGGTGGCTCATGCCTGTAATCCCAGCACTTTGGAAGGCTGAGGTGGGCGGATCACACGAGGTCAGGAGTTCGAGACCAGCCTGGGCAACATGGTGAAACCCCTCCTCTATTAAAAATACAAAAGTCAGCCAGGCTTGGTAGCAGGCGCTTGGAATCTCAGCTACTTGGGAGGCTGAGGCAGGAGAATCACTTGAACCCAGCAAGTGGAGGCTGCAATGAGCCAAGATCACACCACTTTACTCCAGCCTGGGCTACAGAGCAAGACTTATCTCAAAAACAAAACAAGGCCGGGCACGGTGTCTCACGCCTATAATCCCAGCAATTTGGGAGGCCGAGGCGGGCGGATCACAAGGTCAGGAGATAGAGACCATCCTGGCTAACACAGTGAAACCCCGTCTCTACTAAAAATACAAAACATTATCCGGGCATGGTGGCATGTGCATGTAGTCCCAGCTACTCGGGAGGCTGAGGCAGGAGGATCTTTGAACCCAGGAGGCAGAGATTGCAGTGAGCCGAGATCGCACCACTGCACTCCAGCCTGGGCAACAGAGCGAGATCCCATCTCAAAGACAAAAACAAAAACAAAACTGCTGAGGTCATTCAAAACAAGGAAGGTTTGAGAAACTGTCAGACCGGAGGAGCCTAAGAAGACACCACTGCTACATGTAACATGGCATCCTGAATACATCCTGGAACAAAAAAAGACGACATTAGGGAAAAACTACTGAAATCCTAATAGACTGTGGAGTTCAGTTAACAGGAATAATATCAGTGTTTGCTCCTTGGTTGTAACAAATGTATCATGCTGATATAAGATCTCTCTGTACCATTTTTTCAACTTTTCTGCAAATCTAAAACTATTCTAAAATCAACTTTATATTTTAAAATGTGGCATTTGCTATCATGGAGGTAAATGAGGATAAAGATTTTTTTCTTAGGAGTGAGGAGGTCAGCTCGAAGGGACCTCGGTGCCTACTGTCTTTTACCAACAGTAAAGATTTCAGCTGAAAGGAGTTTTGGAAAGTAATATGCTTCAGACTTGGCCATCATTCTCTCCAAAATTCTCCCTTTACTAATACTTCCATTCCCAGTATTCTGTAAGTAAGAGAACATTTAAATGGCTGTTTCAACACTTTTTAGCACATGATGGATCCAGATAAGGTAAGTAGTATTCAACATCTTGCAAAATGGTAGACAATGGGCCCAGCTCCGGCACGCATCAGGAGGTATTCATCCACAGTTAGTGTATAAACCATACACAGAGAAGAGATTCCAAACATCCCTCCACCAAACACACACACACACACACACACACACACACACACACACACACACCCATGATGGACTTACCATGAAGTGAATAAATCAAGGCTGGCCTACCTTTTAAAGTAATGCCAAGAAAAATTTTCTCATTATCAGTACTGTGTTCATCAGAGACATATGATACATATTTATGGGGAAAAAAACAAATTTATAGTCATGTCCTTGAACATGTGAAATGGTTAAATGTAAAAATTTTTAAAGGAACGATCTAAATATCTAAATAATCTAAAAATTTTAGATTATTTTTTAACTTTCTATATATAAATGTATTCCCTCACTTAAAAATCTGAAAATAATAGAATTTTAGAGTTAGAAAAGATCTTGGCTCAGAAGAAAATTGCTTTTTATCAGCTGATGGTTCCTTTAATCAGCATTAAGGTAATAATCATGGCTAAAGTATTTTAAAAATTATTTCACCATCATCTTTTTAAATCCCCAAGAGTAAAAGAACAGAATGTAAGCAAGAAATTAAATTTAAAGAAAAAGAATAGAATGTGAAAACATTACCATATTAGAGTGTATTGAAAGGATTTTAGTCGCTCTGGAGGAAGATTGGTCATAACCCTGCTATTCACACTTGCCTCTCAATTTGCCAATTTCCATTCCCCCATCACTTGAAAGAAACTACAAAGTTATCTGTAGGGAGTTGGGATAAGATCAGTAGTTCCCACGGTCATTAAAATTAACACTATGGAGATTTTCCAAAAAGATTTTTTTGAGGCATACAGACAGAATGTAAATGATATTGCACTTACAATCCCATTCAGACCAAAGTATCAATCATTTCAAAGCCCCAGAAAGCCTCCTTATGCTTCTTCCAAATCAATAGCCACCCTCTCACCTTTATTCCCCCAGAAAACCACTATTTTGACTCCCAGCAGCATTGATTTGTGTTACCTGTTTTTTGTTTTTGGTTTTTTTTTTACCATGTTGCCCAGGCTGGTCTCAGACTTCTGGACTCAAGTGATCCACCTGCCTGGGCCTCCCAAAGTGCTGGGATTACAGGTGTTAGCCACTGTGCCTGGCCTGTTTTACCTCTTCTTGAACTTTAACTGAGTGGAATCACACAATATAATCTTTTGTATTTCTTTCACTGAATGTCTGTGAGATTCATCTATGGAACTTTTTTCCCTTACTTGGTTTCTGGGAAAGCTAATCTACTTCTCTACCATCTTTTGATGTTGCCCTGAAGCCATGATAAATTAGAATTTCAGGCCGGGCGCGGTGGCTCACGCTTGTAATCCCAGCACTTTGGGAGGCCGAGGCGGGCGGATCACGAGGTCAGGAGATCAAGACCATCCTGGCTAACACGGTGAAACCCCATCTCTACTAAAAATACAAAAAATTAGCCGGGTGCGGTGGCTGACTCCTGTAGTCCCAGCTGCTTGGGGGGCTGAGGCAGGAGAATGGCGTGAACCCGGGAGGCGGAGCTTGCAGTGAGCTGAGATCGCGCCACTGCGCTCCAGCCTGGGCGACAGAGGGAGACTCTGTCCCAAAAAAAAAAAAAAAAATTAGAATTTCACTGAAGCAAGGCTAAAGGTAGAGAAGTAGTTTATTTTCTGTAAAAAAAAAAAAAAAAAAAGTTGTATATATATTCTTACAATGCATATTAGAGCACTCAGTAGTTCTGAGCAGTGTAATTTATAAAAAGCACTGGGTTGCAGTGTTATCCACTATGGGACAACTATCATGTTTAGTACTTTCATATTATGCTATATGTTAAAGCCCTATATATAAGGAAATTGGGAGCCAGGAAGGCTATCTGGCTTCCCAAATTGTTAACTAGTGAAAGAGATAAGAGTCTAGGTCACCTGATTCCTGATCCAGGCTTATTTCCCACTATACCAGGCTGTCTCCGTTGGCATATGATAGCTAAACTCATGGTGAACCAGCAACACTCCTAGTAGCTCTAAAATAGCAGTAAGACTATTTGTAAAAAACAAAAAAGCAGGCCGGGCACCGTGGCTCACACCTGTAATCCCAGCACTTTGGGAGGATGAGGCGGGCAGATCACGAGGTCGAGATCGAGACCATCCTGGCCAACATGGTGAAACCCCATCTCTACTAAAAATACAAAAAAATAGCTAGGTGTGGTGGTGCACACCTGTAGTCCCAGCTATTCTGGAGGCTGAAGCAAGAGGATCGCTTGAACCCGGGAGGCGGAGGTTGCAGTGAGCCAAGATCATGCCACTGCACTCCTGTCTCAAAAAGAATAATAATAAAAAAAAAAGCAAAGAAGACATTGCACAATCAGGACAAGCAATAAATCTGTGTTATTGTTCTGGGTTTTGACCACCCAACTGGGATGGTAAACTGTAAGCCAAGAAGAGAGTTGGAGCCTAGTTCCAACTCTGCTACTTAATCAGCCCTGTGACCTTGTGCAAGGACCCCAGTTTTTCATTGCTGAAATTAGGAGACTAGGTTAAATGATCTCTAGGCTCCTTTCCAACTTTAAAAATTCTATGACTTCATATTGCTTTGTGCTGAGTGTATCAGTCTTGTAGGTCACCTTAAGACCTATTCTATTACTTGACATTTTATTATGCTAAAAAAAGGACCTGTTCTAAGTGCTTTATAAATACTGCCTCTTTCATCATTACTACAACCCTGAGAAGTAGTTGCTATTAGCATTCCCATTTTATAGATAAGGAAGCTGAGGCTTAGAGAGACCAAGCAACTAGCAAGATCCCACAGCTGGTAAGCAGGATTTAAACTCAGGTAGTTTAACTCCCAAGTATTCCCTGTACAAAAATGGGCAGGAGGGTAGTGGGTGGCAGTGGATTTCTATTTTAAGAGAAGGCAAGAGATAAACCCTAATGAGTAGTAACTCAGTTCAACTCCCAACCACTTTTTGGGCTAATCCAAGGAGTAGGGCAGGTACAGTTTTGCTGTCTAAAACAATGCCCAGTGTCATCACGGTTAATTTCATGCTAGCGGCAAGCAGTGTACTCTATAATTTATACTGACTAAAGTAATTTGATTGTACAGAATCCTTATTTATCATAATATTAATTTTAGAAGTTTGATACTATCAATTTTTAAACTTGTTTTTTTAACAGAGGCAGACATTATTTTTAAACTCCCAGAGGGAAAAGCTACTAAAGACTTCCATCTGCCTGCAAGCACTGACAGAGAATTCCAGAGTTTAAACTTGTGGCCAACAGGCCTGCAGAACGAGTATGTTTGTGCAGCTGCATGACATCCTGATTCACTGACATGAACAACATCCCCTAGACTTGCTACAGGATATTTAACAGATTAAATAAAGTCACTCTTAAATTGGGGTTTACAGAAATTCTGATTGAGTAGGCAAAGGGCCACTTTGCTAATGGAAAATCAATTTTAACGTAAATAAAAGCATTTTACATTTTGAATGCCACTGTTATCGCCACAAGGGAAGGATTGTCTCTATGAACAGATAGGATGACTGCTTAGGAATAGCAAGATGTTTGCTACAGAGAGGAAAAATGTGACAGGAATCAACCAACAACCTATATTGTTCCCCGTAGATGTTAGTCACATACAACAACTCCCGAAGTCTGGAGTGGAGCCGGTCGTGGTGTGTAGAGCGTGTGCTGTGTTTGTGAAAAGGAAGAAAAAGGTGATATATCCCCAGTGGACAATCTGCCAAGTGAAAGAATTTCAACTCATCCATGATAGGATAATGATCACCCTGTCCATGCTGGGAATGTGCGTCAGCACAGAACTTCAGGGGAGAAGCTGGTAGACCTTATATATAATTTGTAAAATAAAATATACTGAAATATCACAGTTCTCCTCTCGCCCCGCCCCCCCGCCACCGCCCCCAATCAATGGAGTCTCGTTCTGTCACCCAGGTTGGAGTGCAGTGGTGAGATCTCAGCTCACTGCAACCTCCGGCTCCTGGGTTCAAGTGATTCTCCTGCCTCAGCCTCCTGAGTAGCTGGGATTACAGGTGCATGCCATCATGCCTTGCTATTTTCTATATTTTCAGTGGAAACGGGGTTTCACTATGTTGGCCAGACCAGTCTCAAACTCCTAAGCTCAAGTGATCCACCCACCTCAGCCTCCCAAAGTGTTTGGTTTACAGGCATGAGCCATCTCACCTGGCTGAAATATCACAGTTTTTAAGTAAGGGGCTAAATTTTGTTTCAGACAAAATTATGAAAAAATTCCCATTGAGGATGAATGTAACACAAATATTATTAAAATAACACATTAAATCTAGATCAATATCTTTAAGTCAAAAGGCTGGTGGATAAATAAAAGCCCAGAGAATATATATATATATATATATATATATATATAGTGACTAACGTTCTCTCTATGTCCAAGAGCCTCCTGGCAGTCATACAGAGTCCCCAAGGCTGCTATCTGTGGAGAGACCGTGGCCACATGTAGCATCCCGGACAATCTCCCCAACGCAGACATGAAACCTGCAGGCATGTACTATGGAAAACAGGATGCTGGGAGATCAATCCCATGGAGAAGAATTTATGTCAATTAGTCATACGGAGTCCCCAAGGCTCCCAGATTTATGTCCTTATAGCTCAGTTAAAAGATGACTGCAGCAACCCAGGCATCTGAACTTGGAGAGAAGGAGCGAAAAGGGACTGGAAATGATGGATGATCTGAGGGACATTGAGGAGAAAGAAGAGAGGAGTCTGAGGAACTGCCTGAGAACTCTATGGCCTGAATCTCTACAAGGGTATGGCGGGATGTCAAGAAGAGAAAAGATTTGGAGGAGAGACCTTTAGCTTGTGTTCAGGCACCATGAACTTCAGGTGCTGGCAGAACATTCAAGGGAAGATGTCCAACGGACAGTCAGAAATGCATTCCTGGCACTCTAGCAAGAAGCTGGAGTTGAAGTTATTTGGTGGAGTCTTCTAAACAAAAGCAGCTGTTGAGGACCAGGGGTAAACTCCTAGAGAATGATTACATTTAGGAGCAAGTGGGCTTTGCACAATAAAGAACCTTGAACTTCTTTGGCATTGAGAATGAACAAGTAAAGAAAAAGGTTTTGTTTGCTGTTTGTTTCAAATTCATAAAGTGTGAAGGACACTCAAGCAGGTTCATGGGCTGAGGAGAAGGAGCCCTGGGTGTTGGGGTGTTGAAGATGCAAGAAAGAAGAAGGGCTGCAGAGCTGCACCAGCCAGGATGTCAGACCAGCCACACGGGGACTGCATGGGGACTGAATTCCTTCCCCATGCAAGATTTGGGGTGGAGAGGGAGAGTCTGAACTTCATCCGGTGAATATGAGGAAATGACCAGGAAGTCAGGAGATGACAGCACCAAAGAAACGTGAAGGAAAACTCAGCAGATGGCACCTACCTCAAATGAGGGCATGCACAAGACTGGACGCAAAACAAGCAGGAAATACCACTGGGGAGTTGATGCAATGTCAACGCCCCCTGTGATAGCAGAGGTAAAGGACAACAGAGCCTCCATTAAAGAGAATTACCAGGGCAATGGTGTTGCCAAGGAGACCCAGGGTTCAGACAATCCAAGGGAGAGGAGGAAGGAGATATCTGCAAAAATAATGAGGCTGTAGAAAAGTGTGCTCACTGTGGAACAGAAACATTCATTCACAATTAACTGAGCAGCTATTATAGAGGAAGGGCTACAATGGTAAGAAAAACAGATCAGATCTCTGCCCTTAGGAGGCCTGCAGGCTATGAGAGAGGCTGACATTAGTCAAACAACCATCCACCCAAATGTAGACCTGCAGTGTGTATTGAGTAGGAAATGTGGGGGACCCCAGGGGCTCACACGGTGGCACTGTGGCATTAGTTCCTATGGCAGACATAGCACAAAATGGCCTCCAAATTATGAGTTAAAATTCATGGTAAAATTGTTTGAGGGCTACAGAGGTTTAGTCTAGTTTCATAGCATTGCCTAAAAGGTAGAAATATCCTATTCAAATTAAACAGGAAACCACTTAAAAGCCACTGAAAAGCAAAGGATTAACATTCCTTGGTTTGTACACCTAATTCTCTTGAGAGAAACAATTCCACTAGTTGCTTTTAAAAAAAAGATAATTTTATAATAAGATGCCTTTAGTGTTGATTTTATATTTTTTCTAACATAGTTATTGAGGATGCCCCACTTGCGAGATGTTCTATTTTGGTTTCTTTATTTAAAATGACAGGTGTGTTAAGCAAGCATTCCAGAGAATGAGTTGCTTCAGCAGGATTTGGATAAAACACATACAGAAAGCCTCTGAATCCAATTAGGGCACCATCAAACCAACCAGCTTATTCCAAAATCCTTTTCTAATATAATTTTTATTTAGATTTTCAATACTGGTCTGAAAAAACATTGAACATGTTCTAGAATGATGGGAAAAAGCCCGTAACGGAACCTCAGAAGTGGCCAGTTGCAATTCACCAATGTTTTCAGAAACCATAAAAATGATTTTTAATTGTTGTTGTTATTAAGTGAGTAGGTTAAAAAAAAGACTACCTCTCTGAGAAGCAAGAAAAAATAATAATTCTCACCACTAGATTAGGAGTCCCATGAGGACAGGGAGCAAGTTGATTTTATTCCTGGTGGTGCCCCATACTGTACTTAGGCCGCAAAAAGGTCCCTAAAAATATTTATAAAAAGAGTAATTCACGGGTAAATGTGGGGCAATAATTTACAAGGCCTAGGCTATGATTTATTTTAGCAGGTCTTTAGATTTTTCACAGAGGAAATTGTTTCCTACAGTGCCTTCCTGTAGAATTCCAAATATTTTGAAAGATAATATAACAAACACTAATATTTGAAATTGGGAAAATATCAGAGCCAGCAGGAAGGATGATTAACACTCATAAGAATGGTACAGACATTGCTGACACAGTTTTCAGGTAAGCAAACACTTAATTGCTCTTTACAAGGTAATTGAAAGACAATTCATCAAAGACAAATAATTGAAAAACAGCTGGAATAATTTATATGTGAAATTGTCTTTTCAGAAGTTTCTATTTTCACCCAGTGATGAGTGGTGAAAATTAATTTCTTCAAGAGCACTCTCATTGTTAACATTTCCTTCTTTCTCATCTCAGATTTTTCTTCAGTCTTAACCTTCTTTCTCCTAATTGGGGAAGCCAGAAAAGCAATTTTGTTCCATGGCAAAGAAACAAGAAAATAAATTACTTAACTAAATTGGAACTAAATCCAAACTGCTTTTGTTTTTTCCATTCTCTTTAGGCATCACACACGAGAACCTGAATCTCTTAGAAAACAGTGGAACAATGTAGAAAACTATAAAACCATTTTAATCTGAAATCAAATTCTTTGATAATATAGCATTATGACAGATGGTTAGTTATGTGGCAATATTTTAGGCTTTCAATTAACTAAATATATCGGAACTACAAGGTAGGACTACCTCGCATAATAGCCCAGTGTTGTGGTGGCAAACATATGATTCTACAATGTAACGTGTTCAATGACGAGGAATCATTCTTTAAGACTGGCAGCCAGCAACAAGTTTTTATTCCAATTTAAACAGAACACACCACCTCTCCTATCTCACCTTTCTACTGTGAAGCAAATATCTCCTGTTAGAACAGTACCCTAAGGGGAGCAAACACAAGTGGAGAGACGGCTGACACTTAGGTATTTCCACACTAAAGCTTCCAGAGAAGAAAATGGTTTGTTTTGTTTAATTCTTTAGCTGTTTGTCACCTTGATATGACTTTGCGTATGCTTAAAAAATAGGAAATAGCCATTTTAAATATAAACACAGACCTGTGAGTACTGCAAAGGAAAAACATGGGCTTCCAGTGCCAGAAAGATCTGAATGTAATAATCTGTTCCTCCCCATCCTAGCTGGTAACCTTAGGTCTATAATTCAACCTTTCAGAGTCCCTTCCTCATCTGTAGAATGGGGTAATACAATTCATGATTTGGGTTGCAGCTAGCATTAATAGAGATAATACATGTAAGCAAGTGGAAGAAGGCTGATAAGAGGTTTTGTGGGGAATAAAAATGGAGAGTGGGTTATTTATGATTTGGAGCAATTGGGGCAGCAAAATTTCTTGCATAAACATTTTCCTGGTCTTCTAGAGGTCTCCAGGAAAACAAAAATGCCCCCTGAAATAAATAAACTCCTGTATACCCACCCGAAACAGATACCTGCATTCTCCGTTGGTCTCAAGATAATTGCTGGGAGCTGCTAAAACCAACCAAGACTCGAGGGAAATCCCCACTACTCTACAGCAGAAATGCCCTGGATTAAGGAAAGAAACTAAGCAAGAAGGTTGACATCACATACAAGAATGAGAGAGGAGCTAAGAGTTGGACTTGGCTCTATTTCCTACCAGCTGGGAAATTGCTGAATTTTTTATTTTTATGCTTGCACCTGCAAAAAATAAAAAATTTTAAAAACCAAACCAACAAATATAAAACTATTTTATTGAAAAGGCCGGTTGCTTACTTGATTAATACAACACTTAGTAAATCAAGGTGAAACTGATTAGGGACTATTTAGTCAGATACAAGTTGTTGTTCCTTTTGGTTTTTAAAAACACTGCACCATATAAGATGTGTTGCTATGGCTGCTAAACACAGGAAGTTGCATTTTACTGTTGTTTCCAAATATGCCTAATGTCACAATCTAAAGAGAAAAGAAAGATCTGTTTTATGATTCCATTAACTTCAGATATTTTAAGTAAAGACCACCTATAAATTCAATGTAGATGACAAAGTCCCGGAGGATTCTTGATTATGAGACTCATCCACTGGACTGGCTAAGAAATCATTATCAAAGGGCCCTCTGTTTATTCTGCCCTTCCCTTTTTAAGATCTAGTAGGAACCTTATGCTCATTCCCTTTGCCTCTAGGACTGCAGTGTCCAGCAATGAAAATGAACTTGGACTGGCACTGCAAAACCACAAGCAATTATTAATTAAATCTTTATCAGTTATTTCCACTGTCTATAGTAAGACACCATTTTTATGCCTTAGGGTATTGAATGTTGAATCTGAAATAGGGTCTTGGATCCAAGTGTACTGTTCTCAACTTGGAAGAACACCAATATTCTATGACTTTTAGCCTTCCTCAGATTGAGTGCTCAGCATATTCTAATCTGCAAGATGCCTTAAAAGTCTACAATGACAGAGTCACAACTAAAGGGTGTAAAGGTTTGGCTAAGAGCTTCTGCACGCCCTGATCCGCATGCCCAATCCATCATAATCTGGATTCGGATCAGGGCCTAAGAGAAGTGAGTCTTGTTTGCAGCCTTTGTAGAATGCTTGTATCTCACCATCTCAAGGCAATTCCTGGTCCAAGAGATGCCTATAAAATTAAATAATTTCTGAGGTTTAGGGAGAGTTTTAATCATTTTACAAAAGGACCTAGGGTCACTAGATTCTGATGCACCCAATTCTTATTTGTGTGCTTAACCAGCTTGAGGGACCTTTTTCAATAAAATAAGGAATTTTGAACCTAGAGGAGGTGGGTGTGCTTTTGAAGCATTATCTTCACGTTGACAAGATAAGCAGTCCACCAAAACTGACTGCACCAGTTAAGAGTTTCCTGTGAGATTTACGAATTGATAGGAAGACATCACTGGAAGCCTCCTAGGTGGTTTACAATGCATATGGGCTAGAATACAAATGCAGTTAGTCGTAATGAATCATCTTCGAATTACCAACCTGTCTCAATGGGGCTCTGCGTTTTCTGGCAAGAACATTCTTGTTCTGGCTTTACTTTGACAGGTGTTTAAACACCATCTTTCTTTAACACACTTACTCATTTTCTTTCTTATTTTAGCAGCTCTTTGCAAAGAGACATATCACCCTGCGGATTTCAAACACATCTAAGACAATGAAAGCGTACAGAGCCAGCAAAACCAAACACAGAAAAGGAAGACTATATATGTAGTGACATTTGAGAACAAAACATTTCTCCAAATACAGTGCTTCACATTCAGGGCCCTCAAAGAAGATTATAAAACCAGTCAGGTGGCCACACTAGTTACTGACCACACTGGGATTAGGATCTTGAGAAGTAGTTTGGGGTTTTTTTCCCTGAACATTACTCGATCAATTTGGTGCTCCAATCACAAGATACTGGTATTGATTTCTTACACAGTGGCAGAAACATAATGTCACATATTCCATTTCTTTCTTTCTTTATTTCCTTTTCTTTCTTCCTTTCCTTTCCCTCTCTTCCTTCCTTTTTCCTTCCCCTCTCTTCCTTCCTTTTTCCTTCCTCCTTCTTCTTCTTCCTCCTTCCTTTCCTCCCTCCCTCCCTCCTTCCTTCCCTCCCCACTCCCTGTCACGTAGCTTGCTTCCTTCCTTCCTTCCTTCCTTCCTTCCTTCCTTCCTTCCTTCCTTCCTTCCCTCTTCCTTCCCTTCCTTCTTTCCCTCCTTCCTTCTTTTTCTTTAAGATAGGGTCTCACTCTGTCTGTCACCCAGGCTGGAGTGCAGTGGCGTGATCATGGATCACCACAGGCTTGATCTCCTGGGTTCAGGTGGTCCTCCCATCTTGGACTCTTGGGTATCTGGGACTAGAGGTGCACACCACCACACTCACATAATTTTTTCTATTCTTTGTATAGACGGGTTTCACCACATTGCCCAGGCTGGTCACGAACGCATATTCCATTTTCTAAGTTTACCCCATATATTCTACAGCCTATGCTTTACTTCCTAAGAGTACTGCCTAGTCACATTGGTGAATTTCCATTGCTGAAAATCACCTTCAGTGCCTCCTCTTACTCAAGTATTATGAATATGGCACTGTTGAGGTGAGTGGGGAAGAGGCCTTAATCGGTTAAGAAATGAAACTGAAAAATCAGAAAAAAGATAACGGATGGAGTGTGCTTTGGGACATTGCTAATAAGTCCTGGTTTGTACATTGGTTTTAGGGACATTGCTTAAAGTCCTTAAATGGCCTATTTAAAAAACACAGAAAAAAGGGGCTGGGCATGGTGGCTCACGCCTGTAATCCCAGCACTTTGGGAGGCCGAGGCAGGTGGATCACCTGAGTTCAGGAGTTCGAGACCGGCCTGGCCCACATGGCAAAACCCCGTCTCTACTAAAAATACAAAAATTAGCCAGCTGTGGTGGTGCATGCCTATAGTCTCCGCTACTTGGGAGGCTGAGGCAGGAGAATCGCTTGAACCTGGGAGGTGGAGGTTGCAGTGAGCCAAGATCGTACCACTGCACTCCAGCCTGGGCGATGGAGAAAGACTCCGTCTCAAAAAAATAAAAACAAAAACAAAACAAAACAAAAACAAAAAAAAGGACACTGCTGTGGGCTGAATTGTGTCTCTCAAAATTCATACGTTAAAGTCTTAACTCCCAGTACCTCAACATGGGACCATATTTGAATACGGGTCCTTTAAAAAAGTAAAATTAAGGTAAAATGAGGTCATTTGGGTTGGCCCTACTCCAATGGGGTTCTTATAAGAGGAGAATATTTGAGCACAGATGTGTGTGGGCACAGAGGATGGACCATATGAGGACACAGAGGGAAGGTAGCCATCTACAAGGTAAAGACAGAGGCTCTGTGCAGAAGCTAACCCTGCTGACACCTTGATCTTAGACCTCTAGCCTCCAGAACAGTGAGGAAATACATTTCTGTTGTTGCAGCCACTCAGTCTGTGGTATGGTGTTATGACAGCCTTAGCAGACTAATACTGTACAGACATTTACTATTATCTGCAAAGTTATTTATTAACGTGTCGAAGGTAAAGTGAAAATGTCACACAGCTTTCAACCTCACCTCCACCTCAGCCCACTTGAAAGAAGGAAAAAGAAAAGTTCTTTGAAGGATTTTGCTATGATTACTTTATAATGGCTCCCTAAATTAAAACACTCTTGTTTGGAAAATGAGGTATACATGTGTTCTGACATTCTGTGGTTGGATGACTGAAGGGGATTCAGTTTTTTAAAAGTGTACAGTTCTAAATTCTAAAAAATCTCATGTTTGATTTTATTCTTTTCATGTTTTCTTTAAAAAATTGGCAGTCAAGTACTTTCCAAGCGACAGAACATTAGTTGTGCACAGATGTATACAATTCTGCTTTAGAGGCCTTTAGGAAAATGAAACACAGCACAGTCAGGCCAACAGGAACCCACGGCATGAGCTCAGTTAACTTGTTCTGGTTTATTCCAAGTTTCCATTCTCACCTGGCTCTTTCATAAACAGGTTGGCAGGTCAACACAAGCTAACTTTACAGATGCAGAAGAAATTTTGAAAAACACAAAATCCCTTTATAATAGATGAAATTGATCAGTGCAATCCTGAATCATCCTTTTAGACTGCGCTTCTCAGTCCTGTGAGCCACCCAGCTGTTGTCAGAAACATCTTTATACAAGAAGGAAGGTCAGAGGGAATGTTCAGCACACCCTCAAACACCTTAGGCAACAGCGGCCTTCCACAGGGAGGCTGAAAAATTCTTTAGAAAAAGCTTTTAAGAGACCCCAATTAAGATTGAATGGAATTTACTTCACACTGGGCAATGGGCTGCAAATAGGCACAAAATTGAAAGGAAAGGATGCCTGAAGTACAAACAGAGGCGAAAATAAAAAACCAAACATTATCCAAAACGGAATGCATGAACAGAAGTCTTAAATAAATGATTGCTTCCTTTTGGAATTTTCAGAATTTGCCGCCTACAGTTCTAAAAGGGGAAAGGGCTCAGCCTCCTTTTCAGAAATGTATTTTACTAAAATCTTTCTTATAGTTCTTCCTTCTCATTATTAAACAGCTATTTTCATCTAGTGCCCTGTTCTTTGACTTTGGTTTTGGGTTAAGTAATTAGCATGCAGCACCCCCAGATGAAGTTCACGGGGTCTTCTTGAAAAGGCAACAAGTTGAAATTCTGTGGCCTTTTCCTAAACAGTAATTGGCATTCTGCTGATAACTTCCTTGCCTTCGAATGTAACTATATATATACTTCAAACCTAGTTGTTGTGGGAAATGCATTATTTTCCTGCTTATAATATTAACAAAATGTACCTAAAAGCAAACAGGTTTCTGGCAATAATATTCCATCAGAATCTCAACATTCTACTTGACAATAGGAATATTTGCTCATGAACAGTAAATATGAATGACCCAATTCATCCCGTCATTTGCGTACAGAACATCAGAGTCTCTGAACTGGATATTTTGTAACTTTTGCCTCAAGTAAAGAGAAAGACACACATAAAGATTCAAATGAGAATTTTTTTTTATTTAAATACAGAAGGTCCCTGACTTACCATGGTTTGACTTACTATTTTTTTTTTATTTATGATGGGCTTATCAAGATGTAATCCCATCATAAGTTGAGGAGCATCTGTACGGTACCACTAACCTATAATTTGTTTTCCAGAAGATGTTTCTCACCTTAGGAATCCTCTGGAATGTTTGTTGAAAACACAGACTCTGAGACCCCTCTCCAAAAGACTTTGATTTTGTTGACCTATAATATGGGACCCAGCAATCAGTATTTTGCACACTAGGTGAGTCTCACAATTGGGCACTTGTGTGAAATACCAATGGTAGTTTGTAATACCCCCGAAATCCTATCAGAATGAGCATCCCATAAAGATGTTCCATCCCTAAAATAAAAACACAGAAAAATACAGGAATACCACAATTATTCAATGTAGATCTTAAATGTGAGTCTTCTTAAAAAATGCCAGCATATTATTATCACAGTAAACACATTTTTAAATTAGTCTATGTACCATAAAACTTTTAAACTTCATAAAATATTTTTTAGACCATTGCAACAAGCCAGGTCAAAGTTCAGATCTTGTGTGACCATCGCTCAAGAAAGTCTTTTGAAATCAGTTAAAAGCTATCTGCTAAAGAGAAAAACCAAGTCTTCCAGATAAAAGGAAAATGTTCATCCTGATTAATTGGGAGGGATGGCGGTGTTTGTGCATACTGCAGCAAGTCTGCTTTGCTACCTTATGTCTCAGCCAAGCTCTCAACCAAGCATGAAGCCAGAATAAAGACACGTTCTAATACAGAGACTCAAAAACCATACACCCCATGAGCTTTTCTCAAGAAGCACCCTGTGTGCTCTGCCAAAATAAGGAAATAGACCCAGAAAAAAAAAAAAAAAGGTATGGGATCCAGCAATCTGGAGATTCAACACAAGAGGAAAGTGGAAGGAATCCCCCTGGCGTGATGAAGAGAGATCCCAAGACAACAGCTGGACAGTGGGCTCAGAGAAAATCCAGTCCACATGGGAAGAGGACAAAGGCTATGTATGAAGCTCTTAAAGATGAACCTGTAAGAATAACTCGAGTGTTTGAACATATTGAGAAGCGATTCATTAAATACATAACAAGAGAAAGTGTGGGGATGGTATGTAGGACACTTAGCAAGCTAACAAAAACACCAGTAGGAAAAACAAAAGGTATGCAGGAGAGAAAAAGAAATCGTGGTTTACCACAAGCCTTAGCTATCATTGGCATTTCTGCTGTTATACGGATGACTGATACAATCAAAAACACAATATAAGAATGTTGGGGCTGGGCACAGTGGCTCACATAGGTAATCCCAGCGCTTTGGGAGCTGAGGTGGGTGTATCACCTGAGGTCAGAAGTTCAAGACCAGACTGCAAGGCCAGCCTGGCGAAACCCTGTCGCTACTAAAAATACAAAAATTAGCCGGGCGTGGTGGCGGGTGCCTGTAATCCCAGCTACTTGGGAGGCTGAGGCAGGAGAATCACTTGAACCCAGGAGCCGGGGGTTGCAGTGAGCTGAAATCAGGCCACTGCACTCCAGCCTGGGAAACAAAGCGAGAGTCCATCTCAAAAAAAAAAAAAAAAAAAAGACTGTTGAGAAGATGAGAAAATGGGAGAACAGGAAATAATAGGAAATGTATGATTTTGAAATGGGGAGAGGCAGAGGTTGGGGCAGGGTAAAAAAGAGAACTATGTGTTCGGTTTCCATACTGTGAGCTCAGTAGATAATGTGTCATGCTGAAAAATCAATCAATAGGTAGCAAAGAGCATGCTATTTAGAGACTGGAGAATTAAAGAATCAGTTTCAACAACTCCACATTTCTTAGATGCCCCTGAACTTTCTACTCAGTTCCTACTACTCTACTAATACATGACCTGGCCAAACAGAGCTATTCATTTATTTGACAAATAGTTTTGGTGTCAGGCATATACCTAGGAATAAGAAGAGACATTGGTGAACAAGACAGATAACGTCTTTTAGATCATGGAGTTTATGTTCTAGCAAAGAGAGACAATGAATAAAACAAACAAGATCATCTGAGTGCTAAGTGCAATGAAGGCACAGAGAGCTGTGAGTGGGGCCTGGGTGGGTTATTCTGGAGAGGGGTAGGCAAGGAAGGTCTCTATGAAGCGCAAGGATGCAGCCGAAACAAGCAGTCAGCTTTGCGAAGAGTGAAGGGAAGAGTGTCTCAAACGGAGCAGCAACGGCCAAGGTCCATGGGTAGGACTGAGCCAGGCTTGTTTGAGGACTGAAAAAAGCAGTGAGGGGACCAGAGCAAAGTGATGGAAGATGAGGTCAGAGAGGTGGGCAGGGATCACATAGGCTCATGTAGAGCCTCGAGGGCCATACTATGCAATCTGGATTTCATTCCAAGTCAGTGGGAGGACAGGAAGGTTTTGAGTGAGTGAGTGACATGATTTATGCTTTAAGAAATTACTTTAGCTGTTCTGTGGAAAATGAATTGCAGAAGGGTGGGAACAGAAGCAGGAGAGCAGCTGGAATCTACTGCAGTTGTCCATGTAATGGATGGCCCCAGAGCTTGGATAGTGGCAGTAGGGACAGACGGAAGAGCATGGACTTGAGATATATTTGGGAAGAGAAAAGAACAAGACCTGCTGATGGATCCATGTGGAGGGGGAAAGGAAAGCCTAAGAATAACTCCTAGATCTTGGGCTAGAATAAGTGAGCAGTTGGGGTATCATTTGGTGAAATGTAGAAAGTCAAGGGAAGAACTGGCTTGGAGGACAAAATCAAACCTTCTGTATAGATTTATGTTACCTCTGGGATGCCCAGCAAGTTTTCAAGCAGACCTGTCGAATAGGGAGTTGCACATTTGAGCCTGGAGTGCACAGGGAGGTCAGAGTTGCAGACACAAACTGGGTAACTGCGAGTTGAGAGTTGGGTGAGACCCTATTCCCATTTCTCTACCCACCCCTCACCCCAGATCAGGCATCCACTTCACTTTGCTGGATTATTCCAGCCTACCTCTTGGTCCCACTTTCAGTCTCTCTCCATGAAATCTATACTGCATGCAGCAGGCCAACTCATCTCCGGAGGCAAAGCAATAATCATTTCTCTGGTTTGATTTAAAAAAAAAAAAAAAAAAAAAGCTTCAGTGGTTCCCATTGCCTGTGGCTTTCACTATTGCCTTCCACCCCTTTTCTTTTCAGAGCCTGAATTCTTGTCTCCATTCTGTGTTTTGCCTCCTGATCTAGCCCTGCTATTCTCTAGGTATCCCTTCCCTTCCAGTCTCATTTCTGCACATTTTCACTAAGCATCTTCTAGACTGGATGCTTTGTGGGCAGGGTCTGTGTAGGATTTATCTTTGAAACTTCCCACCTTGCTTAGCAGAACACCTTACACATAATAACTTTAATTTAGGAACGTTTGCTGCATGAAGGTGCCCCTCTTCTCCTTCTTAATATCCCCTCATAAAACAGGCTGATTTGTAAGACTATATCTGCCAAGCACATACCAGCACAGCTTTCCAGGATATTCTTAAGCAAAATAGCACTTCAGTCCTTCCTTGGCAGCCAAATATCCTTAGTGTTAAGGGCTGCAGTGTTTTACTTGCCAGAAGGTTGATGTGAATAAAAACATCCAGCCCCTTGAAATGAAAATAAATGGAGGGATGGTTTAGAAATATAAATGATAATGGTTAGACTGACCTTTTAGCAAGTAATGTGATTTGCCCATTCCTTTCTGCATTTCTGTAGTTTTGGTTTTTGTTCCCCTGCTTTTGTGGGGAGGAAACAAGAAGTGTTTATTTTCTTAAGACTCTTTCTATCCTTAATATCACCTTTGCATCAGTTGAGTCTTCACTAAATATTAGTATCTTCTCCCAAGAATAGAGACTAGCAGTTAACCTGCTACAGTAAAGTCCCCAAAGAAAAGATGCTGGAATTTTCCCTCTATTCAAATTAAATAGGCTTAATTGTAAGACCAATTCTTACAATTCTTATTTCCTTCCCCACTGCATTAAGAAGGCAAGAGGTGACATGTGACTTGCTCATTAGTCATTATGCTTTCAGACTGCTAAAAATAAAATAAATTTATTATTTTCTATTTCAGATTGCTAAAAATAAAATTAAAATGTTTGGGATATTACTCACTGACCAAATCTGATGAGCTATGGACCAGAGAGAAGTAGGTGATGTTGAAATTTTGCTCATATTCTTTCTCTCAAAGTAAGTGACATTCACATTATTACCGAACAGACTAAAAAAACAATTAAACCTAAAAAGAAGGTGGCTATATTGGGACCAATGTTTCCATTTTCATCACTGACAAAGGAAAAAAAAGTAGCTGAAAACCAGCCACTGAGCTTAAAGCTCAGAATCCACGCAGCTGGAGAAAAGCTAGTACAGTTGCAGGTCAGCTCATGACTTTAATTACGGTCGAGGTCCAGGTGGACAGTGGATATGGAAACCTTGGGTTTGATCACATCCAAAGCAGGGGAAAGCCATGACTGTCACACTAACTCTTCAAGTATGAAGTTCCTGGGCAGGCACAGTGGCTCATGCCTGTAATCCCAGCACTTTGGGAGGCCGAGGCAGGTGGATCACGAGGTCAGGAGTTCGAGACGAGCCTGGCCAACATGATGAAATCTCATCTCTATTAAAATACAAAAATTAGCTGGGCATGATGGCTCACGCCTGTAATTCCAGCTACCCGGGAGGCTGAGGCAGGAGAATCGCTTGAAACCGGAAGGTGGAGGTTGCAGCGAGCGGAGATCGTGCCACTGCATTCCAGCCTAGGTGAAAGAGTGAGACTCCATCTCAAAAAAAAAAAAGAATGAAGTTCCTCTCCTCTATGTGTGTGTACATACAAATTTTTCTTTACATATTTTAAAAATGGAATCATATTACTTCACAACCTGCCTTTTCACATGTTGATGTTATTTATCATAAAAATCACCTTTTAAAAATATTTTTACATCATTTTTAAATGGCTTATTCTATCATGTCTGTATCTCAATCAATTCAACAAGTCTCTTGATGTTTGACTATTAATTCCAATTTTTGGCTTTTGTAAAAATTGTTTTTATGAGCAATTAATTATTTCTTTTACAATATACTTATATAAGCAGAACTACTGGGTCTAAGTGTAGTCTAAGTGCATTTTTTTTTTTTTTTTTTGAGACAGAATCTCACTCTGTCGCCCAGGCTGCAGTGCAGTGGTGCAATCTTGGCTCACTACAACCTCTGCCTCCCGAGTTCAAGCAATTCTCCTGTCTCAGCCTCTCAAGTAGCTGAGATTACAGGCGCCCGCTACCACGCCTGGCTAATTTCTACATTTTTAATAGAGACGGGGTTTCACCATTTTGTTCAGACTAGTCTCAAACTCCTGATCCCAGGTGATCCACCTGCCTTGGCTTCCCAAAGTGCTGGGATTACAGGCGTGAGCAACCACGCCCGGCCTAAGTGCACATTTTATGACTTTATATTGCCAAACTGCTTTTCTGATAAGTTGTACCAATTTAAATTACCACAAAACAATTGTCTTTTGGGAATTACTCATTTTAATCTTTGCTAAACTCATAGGTGATCAGTTGCATCCCTTTTTTTTTTTTTTTTTTTTTTTTCATTTAATTGCTTAAACCTCATTTCATTTACCAAGTGATCACTTATGTTCTTCTTTGGTCAAGTAACATGGGCAAATTACTTAGCTCTTGTACTTTGGTTTCCTCATTTATAAAATGGGGATATTAATATTAGTTACCCCGGATGAACATCATAAGTACTTAAAAGTTAATTCAAGTAAAGCACTTAGAATAGTTCCTGGCCCATAGTGAGTTCACAATTGTAACTATTAGATATTTTGGAAAATGCCTGTTCATGTTGTTTACTTGTTTTCCTATGTGGTTGCTTATCTTTTTGTTACTGACTTTTAAGAGGTCTTACTACATTAATGATATTAACTATTATTTTTCATATATAATTAAATATTTCAACTTTATGATTTTCCTTTTCAACTTTCTGATGTTAATTTTTTTGGCCATGTAAAAGTTTAAAATTTTTATATTATTAAATCTATTCATCTTAAGCCAGAATAAATTACAGAGATCAAATACTCAAAACATGAGAAAAATAGCAGAGGAAAGCATTTTTGAAATAGCCCTCGTCTGTAAGAAAGAAAACGACTAATCAATTTGACTTAAAATTTAAAGTTTTCTATAAAAAAGTACTAAAAACAAACAAGGTACAAGAAAAAATTTTTTAATGTTAAAATATATGATAGACATTAGGTTAATCTCCTGAATATACAAATTTGTAAGAAACCATAAAAATAAGGAAAGTCTATAAATAGGCAATTCAAAGAGAAAGAAATATAAATGTCCTACATCACTCATAATCAAAATAAGATGCCATTTTTTACATATAGATTTACAAAGAGTCTAAAAAATTATTTATGCACAGCATTGTGGTCATGTACAGTTGTGTAGAGTGTTGACTGCAGAAGGACACATAGGTAAGAGAATGAGTAGGAACTAAATTCCTGCTAAAGTTCCACTTGTTAAGTCTGTGCCATGGAGCTAGCTGCCTCATCCAGAGGAAGTGACTTCTAATTCTCACAAAGCTATGGGCTAAGAGTGACCCTGATATGCAGTGGTGGTGACAGAGTACAGAAACAGAAATTCTCATATAATAAGCAGATAACACTGAGAAAGCCTCTTTGAGAATAATGTAGCGAAGTCTATCAAAATAAAACACACAAATCTTTTGACCTAGCAACTCTACTGCTAACATGTCATTCGGACATGTAGTTTGCAGTTGTCCATGTAATGGATGGCCTCAGAGCTCGGATAGTGGCAGTAGGGACAGACGGAAGAGCATGGACTTGAGATATATTTGGGAAGAAAAAAGGACAAGAGCTGCTGATGGATCCATGTGGAGGGGGAAAGGAAAACCTAAGAATAACTCCTAGATCTTGGGCTAGAACAAGTGAGTGGTTGGGGTATCATTTGGTGAAAGGTAGAAAGTCAAGGAAAGAACTGGCTTGGAGGACAAAATCAAACCTTCCATTAGATCCATGTTACCTCTGGGATGCCCAGCAAGTTTTCAAGCAGACCTGTCAAATAAGGAGTTGCATATTTGAGCCCGGAGTGCAGAGAGAGGTCATAGATATGGATGTTCATTTCATTATTGTTCATAAGAGCATATACATATGCAAAGAACCCAGGAACAATATTAAAATACAACAGGATTCTTTTAAAGGAAGTTTTGATATATCCACATACTATAATAGTGTTCATTTATAGAATTAAAGAGAACAAGATGGAAATATTTTCAAGTTATATTACACAAAAAATTCAAAGTATAGAGCAGTAAGTATAGTATGTCTTGTTTGACTGCTGATAAAGATATATCTATGAATGAAAACTGTGTGGAATGAAAAAAATGTTCATGCTGGGTTATAGATGAAAAGTGGGACTGGAGGATTCTGGGAGGGAGTAAATTCATTTTTATCCCAAACTATCTTGTGATGTTTGACTTCCTACCATATATATATTATACAATAAAGAAAACAAACTGCATCAGCTTTTGCCTTTAGGACCTCTTCCTGTGCCTGGTTTACAAGGAAATGGATAAATATTCTGGACAAGACAAATACAGGGCCCTGAACAAAACTTGGAAACCCAGAGACACAGATAAATACAGGTTCTATCACAACATAGGTGTGATCCTGCACACTTTATTTACTTGTTCTCTTGTCTCCTAAAAATGGGGACAGTGGCATTGTCTGTCATTTCAACCCAAGGATTGAGGAGAAGCAGCCAAGTGCTGGTCTGTGGCACCGTGAAAATGGAGTGGGGTTGGAAAAAACTAGAAGAAATAATTACTAGATTCAGATACCACCCTTCAGACAATAGAGCCAGAGTAATGTAATTCTTGGACTAAAAAAAGAATATAAATAATACATACCTCTCATTCATATAATCATTGGCTTAAAGCAGTCAGGCTGCTTATTGAGACTATCTGTTGACTCATTCATATATTCATCAAAAATGTATTGTAGAGGGGAGGGGGGAGGGACAGCATTAGGAGATATACCTAATGCTAAATGACGAGTTAATGGGTGCAGCAAACCAACATGGCACATGGATACATATGTAACAAACCTGCACATTGTGCACATGTACCCTAAAACCTAAAGTATAATAAAAAAAAATGTATTGTATCCAATCTACCATGCTCTACACTTCACAACGAAATACTAGAAGTCTCAATCCTCCTAGGGCATGATGCCAGAGGGTACCGAAACCATCCTATTTAGGGGCATATCATTTTAGCCTGTACTTAGAAATAATGGATCCAATTCTCAGTAAAATGCTTGTAAACCTAACCCAGCAACATATAAAAAGGATTATACACGTTACCCAAGTGGGATTTATCCTAGGAATGCAAGGTTGGTTTAACAACCAAAAATCAATTAATGTAACATGACAAATGAATAGGATAAAGGACAAAAACCATATGATCACCTCAATAGAGGCAGGAAAAACCTTTGACAAAATTGAACAATCATTCATGATAAAAACACTGACAAAGTAGGAATAGAAGAGAACTTTTTGACAAAGGGAACCTATGAAGAAACCCATAGCTAATAGCACAGTTAATGGTAAAAAACAAACAAACAAACAAAAAAAAACAAAAAAAACTTTTTTTTTTGTTAGATCAGGAACAAGACAAAAATGCTCACAACTGCCACTTCTACTTAACATTGGACCAAAGGTTCTAGCCAGAACTATTAAATAAGAAAAAAATAAAAGGCATTCAACTCTAAAAGGAGGAATTAAAATGTTGTTTCTTTGCACATGTAAATAGATCTTGTATATAGTATGATCATGTATATAGAAAATCATAAGGAATCTACTGAAAAACTACTAGGACTAAAAAATGAGTTCAGGCCAGGCACAGTGGCTCATGCCTATAATCCCTGCAATATTGGAAGGCCCAGGTGGGTGGATCTCTTGAGCTCTGGAGTTTGAGACCAGCCTGGGCAACACAGAAAACCCCATCTCTACCAACAATACAAAGTAGCCGGACATGGTGGTGGGCACCAGTGGTCCCAGCTACTCAGGAGGCTGAGGTTGGAGGATCGCTTGAGCCCAGAAGGTTGAGGCTGCAGTGAATAAGCCGTGATCGCACCACTGCACTACACTGAAAACTACAAAACATGGTGAAAAGAAAGAAGATATAAAGAAATGGAAAGACATCTATGTTCATGGATTAGAAGACTTCATATTGTTAAGATGGCAATACTACCCAAATTGATCTACAGGTTCAATACCATTGCTATCAAAACTCTAATTGGCTTTTTTGCAGAAATTGACAGGTTGATTGCAAAATTCATATGAAAATGTAAGGGAACCAGAATAATCAGTAAAAAGTTTTAAAGGAACAAAGTTGAAAAACTCATACTTCTAGGTTTCAAAATTTACTACAAAGCTACATTAATCTAGACATTGTGGTAACTGGCATAAGAAGGACAATGGAGTAGAACTGAGAGTCCAGAAGTAAACCCTTACATGTACAGTCAATAAATTTTTGACAACGGCGGAACACCATTCAATGGGGAAAGAACGGTCGTTTCAACAAATGTTGCTGGAACAACTGGATATTCATATGTAAAAGAATGAAACCCTACATCACGCCATACATAAAAATTAACTCAAAACGTATTACTGACCTAAATGTAACAGCCAAAATTATAAAATGCTTGGAAGAAAACACAGGTGTAAATCTTCTTGCCTTGGTTAGGCTGTAGTTCTCAGATGTGATACCAAAAACACAAACAACAAAAGAAAAAATTGATAAACTGCTCATCATCAAAACTTTAAAAATCTGAGCTGCAAATCACACTATCAAGATGAAAAGACAACCCAGAGAATGGCAGAAAATATTTGCAAATCATGTATCTGACAAGGGATTTGGATCTAGCATACAAAGAACTAAAACTCCAACAGAAGTCAAATTATCCAACTAAAATTAGGCAAAGGATCTGAAGACATTTTTTCCAAAGAAGACATACAAACGGCCAATAAGCACATGAAAAGATGCTCAAGGTCAGTAGTAATTAGGGAAAAGGAAATCAAAACCATGAGATATAACTTCACACCTACTAAGATGGCTATAATCAAAGACAGTAACAAATGTTGGTAAGGATGTGGAGAAATTGTAACTTTCATACAGTGCTGGTGGGAATGTAAAATGGTCTAACTTCTTTGGAAACTGTTTGGCAACACCATAAAAGGTTAAACATAGAACTACCTACCATATAATCCAGCAATTCCACTACTAAATATATACCTGAGAAATGAAAATATATCTTTACAACAACTTGTACATTAAGTTCAGAGCAGCATTATTCATAAATAGCCCAAAGCAGAAATAACACAAATGTCCATCAACTGATAAATGGATAAATAAAATGTGGCATATTCATACAGTAGAATATTATTTGGCAATAAAAAGAAATGAACAACTGATACATGCTACAACATGGGATGACCCTTGAAAACATTATGCTAACTGAAAGAAGCCAGTCACAAAATGACACATTATGATTCCATTGACATGAATGAAAGTTCTCAATAAGCAAATCTATAGAGACAGAAAAGTTGATTAGTGTTTAATTAAGGTAGAGCCCACTGGTTGAATAGGGTGGGAATAGAGATTGAGGGTCACACAACACTGTGAACACACTGAAAAACAATGAACTGTACACTTTCCATGGGTGAATTTTATAGTATGTGAATTATACATCAATACAGCTGTTTTTTTAAAATAATGGATCTAACTGCATATTTTCAGAAAAAATTATTAATGTTCTTCCTAGAACCCAGAGAATTAGGCGCAACCTAAACCGAAAGGCTCTAGAGAGCCAAAAGTCAAAACGGGGAAAAGCAAGTCAACTTCTAGCCTATAACGAAGATTTTTACAAAAGGCCAAATTGAGCGATAAGTATGAATAATTAAACTCTGTGCTATTGATTCCTTTGACTTAAACAGATTTTCACCCACTAAGCATTTAAGATGAGAATCATCTTTAATACTGTAATCCTAAGCAGCTGCTCCAGACTTAAACAACTAGTCAATGGCTAAGATCAAACAGAACAAGGATCTTCACACCATCTGTAAAGCCAGAGTTAAACAGTTAACAAGGAGGGAACAAAATACCTGGAATAGTAGAGAGTTTGACAGTCTCAGACTCAGAAAAATACAGACATGAATATAAAACTCAGCAAACGTTATTTAATTTAATTTTTTTTTTTTTTTTTGGTTTTCATTGAGAATCTGATGGCAAACCTTCAGGGAAACGGGGTAGCTCTAATGAATTTAGAGATACTGGATATCACGAGAAAACTGTTCTTTTACAATACCACAACTTAAGTCATAACCACTGTCATTCCTTAACTGAAAAATAAAAAACCCTGTATTTATGATGTATGGATTGGTCACTTCAAGTCATACAAACTTTTAATCCACAAAATTGAGGACCTGCAATTTAAGTATAACACCATTCCGTGAGATATTTCTCTGAATTATCTTTTATGATCAAGCATAACTTTTTGCTTAAAACACTTTTTACTTAAGTAGATTACAGTTTCTCAGTATAATCAGTCATTTTATTTGGAATTATAGCAATCCGGGTTTTTTTGCTGTACTGAGTAAGATGTAGGGAGTCTCACTTTAGGATTTTATTTGCTTCTTAGACATCATTTATATAATATTCCTTGATTTTTATTAAGGCAAAATTTGCTTTTCTAATATTCACTCGAATAATATTTTGTGATAAAATCACTAAATTCAGGACAATACTTTCTGTATACTCTTGTATTGGAGTACTGATTTAATTCTATTTTTGCCGGTGAACAAATTTAAAAATATAACCCTTCCTTGAAATGAAAAGAAGTCTCACACCACTTTAAGGTAAGACAAAGGAAACCAAGTCTTATTTGCACAAAATAGTTTACTAAATTTAAAATCCTACTCAACCCCTCCCCGCAAAAATCTCTCAAAAAGCTGTCAACATGAAGTCTTTGATTTCAGAGCTGTAGCCATGTCATTAATGGTAAAGAAGGCATATTCTGATTCTGATGTCTCTTCTTTGCAGAAGGGTCTTCTGTGGTATTAACAGAAACCTCAGCAAAGCCAGTGGTATCTCAGGGAGTGAAGCTGTGCTACCTAAAGAAATCCACTGGGTATAAAGTGGGGTGGGGGGTTGGAATGACAGAATGCTATCTAGCTGGACATCCTGAGGCAGATTAAAAAACCTTCCTCTGTACCCTGTCATTTCCTTTCAGCAAGATCCTGTTGATGTTTGCACAATTTAAAAAGTGTATCAAATATGTCAATGAGCAACATAAATGGTCCCTTTGAGTTTTATTTATTTTTAATCGTTGATGGAAAAATATCAAAATAGTACCTTTTAAATTTATTTCCTTATCCAATCACAAGTAACACCACCAAACAGGTCTTTTTTTTTTATCCCTACACTGTTGGGGAAATGCCAGACGTACCTTCCTTCCCTCTTTTTGTTTAAGAAAATGGAAAAAAGAAACTTTTAAAACAGAGCATTAGAACTCAGACAAGTTACACACGTTTCCATAAAACTAACTTTAGTCCTGGAGAACTAAGTTCATGAGATATGTTTCCCTAAATGTTATAGCTGCTGTATCTACTATAAACAAAACAAGTCTCATTTGAAACAATTACGCATTTCGGGGCTAGTTATTAAGTATTCAGCGTCTGCCAGGATAAGGCGATCAGCGCTTCTACTCCGAATAACAAACCATAAATCAGTTGACAAGCTTGAAAGCATTCAGTCCTAGTCTGTTCGGAAGCCAAGCGTAAATACAGAAAAAGCTGTTGGCATGTTTCTCTTGCTCTCTAAGTTTCGCGTTTTTAAAAACACAGTAATACTCAAATGGCGTTTCCCGTAAGTTTCTGGCTCCGAAATAATTTGGATAAAAAAACACAGCGAGGCATCGCGCACAGAAAAATGGAGCCTGTGCCTTTAAGGTAAAATCGGCTGGATCCCAAAAGGCATTCCTCTTTCACGACAAAGAGTTTGGCGAGCGCTACCTCTGGGGTTTCTCCGAGGGACTTGGCGGGTCCGAGCGGAACCCGACCAGACGACTAGCCCTGCCTGCCCCGGGGCCCCGCCGCCAGCCCCGCGCCCGCGCGGCTGGAGCGCATCGCGTGCGCCCCGGACTCACCGCTGCCGGGCTGCGGGGACAGCGTGGACACCGAGGTCTGGCCCATGACTGGGGTCGCAGGGCCAGGTCCAGCGCTCACGCGGCTCCTTTGGTCCTTGGATCATGGGTCCGCTCCCAGCCAGACTTCCAAGCGTTCATGTCCCGGCCTGTGCCGAGCGGCCCGCCGGGTCCCCTCACCTTCTACCCCGCGCTGGTCTCCCAGCCCGGCCGGCCGCAGCCGGCGCGGCGGATCCTGCCCAGCGGATGCCTGTCATTCCTCTATGCAGATTAGCTGGGGTCAGGGGTCACGGGGGAAGAAGGGGGGTGAGGGCGATAGAGAGGGGAGGAGGGGGAAGCGGGGGGAGGGCGCAGGAGCAGGGGGTGGGGGAAGCCCCCAGCCGGCCCCGCCGCACCCGCACCCCCTCAGGGTGGTAGGGAGTTCAGGCTTTCAGGCTACTCCTCTTTGACTTAAAAGGTTCAAAGTCAAATGATCCTTACGGGCTACAAGAAAAGGAATTAAAGTATTTAGTCACGGTACTTAATTTAACAAAATTTGTTTCTTAAAAGTTATTTCCTTCCTTACATTCTATTCGCAGTATTGTGGCACTCTCATGTCCTATGCCCATTTTTTTTTCTCGTTTTAAAAATTATGTTCCTTTTAACAAATATAATTTTTTAAAAACAGCATTAATGGCCTCAATCAGGCTTGACAACAAATCTAAATGATAGGTCTACGTGTGAGATCAACAAAATATACTCTTTGCTGTCTCCCACCTAAAACTCGAGTGCTGACCTCTCCTTTATTTCAAAAGAATTACTGTGAAATAAAGTGATTAAAATACACAAAAGGGGAAAAAAACTATAACAAACTTGAAAGGTGAATTAAACCCTTCTATAATATCATCTTCTTAAAAATATGAATACAAATAAATATTCTTCATATTTGCAATTAATGATTCATTAGTATAAGTAATCTACATGCTATATATATATACAGTATATGGAACATCTATATATGGTGCATTAGATTGGATGGTGGTTACTGGATGTGTTCATTTTACGAAGATTCATTGAGATGTCTGTAATGATGTGTGCACTTTGCTGAAGGCATATATTTCATTAAAAAGTAAAAAATATCAGAAAGTGCAATATATTTAGGTCATTTACCACAGCTTTCATTTTTTAATTTATCCTAGACAATCAACTCTGAACTAACATGAAAATCATTTTTTTCTAAAATTTTTATTATTAAGATCGTGCACAGCCTTGTTTGATTTTTTTGAAAGACACTTACTTGTCTGTTTTGTCATGGTTAATTAAGTTGCCCTATTTTTTTTTTACACCCAAATAGCCCACCCACCACTGTGAGGAAGATCTTTTCCCTAGAAAAGTGTGATCCATTGTCTTCTTCCCTTTGCCTAATTCACTCTTAAGAAACACTGATTTTTTTTTGTAATGAAATTGAGGATTTAACTAAAATGTGAGTTCTAATTAGGACAATAAAATTAATCCTAACTACATTTCCTTATAAATACAAAAATGTGTTTTGGAAACACATCCCACCTGGGGAGCTAAGCGCTGAGAGTAAGCAATTATAATGGCTGGCTCTTCCAGCTCTTTGCTTTGAGTTGCCGTAAGAAAAAAACAAACAAACAAAAGTGGTTAAAGGTAAGTGAAGAGGGAGAATGTTTCACTCTTCTTTTTGACAGCGTCTTTCTGATAAAGGGAGGTCACTGATCAGAGGAAATATACAGTAAATTTTGCACATTCAAAATATGTAACTATAATAATTTTTAAATACTGATAAAAGTCAAACTTTGAGGTTGCTATCATTTCTTCTTTTCCTTGAGAAACAACAGTATATTTCTATTCTATAAATTCTTATTTCAAAGATTAAGGAGGTGCACTCTGGTTCCAGTTTTTCAGGAATTGCTTAATACAGCTATATTTACCTTATTCAAGACCTTTCATGATTTGCTAGTTAATATAATCTTCGGCCTCATCTGGGATTCCTATAATACCCCAACCAGGTTATGCAATTTTCTCTGAAACTCTTCCAGTTCCATTACATTATCCTTGAAGCATGTCAACCAAAACTGCAGGAAGTGTGCACTAAAGTTTCTTTCTAAGAGTGGGACAGTTCCTGTTCTTGGTTTCTAGAGCTTCTGATGGGGCTTGGCATTTAAGTGGCCTTTTTATCACAGCTAACAAGTTATACTAATGAACATAGAAAACGTCTACAGAAATCTCTAAATTTCATTTCTAGGTTGTAATGCAAAGGTTAGAAATGATCATTTAACAAGAGAATTTTAAGATAATTTTCCCCCAAATTGCCTTACTCTCGCCTTATTAGAACTCACACAGTTTTACTAAGAGTTCTGGGTGTTAATCCCATGGGTTTATAGTTTAACCCTGGAAACATTAAACGTCATCTGAAAGGTATGGACATTTCTCTGTATACTACCTCTCTCTAGGGAATTTATTAAAATGCTAAACAAGATCAGTCCCAATACCTAACCCTGAGGAAGCTATCTATTTATAATTCTTCAGCATTTATCCCATTGGTCTCACTCTTTGCTCTCTATTTCTAAACCAATCTCATATTCAGTGATATCCTGGTAAATGCTTAACTGGTTTGGGCTGGGGGTGAGGAGGCAGGAGGGGGCCTCAGACTGCTTTGTTTACTGTGACGTAAATACTCCTACAATAACCTATTCTACAGGCCTTCAACCAGCTAGCAAAACTGATATCAAACAGCTTGCAAAATTCCTTGAAATGTAACAATTTGGCCCACTAGCCTGTGTGAACTGCCTTCAGCACACCACTACTTTTCTCTGTTATAATAACGCCGCATTATATCATACCATGGCTGAGTTTGAGGAATAGCTTCTATTTAGCCATCCTAAAAATATAGACTAATGGCATCTACTGATTTTTTCCATGGAACACTCTAAATGTTTTTCAAGCTCTGAAAGAACTACTGTGATTTATTCATTTATTTCCAGAAAGAAATTAAAGTAAGTGAATTAGTGAGACAGAATTTCGCCTTCTGAAAGCCAGTGTACCTTTATGACAAAAAGTTGTACTTATTAGGTTTTCAAGCATTCTACCCTGTAACACTGGCTTGTCTGATGTGGGAAGTCTTAGACTCACCCACCTGGGGTACCCAAAGTGACCACTGCACTCCTCCTGGATGGAAGCCATTATATCTATTAGGTAAAAGTTAAAGCGGACATAAGCCTAAACATTGGCAATCTGGACCATTTGTGAGAAAGTTCTTTTCTAGGTCAAAGTCCAAATGGCAGAGATACAACTTCATGCCTTTAGAGAAGATGGTTTACAATTACTACAGTCACCACTACCAAATCCTATAACTTAGGTTACTGCCAGATTTTTCTAGGCAGCCAAATCTAGCATGGAGTAGGAAGAAAAGGGAACCTTCCTCAGAACACAAATGCCACGAGTACTAATCCTGGAGGTCTCCGCCTTGTCCAGATGCTGCCAGCTGTGTGAGGATTCATTTTGAGACACCAGATGTTAGGGGTGGAGGAATTATGGTGGGAGGGAAGGGGTGGGCAGAGTCCCAAGAGATGAGATGGTTGATCAGAACAGCAGTGACCTGGGAGGCAGCAGTGGTTGGTGGTGGCCATATACAAGCAAATGAAGATTACATTAATTTACATCCTTATTTCTGGATTTGTCCATAAACATCCTGTGAATTAGTGACATTTCCTTGGCTAATGGGAATTGTAGCCATAGAAAAATTCTTTCTTAATGGGAAGGAAATGAATGAAAACTTAGCTGTTTTCCTAATAGTATACCAAAAACGATATGCAAAAGTTGTTTTAACTATTCGGGTAGTTTTTACTAGAAGATCTTCTGGTTTTTAAAAACTTTGTATGTCTTCAAAACTTGGCTACATTTTGTAAGAGTCAGCTTACTTAGAAAAATATAAAAAGCAAATGGGAGCTTTACTAGATATTACAAACTCAGTGAAAACTCTGTATATGTAACCAATGTTTACTTTGTAAAATGTTACTCTATGGTAAAGTTGCAACTAAATGGCTACTATATCTTAGATTTTAACAATTCTGAGAGATGCTGGTTTTAACAAGATAATGCTAACAGACAAAGGAAAACTTTTGTTAAGGAAAGAATTACAACTTTGCATATTCTAGTTATATTAAGCATCAGTAGAAGACCACATTCCACAAGTATTAGAACAGGAAACAAACCTGAAAGACAGGCTTTTCTTTCCTATTGTTCTCATATTTTCATGTGATTTATTTCCTGAGTTTTCCTTCTTCTGCTTGCTCAAGCTAAAAGGATTAACAAAATACCTTGCCTCTGCCTCACCCCTGCGTGAGTCTCTGCAGAGGCGGGGTGTGGCTCACATGTGCTTGCTTAGTGAGTGAGCCCCGCAGTTGGAAGATTTATGCTGGAAAATAAAGACCTCAAGGGGTGGTGCTGGAATTTCCTTTTCCAAAGACATTCCCCCTACCCTGGGAGGAAAAGCGTCTGTAATTTTGCTCTACTTCATTTCATAAGCAAAACAAAGTACTCATCCATAGTATTAAAACTCTAAAAACTGCTATAAAATGAATAATCTTTAATTTATTGACCAAAATCTAAAGAGAACAGTCCTTAAAGACATCTTTTATATGACTGCCAAATTTACACAAAATAATTGCTTCCAGTAAGGCCCAAATCTTTGTTTTGTTAACCATCACATCCATCCCTAGAAACTAACAAAATTTGCCTGGCAAATAGAGGGTACTCAACACATAGATGATGAATTAAAAATAAGCATTTATGTTATCTCCTTAATGATAACTTCCAAGTATGGACAAAAAAAATCTGAGAATACATGTAAAATTTTGGTAATAATATAGAATGTTGACTCCATAGCAAGAGAATATCAAGTCTGTCGGTGACTATAAACTTTCTTTTGTATGCCACTCTGAAATAATCATCTACTCATTCAACTAGAGTTGACTGAGGACCTCCCATGTGCGTGGTACCTCTAGCACATGGGCATAAGGATAAGTGAGGTATGGACTCTCCTGTGGCGGAGTTCATAGTATGGGTACGGTGGAGGGTGGGTGTTGCAGCCTACAAATACATGATCCTAACAGTGGAGGAACAGAAGTTTGTTCCTCCAGCTGGGAGTGGTGACTCGTGCCTGTAATCCCAGCACTTTGGGAGGCCGAGGTGGGCGGATCACCTGAGGTCAGGAGCTCGAGACCAGCCTGGCCAACATGGTGAAACCCTGTCTCTACTAAAAATACAAAAATTAGCCAGGTGTGGCGGTGCACTCCTGTAATCTCAGCTACTTGGGAGGCTGACGCAGGAGACTCGCTTGAACCCGGGAAGCGGAGGTTGCAATGAGCCGAGATCTCGCCATTGCATTCCAGCCTGGGCAACAGAGTGAGACTCCGTCTCAAAAAGAAAGAAATAAATAAAAATAAAAATAAAAAAGAAGAAGTTTGTTCCTCCAAATGCTAGGGATGCTCAGTAGGTTGGTACAGAGAAGGCTCTGAACTTTAGCAAATTACTAAATCCACATTTTTGCCATACAGAGGTGCTCATTCATTCTGAAGGTGCCCCAAGATTGTGAAGTGCTTCCTGAATTAAAGAAAGATTAAATTCTAATAGTATGTGGTCAGAATTAACTGTATTTGTTTGTTTATTGCTTGCAGCTTTTTTTGTTTGTTTTTTGTTTTTTGTTTTTGAGACAGGGTCTTGCTCTGTGGCCCAGGCTGGAGTGCAGTGGTATAATCATTGCTCACTGTAGCCTTGAACCCCTGGGCTCAAGCAATCCTCCCACCTCAGCCTCCCGAGTAGCTGGGACTATGGGTGCCTGCCACCATGCCCAGCTAATTATTTGTATTTTTTTTTTTTTTTTAGAGATAGGGTCTCACTACATTGCCCAGGCTTGCTTGCAGCTTTTTGAAGAATAAGTTATGGACCCTAAAATGTACCCATTTAAAGCAAACAGTTCAATAAGTTTTAATAAACATATAGTCAACCAACAGCACACTCAAGTGTCAGAAAACTTCGAGAACCCTAAGGTACTCCTCCATCATGTCCTTTTGCAGTTAATTCCTGTTTCACATCCCTGTACCACCCTTGGCATTGGGGAACTGCCAACCTGCTTTCCATGTCCATACTTTTGATTTATCTAAAATTTCTTACAAATGGAATAATATTATAACAGGTTTCTTTTATCTGGCTTGTTTCGTCTAATGTCTTTGATATTCATCCATGTTGCTCTGTGTATCTGTATTTTGTTCCTTTTTGTTCTAGGTTGCCTTCCATTGTATGGCTATACAAAAGTTTATTTATCTATTTACCAGTTAATGGGTATTTGGGATGTAAATGTATTTCACTGTATTCCTGCTCTATGAAAAGACTTTGGGTCTATATTTTGTTACATATATGCTAGTTCTATATTAATAATAACTCATTGATTGGTTCACCACTCAACAAATATTTATTATGCATCTCCTTTTTACCAGTCTCTGTTCTAGGTACTTAGGAGATAGAATTATACAAAATACAAAAACACCTGCACTCACAGAGCTTACATTCTAATAGAATGACAGAAAATAAGCAGTAAACATAATAAATCAGTAAACTTTATAATCATTTAGAAGATGAAAAGTGCTATGAAATACAGAAGAGTAAGAGAGATTGGACTGGCATGTGGTGTTCACAGCAGTCCTCACTGAGAAGATAAGGTTTAAGCAAAAACACAAAGGAGGTAATCGAATTAATCATATGACTATCTGGGGGAGAGGTGTTCCAAGAAGAAAGACCAGTTAATATAAAGACAGGAGTATGGCATGTGTTTGAGGAACCCAGGGGAAATGGTGTGGTTGGAGTATATAGAATAAGAGGGTAAAGATGAGGAGAAGGAGATTATAACCATGTGGGACCTTGCAGTTAACTATAAAGACTTTGGGTCAGGTGCGGTGGCTCAGACCTGTAATCACAGCACTTTGGGAGGCCAAGGCAGGCGGATCACGATGTCAAGAGTTCAAGACCAGTCTGGCCAACGTGATGGAACCCCATCTGTACTAAAAATACAAAAATTAGCTGGGCATGGTGGCGTATTCCTGTAATCCCAGCCACTCAGGAGGCTGAGGCAGGAGAATTGCTTGAACCTGGAACTGGGAGGTGGAGGTTGCAGTGAGCCGAGATCGCACCACTGTACTCCAGCCTGGGCTACAGACTGAGACTCCATTTTAAAAAAAAAAAAAGACCTTGGCCTTCTTCTCCTCCAATGAATCACAACACCTCACCAGCAAGGGAACAAAAATGGATGGAGAATGAGTTTGATGAATTGACAGAAGTAGGCTTCAAAAGGTGGGTAATAAACTCCTCTGAGCTAAAGGAGCATGTTCTAACCCAATGTAAGGAAGCTAAGAACCTGGAAAAAGGTTAGAGGAATTGCTAACTAGAATCACAGTTTAGAGACAAACATAAATGACCTGATGGAGCTGAAAACCATGGCACAAGAACTTCATGAAGATACACAAGAATCAATAGCCGAATTGATCAGGCAAAAGAAAGGATATCAGAGATTGAAGATCAACATAATGAAATAAAGCGTGAAGACCAAGATTAGAGAAAAAAGAATGAAAGGGAATGAATAAAGCCTCCAAGAAATATGGGACTATGTGAAAAGACCAAGCCTACGTTTGATTGGTGTACCTGAAAGCGACGGGGAGAGTGAAACCAAGTTGGAAAACACTCTTCAGGATATTATCCAGGGGAACTTCCCCAACCTAATAAGACACACCAACATTCAAATTCAGGAAATACAGAGAACACCACAAAGATACTCCTTGAGAAGAGCAACCCCAAGACACATAATTGTCAGATTCACTAAGGTTGAAATGAAGTAAAAATGTTAAGGGCAGCCAGAGAGAAAGGTTGGGTTACCCACAAAAAGAAGCCCATCAGACTAACAGCAGATCTCTCTGCATAAACCCTACAAGCCAGAGGAGAGTGGGGGCCAATATTCAACATTCTTAAAAGAATTTTCAACCCAGAATTTCATATCCAACCAAACTAAGCTTCATAAGCAAAGGAGAAATAAAATCCTTTACATACAAGCAAATGCTGAGAAAAGCACTACCAGATGCCTTACGAGAGTTCCTGAAGGAAGCACTAAATATGGAAAGGAAAAACTGGCACCAGCCACTGCAAAAACATACCAAATTGTAAAGACCATTGATACTATGAACAAACTGCATCAACTAACAGGCAAAATAACTAGCTAGCATCGTAATGACAGGATCAAATTCACACATAACAATATTAACCTTAAATGTAAACAGGCTAAATACCCCAATTAAAAGACACAGATTGGCAAATTGGATAAAGAGCCAAGACTCATCGGTGTGCAAAGACACACATAGACTCAAAATAAAGGGATAGAGGAATATTTACCAAGCAAACGGAAAGAAAGAAAAAAAAAAAGCAGGGGTTGCAATCCTAGTCTCTGATAAAACAGACTTTAAACCAGCAAAGATCAAAAGAGACAAAGAAGGCCATTACATAATGGTAAAGGGATCAATGCAACAAGAAGAATTAACTATCCTAAATATATATGCACAAAATACAGGAGCACCCTGATTTATAAAGCAAGTTCTTAGAGACCTACAAAGAGACTTAGACTCCCACGCAATAATAATGGGAGACTTTAACACTCCACTGTCAATATTGGACAGATCAACGAGACAGAATATCAACAAGACAGAATATTCACGACTTGACCTCAGCTCTGGACAAAGCAGACCTAATAGACATCTGCAGAACTCTACACCCCAAATGAGCAGAATATACATTCTTCTCAGCACCACATTGCACCTATTCTAAAATTGGCCACATAATTGGAAGTAAAACACTCCTCAGCAAATGTAAAAGAACAGAAATCACAACAAACTGTCTCTCAAAACACAGTGCAATCAAATTAGAACTCAGGATTAAGAAACTTACTCAAAACCGCACAACTACATGGAAACTGAACAACCTGCTCCTGAATGACTACTGGGTAAATAACGAAATTAAGGCAGAAATAAATAAGTTATTTGAAACCAATGAGAAAAAAGACACAACACACCAGAATCTCTGGGACACAGCTAAAGCAGTGTGTAGAGGGAAATTTATAGCACTAAATGCCTACAGAAGAAAGCAGGAAAGACCTAAAGTCGACACCCTAACATCACAATTAAAAGAACTAGAGAAGCAAGAGCAAACAAATTCAAAAGCTAGCGGAAAACAAGAAATAACTAAGATCAGAGCAGAACTGAAGGAGAAAAAGAAACGAAAAACCCTTCAAAAAATAAATGAATCCAGGAGCTGGTTTTTTGAAAATATTAACAGAATAGACCACAACCAGACTAATAAAGAAGAAAAGAGAGAAGAATCAAATAGACACAATAAAAAATGATAAAGGGGATATCACCACTGATCCCACAGAAATACAAACTACTATCAGAGAATACTATAAACACCTCTATCCAAATAAACTAGAAAATCTGGAAGAAATAGATAAATTCCTATACACATACATCCTCCCAAGACTAAACCTGGAAGAAGTCAAATTGCTGAATAGACCAATAACAAATTCTGAAATTGAGGCAATAATTAATAGCCTACCAACCAAAAAAAAGCCCAGTACCAGACAGATTCAGAGCCGAATTCTACCAGAGGTACAGAGAGGAGCTGGTACCATTCCTTATGAAACTATTCCAAACAATAGAAAAAGAGGGACTCCTCCCTAACTCATTTTATGAGGCCAGCATCATCTTGATGCCAAAACCTGGCAGAGACACAACGAAAAAAGAAAATTTCAGGCCAATATCCCTGATGAACATAGATGCGAAAATCCTCAATAAATACTGGCAAAATGAATTCAGCAACACATCAAAAATCTTATCCACCACGATCAAGTCAGCTGCATCCGTGGGATGCAAGGCTGGTTCAACATACGCAAATGAATAAATGTAATCCATCACATAAACAGAACCAATGACAAAAACCACATGATTATCTCAATAGATGCAGAAAAGGCCTTTGACAAAACATCCCTTCATGCTAAAAATGCTAAACAAACTAGGTATTGATGGAATGTATCTCAAAATAATAAGAGCTATTTATGATAAACCCACAGCCAATAACATACTGAATAGGCAAAAGCTGGAAGCATTGCCTCTGAAAACCAGCACAAGACAAGGATGCCCTCTCTCACCACTCCTATTCAACATTGTATTGGAAGTTCTGGCCTGGGCAATCAGGTAAGATAAAGAAATAAAGCGTATTCAAATAGGAAGAAAGGAAGTCATATGGTCTCTGTTTCCAGATGACTGGATTTGATTGTATATTTAGAAAACCCCATCGTCTCAGCCCAAAATCTCCTTAAGCTGATAAGCAACTTCAGCAAAGTCTCAGGATATAAAATCAATGTGCAAAAATCACAAGCATTCCTATACACCAATAACAGACAAACAGAGAGCCAAATCATGAGTGAACTCCCATTCACAATTGCTACAAAGAGAATAAAATACCTAGGAATCCAACTTACAAGGGATGTGAAAGACCTCTTCAAAGAGAACTGCAAATCACTGCTCAAGGAAATAAGAGAGGACACAAACAAATGGAAAAACATTCCATGCTCATGGATAGGAAGAATCAATATCATAAAAATGGCCATACTGTCTAAAGTAATTTATAGATTCAATGCTATCCCCATCAAGCTACCACTGACTTCCTTCAAAGAATTTTTAAAAAACTACTTTAAATTTCATATGGAACCAAAAAAGAACTTGTATAGCCAAGACAATCCTAAGCAAAAAGAGCAAAGCTGGAGGCATCACACTACCTGACTTCAAACTATACTACAAGGCTACAGTAACCAAAACAGCATGGTACTGGTACCAAAACAGATATATAGACCAATGGAACAGAACAGAGGCCTCAGAAATAATGCCACACATCTACAACTATCTGATCTTTGACAAATGTTACAAAAACAAGCAATGGAGAAAGGATTCCCTACTTAATAAATGGTGTTGGGAAAACTGGCTAGCCATATGCAGAGAACTTAAACTGGACCCCTTCCTTACACCTTATACAAAAATTAACTCAAGATGGATTAACAACTTAAATGTAAGACCTAACACCATAAAAACCCTACAAGAAAACCTAGGCAATACCATTCAGGACATAGGCATGGGCAAAGACTTCATGACTAAAACACCAAAAGCAATGGCAACAAAAGCCAAAATTGACTAATGGGATCTAATTAAACTAAAGAGTTTCTGCACAGCAAAAGAAACTCTCAGCAGAGTGAACAGGCAACCTACAGAATGGGAGAAAACTTTTGCAATCTATCCATCTGACAAAGGGCTAACATCCAGAATCTACAAAGATCTTAAACAAATTTACAAGAAAAAAACAAACAATCCCATCAAAAAGTGGGCAAAGGATATGAACAGACACTTCTCAAAAGAAGACATTTATGCAGCCAAAAAACATATGAAAGAAAACTCATCATCAGTGGTCATTAGAGAAATGCAAATCAAAACCACAATGAGAAACTATCTCACGCCAGTTAGAATGGCGATCATTAAAAAGTCAGGAAACAACCGATGCTGGAGAGGATGTGGAGAAATAGGAATGCTGTAACACTGTTGTTGGGCATGTAAATTAGTTCAACCATTGTGGAAGACAGTGTGGCGATTCCTCAAGGATCTAGAACCAGAAATACCAATCGACCCAGCAATCCCATTACTGGGTATATACCCCAAGGATTAGAAATCATGCTACTATAAAGACACATGCACACGTATGTTTATTGCAGCACTATTCACAACAGCAAAGACTTGCAACCAAGTCAAATGTACATCAATGATAGACTGGATAAAGAAAATGTGGCACATATACACCATGGGATACTATGCAGCCATAAAAAAGGATGAGTTCATGTCCTTTGCAGGGACATGGATGAAGCTGGAAACCATCATTCTCAGCAAATTCACACAGGAACAGAAAATCAAACACCACATGTTCTCACTCATAAGTGGGAGTTGAACAATGAGAATACATGGACATAGGGAGGGGAACATCACACACTGGGGCCTGTTAGGGGGTGGGTTGGGGGCCTAGGGGAGGGATAGCATTAGGAGAAATACCTAATGTAGATGACAGGTTTATGGGTGCAGCAAACCACCATGGCATGTATATACCTATGTAAGAAACCTGCACATTCTGCACATGTATCCCAGAACTTAAAGTATAATAAAATAAAAAATAAAAATAATAAAAAAGACTTTGGCTTTTACTACGAGTGAGATAAGGTTGCAATGGCAGTTTCGAACAAAGTAATAACATGATCTGGCTTTTGTTTTAAAAATCACTGTGGCTTCTGAGTAGAGAACAGAGGAGACAACATTAGAAGCAAAGAGACCAGGAGAGACTACAGGAATAATCCAGACCAGAAATGATAGTGGCTTAGACCAGGTTGGTAGCCGTGGGTGTAATGAAATGCATCTGGATTCTGGGCTCATTTTGAAAACAGAACCAATATTCCCTATGGATTGAATGTGGGGTGTGGGAGACAAAAGAAGATGGAAGGAAGACTTCAAAATTTTTTTCTGAGCAATTGAAAAGATCAAATTGCCATTACTTAAAACTAGCACAACAGTGAGTGGAGTGGATTTGGAATAGAAAATTAGAAGTTCAGTTTTGAGATGTCTGCTAGACTTCCAAGAAGAGAATAAAAACAATCCCATGTGTCACCAAGGGAAAGAATAAATCAATGTATACCTAAACACATCCTAGTGAAACTGAGCAGCAGAAATGTAGAGAAAATTTAGAAAGCAGTAGACAGAAAAGGCAAATGCCACTTTAAGGAATCATAATAAATCCAAGTCAATGAAAAACTATTTTTTCTTAATGTTTTGAAGAAGCAACTGTCAACTTAGAATTCTATATCCAGGTAAAGACTCATTCACTAAATCAATCATTCACTAAAAGTAATTAATCACTGAAAACATCTACAGGATATTCCTCAGCAAGAAAGAAAATGAACCCAGGCCGGGTGCGGTGGCTCATGCCTGTAATTCCAGCACTTTGGGAGGCCGAGGCGGGCAGATCACTTGAGGTCAGGGGTTCAAGACCAGCTTGGCCAACATGGTGAAACCCCATCTCTACTAAAAATACAAGAAAATAGCCGGGTGTGGTGGCAGGTGCCTGTAATCCCAGCTACTTGGGAGGCTGAGTCAGGGGAATCACTTGAACCAGGGAGGCAGAGGTTGCAGTGAACCGAGATTGCACCACTCCAGCCTGGGTGACAGAGCAAGACAGTGTCTCAAAAAATAATAATAATAATAAAATAAAATAAAAAGAAAGAAAGAAAATGAAACTAGAGGTAAGGGTGGTATGCAGGAAACAACAGTGAGCACAGAATGTGAGGACATGATGGTGAATTTAATAAAGTATCGGCTCTGCAAATGAGGAAGTAGTGAAGTTTTAACGTATGTAAAAGTCCTGATTTTGATCAGGGGAAAGATATATGTACTAAATAATTTTAAACTTTGTTAGAAGAAGTAACTGTTTCAAATAATAAGAAAGATATAACTATAAGCTTCCAAATCAGTAAACAAAAGAAAGAGGATTAAAGAAAGCTTCACTAATCCAAATAATGAGAAAATGAAAGAAAATTGAAGAAAAGCATGCTTAAAAAGAGGACACAAATTAAGATGTCAATGTAAGTCCAAATTAGTAATCTCAATAAATATGAAAGGAATAAGCTTTCTTATCTAATGACAGAGACTAAAAAATTGTGAGCAGCAGAAACATAGTACATCTCTTTATCTGTCATTTTTAGAAGACACACCCCAAACAGCAAAAGCTGAAAATAAAAGTATGAAAAATATTTACTCAACAAATTCTTACCAAAAGAAAATTTGTAATCTCAATATTAATAATAGATAAATTAAAACTGAAGGTAAAATAACAAATAACATAGAGGGACATATTATATAGTGTAATGACAAAAATTATAATCTAACAGGTTGTTCAAATTATTATCTCATATATCCCTGACATCAGAACCATATATATAAAGCAAAAACTAACAGAATTACAATGATAAATGGACAGATCCACAATAATAAGGAGAGATTTTTAACATACCATCAAAACCTAATAGATCATGAAAACAAAATATTTTTAAGGTCATGAATTTAAACAATCCCATTGACAAGCTTGATGTAATAGGCAAACATCTGTAGAGACTTGTACTCAAGAAAATGGCAACTGTACATTGATTCAACACTAGATCATAACAGAAATCTCAATAAATTTTAAATAATTCATATTAAGTAATCCCCGATCT
Source organism: Symphalangus syndactylus (assembly GCF_028878055.3). Classification (NCBI taxonomy): domain Eukaryota; kingdom Metazoa; phylum Chordata; class Mammalia; order Primates; family Hylobatidae; genus Symphalangus; species Symphalangus syndactylus. Next base: position 121,440,353 of record NC_072424.2, on the reverse strand, counting down.
CTGACCATAATGTAATTAAATTAAAAATCAACAAGAAAACCTAGTTAAAAAGAGAAATAAAAACCCCTCCCACACATTTTTAGAAACTGAAACATACTCCTAAATAACACAAGCAAATCCAATTGTAACGTAAAATATTTACAACTAAACAACGATGAAAGCACTATAAAACATGTAGAATTAAGCTAATGTGGTAATTAGAGCTATATTTAAAGCTTTAATTGCATTTATTTAAAAAAACAAAGAAAGATTTATTCAGGGAAAAATAATCACACAAATGAATTAGGTCAATATTAAAGGTTAAAGCTAAAAAGGGAAAGAAAAGAAAAAAGAAAAAAAGAACAGAATAAAAAACAAAACGATAAAAACAAGGGCGCCAATGAAACAGGATCTTAAAATCAAGAGAAGTGATTCAATGCTTTGGGATATTCAGTACTTCATTCATCCATGGGAAGGGCAAGGGTTCACTCAGTATGTTGAGAGAGTGCTCTGCATCTTTGAATGAAAAATGTAATTGGAAGAACTTAAAACAGAGTTACCATTTGACCCAGAAATAAAATTACTGGGTATATACTCAAAGGGAAATAGATCACTACAGCAAAAAGACACATGCACTTGTATGTTCATCATTGCACTATTCATAGTAGCGGAGACATGGAATCAACCTAGGTGCTCATTAGTGATGGGCTGGCTAGAGAAAACACGGTACAAATACACCAGGGAATACTATACAGCCATAAAAAAGAATGAAATAATGTCCTTTGCAGCAACATGGATGCAGCTGGGGATCATATCCTAAGCAAATTAATACAGGAACAGAAAACCAAATATCACATCTTCTCACTTTTAAGTGGGAGCTAAACATTGAGCACACATGGACATAAACATGAGAACAATAGACACTGTGTACTATAGGGGGAAAGGAGAAGAATGTGGGTTGAAAAACTACCTACTGGGTACTCTGCTCACTATCTGGGTGCAACATACGCCCATGTAACAGTCCTCCATACGTACCCCCTGTATTGAAAATAAAAGCCGAAATTAAAGAAAAAAAGAAAAAACTAATTGTAATATAAGTGAAGACAATTCACAATTCAAGATGAAAAACAAAACTGCCTGGTAGTCATAAGAACTGAAACATCCCTAGTAGGAAGGTGAATTTAAATCTTACTATTTTGCATTCAGGGAAAAATACAGATGCATTTTTAGTGTTGTTTAAAACACTTTCATTATTCAATAGGTCAGCATTTTATAACTAAAAACAGATGAAGAACTCCTACCCACTACATATTTTTACTTTCTAAAGAGTAAATAGATATATGTAATATTTTTTATTTGTAGTACAATGATATCTTTAAAACTCCAAATGGCATCTTAAGGGAATCACAAACAAAATAAGTAGTTTCTTATATTTAACAGGCTTAACTTCAACTCTTCTTTACTTTTATGTTCCTTGTATTTTAAAATAGGGGGAATAAAGCTATAAAGTTATTTCCTAAAACATACTTAGTTTTATTAGAACTTAAATCTAAGAAATGCCTCCAAGTAAAACAGCTCTCTAGGGGAAGTTGTGCATATTGAAGAGGCTTTTTAATATAAAATGGATTTCAGTAATTGCAAATTACTTCTCAATTAGGGAACGTTGACACATTCTCCAAACAGATGATAAAGACGGGAGCTGAGAAAGGGGGAGGAGCAATGAAGCTTGCAGGTGCTCTGACTTAATCTTTCATCAAAACAAGATTTATTCAGGGAGAAATCATGTAATCACACAATTAAGAAGTAGATATACAAAATGTGCTTGGAATATTGCCATTTTAAATCCACACACCACCCTCCAATGCAATGAGGCTCTTTTGCTGAGGGGTTTTCATTCTTCCAACTTTTCCAGATAGAGAACTTGCAATTTTGAGAATGCACAAGGGAAAATTTTAGGTCAGGTGCAGTGGCTCATGCTTGTAATCCCAGCACTTTTGGAGGCTGAGGCAAGCGAATCACATGAGGCCAGGAGTTCGACACTAGCCTGGTCAACCTGGTGAAACCCCTTCTCTACCCAAAATACAAAAAATTAGCCGGGTGTGGTGGTGCATGCCTGTAGTCCCAGCTACTCAGGAGGTTGAGTAGCTTCCCTTTGAACCTAGGAGTAGGAGGTTGTAGTGAGCCGAGATTGTGCCACTGCATTCCAGCTTGGGTGACAGAGCGAGACTGTCTCAAAAAAAAAAAAAAAGAAAGAAAGAAAGAAAGAAAATTTTAGAAAAGGGCCCAATATACGATAAGAAACAATCTTTAACTAAAAGTTTTTTTATTTTATTTGCCAAATTATTGTTATACTTTGATATATTTATTTATTTACTTTATAGGATAAAGTGCTCTAGATTTTGTTTTGCTCTAAATATTCTAAAACCCACATGAAGCCCCAAAGATTCCACTGTATTTTAGATTACTTGATTTCTTCTTTATAGATGTGTTACAGTGTTTTCTTGTGAACCAGTAACACATGCAGTGATTTGTTTCTACAAACCAACACTGAATACTATTATATTTAACTACATTCATTAATAAAACAGTCAACATTAATATGCATTTCTCACCTGAGTCTGTGACTTTAGGTGATAATTTTTACTTTGTTCCCACCTTAAATATTACCTTACTTCATCTAGAGTTTTTCATTGTATGCAAATCCACTATGAATATTTCACTTGTATTCCATTATTTATGTCAATATAGAAATAGCTAGTACCTGAAAACTGATATTGCCATTTGAAGAATGAGACTTTACTTCACAGCTTGCCAACACTGCAGTTACTTAAAATTTGTGGGTTATTTTTCTTCCCATCTTCTATTTAGATTTATCTAAAGCCTCAGTTCACAAGCCTCTGTTTGTCTCTGTATTCTATTACCATCTAAGGGACACATCCTTCCTTGAGGTTTTATTTTCTGTCTACTTGGGTTGATTAACTCTCAATATCTGGCCTTTACTTCTCCCATAATTTGTTTTCTAAGGAGCATGGCACTTGGATATCAAGTTCTCTAGGCCCTTAATTTATGTATTTCCATAGCAAATTCCTCGGTGGAGTTTATTGTGCAGCATTTTCTCAACTGTCTTTCTGACTGGACTGAATGTCATTTGGAGGCCATGTCTCATTTACTACTGAAACACCAGCACAGTCAGTGCACGGGTAAGTGCTCAGTAGGTATTTGTTTTATACATGAATGAATGAATAAATGAACTTGATCCATATCAATACACTGTTTATGTCTGATATGGTTTGGCTTTGTCCTCGCCCAAATCTCATCTCCAATTCCCACATGCTGTGGGAGAGACCTGGTGGTAGGCAATTGGATCATGGGGGAGGGTCTTTCCTGTGCTGTTCTTGTGATAGTGAATAAGTCTCATGGATCCGATGGTTTTAAAAATGGGAGTTTCCCTGCACAAGCTCTCTCTTTGCCTGCTGCCATCCATGTAAGATGTGACTTGCTCCTCCTTGCCTTCTGCCATGATTGTGAGGCCTCCCTAGCCATGTAGAACTCTAAGTCCAATAAACCCTTTTTTTTTTTTTGTAAATTGCTCAGTCTCAGGTACGTCTTTATCAGCAGCATGAAAATGGACTAATACAAGGTCTGTGGGTACCAGGAGAAATAGGAAAAGGAGATTGAGGATTTATTGAAAGTATGGAGAGCAGCTTTACTGCTAGGCCTACCAGTAGTAAGCAGTATTGTCAATAGAACACCATTTACAATGAGTACTTAAGTTTTTTAATGCAGTAACTGAGAAAACACCAGATCTGAATATTACCATAATGACATTTAATATGTACCTACTAAATACATACATTTAAGTTTTTAGTGTTCCTAGTTAAATTTCTGTTCAACTTCTCTTTTAATGTTACTGGGCTTTGTCTTTTGTTTAAAAATTGATTTGGTTGAAATACACCAGTGCTAAGCTAATCAGGGACATTCGTTACCTGACAAATCACTGTGTATGGATGAACAAACTGGAAGGGAGTTCTAGTTTCCTCTGTTTTTGGAGGAAGGAAATATTTGACTAACTGAGATACTACAATAAATGCTTCTTACCATTGGGAGCATGGCAGACAGATGTGAAGGTAGACCCCAGGTAATCCACCTTTGTGTGATCCCCTCCCCTTGAGAGGGCACGTCTGTCTTGCTAGGGGACACTGGCTCTTCACCTGGCTTTAAAGAAGCAAACTGCCATGTTGTGAGCTGCCACATGGAAAGGACAAGGAACAGAGGGCAAACTCCCACTCACAGCCAGCAAGAAACTGAGCCCTCAGTCTGGCATTCTGCAAGGAATGGCGTGCTGCCCAGTGACCACATGCACTTCAAGGTGTATCCTTCCTCAGTCAAGCCTTGGATGAGACGACATCCCTACTGACACCTTGACTGCAGCTTCATGAGACCCTGACAACCTCAGCAGAGGGTTTTTATACAGCTGTACAGTGAGTTTGTGTCTTAAGTGTTATTACAAAACTGTAAAAAAGTTTAAAAAATTTTTAAAGTTTATAAAGTAAGAAAGTTACAATAAGCTAAGGTTAATTTATTATTAGGAAAAGAAATTTTAAATATAAACTTAGTGTAGGCTAAGTGTACAGTGTTTATAAAGTCTATAGTGGTGTAGAATAATATCCAAGGCTTTCACATTCACCCATCACTCACTCACGGACTTTCCTAGAGCACCTCCAGTCCTGCAAGCTCCATTCATGGTAAGTGTCCTATACAAGTATGCCATTTTTTATCTTTTTTTTTTTTTTGAGACAGACTCTTGCTTTGTTGCCCAGGCTGGAGAGCAGTGGCATGATCTCAGCTCACTTCAGCCTCCACCTCCTGGGTTCAAGCGATTCTCCTGCCTCAGCCTCAGAGTAGCTGAGACTGTAGGTGCATGCCACCATGCCCGGCTAAGTTTTGTATTTTTAGTAGAGATGAGGTTTCACCATGTTGGTTAGGCTGGTCTCGAACTCTCGACCTCAAGTGGTTCTGCTGCCTTGGCCTCCCAAAGTGCTGAGATTACAGGCAGAGCCACCGTGCCCAACCCCATTTTTTGTTTGTTTTTTAATCTTTACACTATGGTTTTGCTGTACCTTTTCTATGTTTAGATATATGTTTAGATATGCAAATGCTTACCATTGTGTTATAATTGTCTGTAGTATTCAGTGCAGTAACATGCTGCACAGATTTGTAGCTTGGGAGAAATAAGCTCTACCATACAGCCCAGGTTGTATAGTAAGCTATTCCATCTGGGTTTGTGTAAGTACACTCTATGATGTTTACACAATGACAAAATCACTTAACAACACACCTTGCTCAGATTGTATCCCTGTCTTTAAGCAATGCATGGCTGTACTTTATTGAAAAAAAAATCTGTTAGGAAAAAGAGCCTGAGTGCTGTAATTCATTTTCAAATACTGCACAGGAGAACCTTATCATTAAGGAGGTCAAGTTCAGGTTAAGTTTTAAGTTCACATTTAAGTTTCACCTGAATTTCGTTTGTTATTTTGAAAGTGTATTTCTATATTTGTACCCAAATTTATTTTAAAATCACATTAGTTGTTGAAGCTCAGGTTAGTCTGGCAGTTTCTGTAATGTTAAACATACACCTACCCTATGATTTAGAAATTGTACTTGTCATTTATTCAGCAGAAATAAAAACATATATCCATAAAAAGACCAGTTTAGGAATGTTCATAGCAGCTTTGTTCATAATAGCCCCAAACTGGAACAGGCCAAACGTCCCTCAATAGAAGAGTGGGTAAATAAATTGTGATATGTCCATTAATGGAATACTACTCAGCAATTAAACACTGTGATGTGCTGCCTGGAACCCCCCCTCAGAAATAAAGGGATTATTTCCCCTGGCTGCTAGGAGTGCTGCTGGAAGACAGCCCTCAGCTGTTTTTATAAGGAGAACTTCCCTGCCTGAAAGCAGCAGCCTTGCCCGAGGTACCACCTTCCTGTACAAGGAGCCCATATCCAATGCCTGATCAACACGGGGCAAGCATCAAGGTCCCCACACCACACCTTGAGATAACTGACAGGCAGTCTCATGCCAGGACCCCCACTGGGATGCACTGAGGCTGGGGCTGGAGCTGCCTCACAGCTCTGTTCCCCAATCTGCTTAATCTGACTTCTTTCCCTGCCTTTTAAAAGCTGTGGCTTCTAAGAGAACTCCTTTATCAATGCCCTGCGTGTTCATCTCTGTCTCTTCCCAGGGAATACAACCTAGGAGAAACTACTCATAAAGCCAAGAAAATGGATGACCTTCAAAACTATTTTCCTGAGTGAAAGAAACCAGACACAAAAGAGTACATATTCTATGACTGATGAAGTTCCAGGATTGGAAAAACACGTATCGGGGAGACATCAGATCAGTGTTTGCCTCGGTGGGGACTGACTGGGAAGGGCATGAAGGATCTTTTTTCGGGGGATGGAAATATTCTACATCTTGATAGGGGTGTGGAGTGCATGGCTGTATGAAATTGACAAAACTCTGAATTGTTCACTGTATGTACATTGTACCACGATTTTTTTTTTTTTTTACTTAAATTCTGGGATACATGTGCAGAATGTGCAAGTTTGTTACATAGGTATACATGTGCCACGGTGATTTGCTGCACCTATCAACTCATCATCTAGGTTTTAAGCCCCACATGCATTAGGTATTTGTCCTAATGCTCTCCCTCCCCTTGCCCCCGACCCCCCAACAGGCCCCAGTGTGTGGTGTTCCCCTCGCTGCATCCATGTGTTCTCATTGTTCAACTCCCACTTATGAGTGAGAAGATGCAGTGTGTACCACAATTTTTGAAAAGTAAAAAATAAAAAGTAGCCACATCAAACTTAGTTCAAATTGAACTTATGGTCGGCCATTCAACATTCAGAATATTTACATTTTCGTGTGGCCAATCAAGCCTATGTTCATTTGAAACCTGGCAGATAGTTTTTTGAAACTAAGTTTGGGAATTAACATGTCTATCGTGTTCATCTTTTTGTGGATTGCAAAACTAACAGACATGCTTTTTCTGTTTGAGTTATTAATTAAAATGCTTTGCTAATCAGTGATAACTGCAGATGCCGGGGAAAAATCTTGATATTGCTTCTTCTATGATCACATCTATTCATTAATCAACACACTGGGTGTAATATTTACTCAACTACAATATTCATTCATCTACCTGTATCCTCATCTAGCATTGTGTCTCAGAGAATTCTAGATCAAATTATAAAATCATAGACCAAACTTGCCCAACCCGCAGCCTGTGGGACGCACACACAGCCCAGGATGGCTTTGAATGCAGCCCAAAACAAATACGTAAACTTTCTTAAAACACTGTGAGATGTTCTTGCAATTAAAAAAAAAATCTCATCCACTATCATTAATGTTAGTGTATTTTATGTGTGGCCCAAGACAATTCTACTTCCAATGTGGCCCAGGGAAGCCAAAAGATTGGACGCCCCTGTAACTGTTACAGCCAGGAAAGACTTGAGAGATCTCTCAGTCTGCAGACAAGAAAGCTTAGGCTCACAGGAGGTAACTGAGTTGCCAAGGTCAGAGTAAATCCCTGGTCTGGCCAGGAATGGACTGACCCCATATCTCAGGGCATGTCCCACCAGACAACCCTGCTAGAAGTCTCTGTGCCTGTTATTTCCTCTGCAGTTTGGCTTGGAGAAGAAAGCCAATGAGTGTATTTTATCCCACGATTTCCCCTTCCCCTCCACCGATGCTTGTTTTAAATATTTCCCCCGGTAATCACCTTAGGATAAGAAACTTAGTTCATGGAATAAAGGACTCTTTTTTGATCTTGATAGAGAGCTAATTTTTGCCATCAACTAGGAGAGAACAGTGTATCTGCTGCCCGTCTGTTTTCTTCTATTTCTCACATGGCAATGCATAGGAAGCAACTTTAGTGAAAACTATATTTGATTATCAGTAGACAGGTTTGACTCAGAAACTGAGGACATTTTACTAAAAATTCCAAAGAACTTTCACGTGTATGGAGAGATAATAGCAAGTATGTGGTAGTAGGTGCAAAGTAAATAACTAAGTCTGAAACGTGAATAGAAAGTAAATCATAAATGCAAACACTACATTGCAGTCATCTTTTTCTCTTTAGCCTTTTCTTACAAAATCTGTGGCTTCCATACAGAGTTGTAAATCTTTGCTTTGGATGTTTCTAAGCAACATCTGAGAAAGCAAGTGAAATCAAAGAAAGAATTAAAAATACAGAAGAAATCTATAATTAATGACATATTCCATATTCTCTAATCATCTATATTTTGTGATTTTTAAATATCTTCTTTATTGAAATATAATGCACATAGCATACAATTCACCAATTTAAAGTATACAGTGGAATGGTTTTTAGTATATTCATAGAGTTGTGTGACCATCACTACAATCAATTTTATGGTATTGTCATCAACCCAGTAAGAAACCCTATGCCCATTAACATCACTCCCTATTCCCCACAATTCCCCCAACCCTAGACAACCACTAATGTACTTTCTTTCTCTAGGAATTTGCCTATTCTGGACATTTCATATAAATAGAATCATACAACATTCATCCTGGTTTCTTTCACTTAGCATGATGTTTTCTATTTTTTCTTTTTTCTTTTTTTTTTTTTGAGACGGAGTTTCACTCTTGTTGCTCAGGCTGGAGTGCAGTGGCACGATCTTGGCTCACTGCAATCTCTGCCTCCCAGGTTCAAGCAATTCTCCTACCTCATCCTCCCAAGTAGCTGGGATTACAGGCATGTGCCATCACACCTGGCTAATTTTTTATTTTTAGTAGAGATGGGGTTTCTCCATGTTGGCCAGGCTGGTCTTGAACTCCTGACCTCAGGTGATCCATCCACCTTGGCCTCCCAAAGTGCTGGGATTACAGGCGTGAGCCACCGGGCCTGGCTAGCATGATGTTTTCAAGAGTTGTCCATGTTGTGGCATGTATCAATACTTCATTTATTTTTTGTTTATTTGTAGAGACAAGATCTTGCTCTGCAACCTAGGCGGGAGTGTGGTGGCATGATCATTGCTCACTGCAGCCTTGAACTCCTGGGCTTAAGCAGTCCTCCAACCTCAGCCTCCCAAGTCACTAGGACTACAGGCATACACCACCATGCTTGGCTAATTTTTTACTTTTTGTAGAGACGGAGTCTTGCTATGTTGCTCAGGCTGGTCTTGAACTCCAGGCCTCGAGTGATCCTCCCACCTCAGTCTCCCAAAGTGCCAAGATTACAGGTGTGAGCCACAGTACCCAGCCTTTATTTCTTTTAATTGGGCAAATAATATTCTATTGAGTGGATATAGTATATTTTATTCATGTATTCATCAGTTTGATGAACATTTGGGTTGTTTTCACTTTCAGGCTGTTAAGAATAATGCTGCTCTGCACTTCATAGACAAGTTTTTGGTGAATATATGTTTTCATTTCTTTTGGGTATATACCTAGGAGTAGAATTGCTGTTCATATGGTAACTCTATGATTGATTGTTTGGGGAACTGCCGGAGTGTTTTCTAAAGTGACTATATCATTTTAAATTTCCACCATCAATTTCTCCAAATCCTTTCCAACACTTGTTGTCACCTGTCTTTCTGATTATAGCCATTTCCGTGGGTATAAAGTGGTCTCTTGTGGTTTTGATTTGTATTTCCCTCATGGTTAATGATGCTGAGCATCTTTTCATATGTTTATTAGATATTTGAATATCTTCTTTGGAGAAATGTCTTTTCAAATCCTTTGCCCATTTGAATATTGGAGTATTTGTCTTTTTATTATTGCATTGTAATTGTTCTCTACATAGATACTTCCCTTTTCAGATACAACATTACAAAACCTTCCTCCCATTCTCTGGGCAGTCTTTTCACTTTATAGATGGTGTCCTTTGAGCCACAACATTGTTAGTTTGAAGATGTCCAAATTATTATTGTTTCTTTTGTTTTTTATGCTTTTAGTATCATATTTTAAAGAAATAATTGCCTAATTCAAGGTCATGAAGATTTACACGTATGTTTTCTTCTAAGCCTGTTATAGTTTTAGCTCTTACCTCTAGGTCTTTGATCAATCTTGGGTTAATTTTTTAATATGATGTAAGGCAGAGTTCTCACTTTATTATTCTTCACATAGATATCTAGTTGCCCTGGCACTGTTTGCTGATAAGACATTTCTTTCCCCATTGAATTGTCTTGGCATCCTTATTGACAACCAATTTTCTATAAATGTGAGAGTTTATTTCTGGACTCAATTCTATTCCATTTATTCCATATATAAACTACTCTCCGAAAATAAACTTTGCATGTGGGAAGCTGCATGAATTCTTTCAGGCCATTAGTAAACTGTGTCTTCAAAGCACCATATCAAAAACTTGGAGATTTTTTTCCTTTGCTCATCTCCACAGTCTGTATAAGGTAAGGGATTTAGCAATAGCAATGGGGAAGTATTAAAGGCAATAAGCTGGAGATTGCAGACAGGAGTCAGAGCAGCCTTCGTTTTACAGGAGTGGAAAAGCCCAGTCATGAACTTTGTGACAGCTTGACTAAAATCTAGAGGGAAACTCCAAAGCAGCTCGAGTCTCGATGCACAAATTGCTTCCTGACGTGTCTTGCGACTGGCCTTGTTTCCAAAGGGCCAAAGTTCAATGATTAGGGCTACTTGTGAGACACCTGGGGACAGAGGCATCCAGAACAAATGCTCTGGCAGTGAGGCAACAATCACACTGTGTGCTGTCAAGTATAATTCTCTTGCTTCGGGAAACTTGCCAGTTGCAGCTTGCAAGGGTGAAGGAGAGCGCTGCTGGGAACACCTGGTGCTTTTCTAGTGCTTGCTGGGGAGCTTCCAGCCTCATTCCAGCTGGAAATAATGTGAATGTTCCTGAGAAGGTGCTGGGTGCAGTGCCTGCCCAGGGACCATGAATCGTCCTCCTTAGAGTGGCTGCTACAAAGTGACTGAATTTCATAAAGCTGTGACCCTATTATAGATCACACACACTCATGACCAGAGCAGGGGGTCCAGGTGTGATAGCCAAGACTTATCTCCAGCTGGGCATTCTGCCTTATTTCAGCCCCTGGGTATGAATGTCACTGTTTCTGGTGAAATCTCAGCTCTTCTTACTTACTCAAGGATGGTGCAGGCCACTTACCAACAGCAGCAGGCATTTGCAGAACAGTCGGATTCCCGAAACCCTGAGCTTTTTAATAAGAACTGAAAACTGACCTAGCATAGTAGAAAACAAAAACACTTAAGTGTATTCACAAATATCCACAAGTTATTCACACATCTCACAGGGAAAAACACAGCATGCGTCACTTCGAAGAGATTCTCATTTAAGAAATGCCAGCTCAAATGCCCATCAGCTAAAATATTCCAGCAGAAACAGGGAAAAACAAACAAACAAACAGCAGCGCAGGTAACTTTGTCTAGCTGATGCAGCCAGATGGAGTTTCTTTTCTTTGGAAAAACTTCAAAATATTTTATTGGGGATTGTACACTTAATCACTAAACAAAAACCAAAACAACGCTCATCTGTGCTTAATAAATGTATTTCAAGAAATGGTATGTATTTCAAGAAATGTATTTCAAGAAATGAAAGCAAGTAGTGGCTTTCAATCCTTTTTGACCAAATATCTTGTGGTTGTACCTAGTAGACTGTTCCCCCCTCACCGCCATCATTTTCAGTATAAAGCAAAATCACCAATGTTTACTGGCTTTTTTTTTTCTTTTTTTTTTTTTTTTGCTTAAACAACAGAAATTTAATTTCTCAGGCTGGAGGGTAGAAATCCAAGATGAAGGCATCCGTTGATCTGGTTTCTTCTGAGGCCTTTTTTCTGGGTTTGTAGATGGCTGCCTTTTCTCTATGTCCTCACATGGCCTTTTCTGTGTGAGTGCTTATGTCTGGTGTCTCTGTGTATCCACATTTTCTTTTATATATATAATATATTATATATATAGATTTTTTAAATTTGGGGGTACATGTGCAGGATATGCAGGTTTGTTACGTAGGTAAGTGTATGCCATGGTGGTTTGCTATACAGATCAACCTCATCACCTAGGTATTAAGCCCAGCATCTATTAGCTATTCTTCCTGATGCTCTCCCTCCCCGCACCCTCCCACCCCCTAACAGGCCCCAGTGTGTGTTGTTTCGCTGCCATGTGTCCATGTGTTCTCATCATTCAGCTCCCACTTATAAGTGAGAACATGCGATGTTTGATTTTTGTTCCTGCGTTAGTTTGCTGAGGATAATGGCTTCTAGCTCCATCCATGTCTCTGCAAAGGACTTTATCTCATTCCTTTTTATGGCTGCATAGTATTCCATGGTGTATATGTACCACATGTTCTTTACCCAGTCTATCATTGATGGGCAATTAGGTTGATTCTATGTCTTTGCTTTTGTGGATACTGTTGCAATGAACATACGCATGCATGTATCTTTATAACAGAATGGTTTATATTGCTTTGGGTATATACCCAGTAATGAGATTGTTGGGTTGAATGGTATTTCTGCTTCTAGGTCTTTCAGCAATCACCACACTGTCTTCCACAAAGGTTGAACTAATTCACACTCCCGCCAAGAGTGTAAGAGTGTTCCTTTTTCTCCACAACATTGCCAGCATCTGTTGCTTTTTGACTTTTTAATAATAGCTATCCTGACTGGCATGAGATGGCATCTCAATGTGGTTTCGGTTTGCATTTTTCTAATGATCAGTGATGTTGAGCTTTTTTTCATATGTTTGTTGGCTGCATGTATGTCTTTTTTAAAAAAAGTGTCTGTTCATGTCCTTTGCCCACTTTTTAATGGGGTTGTTTGTTTTTTTCGTGTAAATTTGTTTAAGTTCCTTGTATTAATAGATGCTGGATATTAGACCTTTGTCAGATGGATAGATTGCAAACATTTTCTCCCATTCTGTAGGTTGTCTGTTCATTCTGATGACAGTTTTTTTTTTTGTTCAGAAGCTCTTTAGTTTGATTAGATTCCATTTGTCAATTTTTGCATGTGTTGCAATTGATTTTGGCGTTTTCATCATGAAATCTTTGCCCATGCCTATGTTCTAAATGGTATTGCCTAGACTTTCTTCTAGGAGTTTTATAGTTTTGGGTTTTACATTTAAGTCGTCTTCAATCTATCTTGAGTTAATTTTTCTATAAGGTGTAAGGAAGGACTCCAGTTTCAATTTTCTGCATATGGCTAGCCTGTTCTCCCAGCACCATTTATTAAATAGGGAATCCTTTCCTTATTGTTTGTTTTTGTCAGATTTGTTGAAGATCAGATGATTATAGGTGTGTGGTCTTAGTTCTGGCTTCTCTGTTCTGTTCCATTGGTTTATGTGTCTGTTCTTGCACCAGTACCATGCTGTTTTTGTTACTGTAGTTTTGTTTGAAGTTGGGTAGGGTGACGCCTCCGGCTTTGTTCTTTTTGCTTAGGATTGCCTTGGCTATTTGGGCTCTTTTTTGGTTCCATATGAATTTTAACATAGATTTTTCTAATTCTGTGAAGAATGTCAATGGTAGTTTAATGGGAATAGCACTGAATCTATAAATCCCTTTGAGCAGTATGGCCACTTCCATGATATTGATTCTTCCTATCCATGAGCATGGAATGTTCTTCCATTTTTTGGTGTCATCTCTGATTTCTCTGAGCAGTGGTTTGTAGTTCTCCTTGAAGAGGTCCTTCACTTCCTTTGTTAGCTGTATTCCTAGGTATTTTATTTTTTTGTGGCCATTGTGAATGGTAGTTCATTCATGATTTGGCTCTCAGCTTGCCTGTTGTTGATGTAAAGGAATGCTAATAATTTTTGTACATTGATTGTGTATCCTGAGACTTTGCTGAAGTTGCTTATCAGCTTAAGAAGTTTTTGGGCTGAGACAATGGGGTTTTCTAGATATAGGATCATGTCATCTGCAAACAAAGATATTTGACTTCCTCTTCCTGTTTGAATACCCTTTATTTCTTTCTCTTGCCTGATTGCCCTGGCCAGAACTTCCAATACTGTGTTGAATAGGAGTAGTGAGAGAGGACATCCTTGTCTTGTGCTGGTTTTCAGGGGAATGCTTCCAGCTTTTCCCATTCAGTATGATATTGGCTGTGGGTTTGTCATATATGGTGCTTATTATTTTGAGTTATGTTCCTTCAATACCTAGTTTATTGAGAGTTTTTGACATGAAGGGATGTTGAGTTTTATTGAAGGCCTTTTCTGCATCTGTTGAGATAATCATGTGTTTTTTTGTCTTTAGTTCTGTTTATGTGATGAATCACATTTATTGATTGGTATATGTTGAACCAACCTTACATCCCGGGGATGAAGCCTACTGAATCGTGGTGGATACGCTTTTTGATGTGCTGCTGGATTTGGTTTGCCAGTATTTGGTTGAGGATTTTTGCACTGGTGTTTCATTAAGGATATTGGTGTGAGGTTTTCTTTTTCTGTTGTATCTCTGCCAGGTTTTGGTATCAGGATGATGCTGGCCTCATAGAATTAGTTAGTGTTTACCAGCATTTTAAAGCCAAGGCAAAGAACCTTGTTCTTGTACCTCTTAAATTTTCCGTGATTTGTGCTGTTTCACACCCTCCTTATCCACTCCATCCCTAACCCTTGTGCTTGAATGTCACTGTTTACAAACAGACACACACAAAAATGTGGCATCCCTTTCAGAGGAAAAGCCATGGGCTTTGGTTGATGGTTGGTCAAGCACAGGCCATACAGCAGCCATGTGGAAAGGCAAAATCTAATTGATTTCTTTCCACAGAAGCATTTGAGTGTATGCAGACACACACAGTCATGCACATAGACACACACACACACACAGAGACACTCACAGACATACATAGACACAGTCATACACATAGACACACAGACACACACACATGGATACACACAGACACATCCACAGACACACAGAGACATATACATAGACATACAGATACACACACACAAACATACATAGACACAGACATATATATATAGACCCAGACAGACACACACACACGCAAACATACATAGACATAGACACACACATAGACCCAGACAGACACACACACACACAAACCTACATAGACACATATGCATAGATACACACACGGACACATACACAAAGACACACACTTGTATATACACAGATATACACATAGACATACACAGACACACACACACAGAGACACACACACGCACACATCCTGGGGAGGAGAAGCAGTTGTAGGAATGCAGAAAGAGTAGTCTGCCTGTCTGAATTACACTTTCCCCTACTCTAGCATGCCGCATTTAGAGTATCAGTGCTTCAGAGCACTTTAAACCCCCCGGGCTCTTCATTCCATCCTACCTCAGAGGGCAGCCACAGTAATGATGGGATTTCCTTCCACTCCACCTTAGCAAGCTTCTCTGTCTTTCCTGACTCAATCCACCCATCGCAGGCTTCCCTTTCTATCAGCTGTGCTTTGTTTGGTCTGTTCCTCCTCATCCTCCCCTCCCAGGGATTCCCAGTGCAGAGACAGTCAGATCCATTTTCTACTCCTTTGTCCGTTGAATTTAATTCTTTTGAGTAATCTATTTAGAACCATGATGAACTCTTAGTAATTAATAAGGCAAAGTGATGACTAATTGAGCTCCCAGGGAAATGCAGATGGGCTACAATATTTTTTATCTCAAAACTTCCACCATGTTTCCTAGACCCTGCCCTTCTCAGACAATTTGCAGTAGACACATGGAAGAAGTTGCAGAAAACACTGCGGTCCTTAAGAGGATGCTGTCTGTATTCTTCCACTATGCTGTTATGAGTTTTGTTCCTGCCACCAACGAGATGATAAATCCCCTGACGTCTCAAAACAGACCCCAAATGTCATCACCCACCAGTTCCCAACTGTTGTGGCTCTGTCCCAGCCATACATCTCTCTCGGGTAATGGCAGGATCCTACCTGCTTCCCTTATTTCCACTGTGGCCAAACAGCCAGGGGCAACTTCCCCAAGCCCAACCCTTCACTGGCTTCTTACCACAGAAGTGAAAAGAAAGTCCTAAATCCTTACCAGGGCCTACAACGCCTCCCTGAATTGGCTGTGGCTAGCTCTGTGCCCATTTCCCCTTATGCTCTCCCTTACCTGCCCTTTCCAGCCACACTGGCTTTTTTTGTGGTTCTCACACACAAGCCTATTCCCAGCACAGGGGCTGTGCACATGCTGTTCTTTCTGTACAGGTGCTCTTCTCCCAAGATATCTGCAAGGTTTGCTCCTCCCTCACTTCAACCAAGGTTTCCTTTCAGCTAACGAATCCTCACGGAGGCCTTCTCTGACTCCCATGTAAAGTCGAAACCCCATGACTCTCTGTCTCTCTATTTTCTCTTCTTTCCCGCCCCCATCTCACTTAACTAAATTAAGCACTGAGAAATGTATCTGTCTCAATGGAATGCAAGCCCATGAGGGCAACGACCTAGCCTGTCTTCTTCACCATGGATAGTATCCCTAGACTACACTGGGAGCTGGCACACTGTAGGTGTGAATGAATAAACACATGTGAAATGGTTTCCATTTACTGCAGAATTTTGAGAGGAGAAAAGGTCATTGGTTAGCAGGAGGGTTTTAGAGTCAGGTTGTTTTGATTTTGAATCTTGCTATTACTCATTAGCCATGTGACTTTAGCAAGTTTTTTAGCTTTCGGGGTCTTGGTTTCCTCATCTGCAAAATAGGACTAATATTATTTATATCACAGAAAAGGATGCAAAACACATATTATAATAGATAATAGTACCTTTGCAATAAATTGTAATATTTCCAATTATCAGTGTAGGTCAACAGCAACCAGGCACCATAAAATGTTTTATATCTTAATGGAGATCTAGCATAATTCTGGTTTGTGCTTTTTACCCCTTAGAAAAAAAATGTAACTGCTGACAGCAAGGTGAAGGCTTAATCTTTAGAGCCTTGCTAAAAATACATTTTAAAATTCTTTAGAAGCAAGCCTTACCTCACTGGGCACTTAAGAAATGTTGATTATAGAGAATCATCGTGATCAGAAGACTGTTAGGTTAGAACAACAAACATAACTAAGGATGAGAAAACGTTCTCTGCTGTTCAGACACTAAGCTCTAGCATAATAAGCAGGCTGAGCATAACTTCATGTCAAGAGAGAACAAGGCTTTTCTTACATACTTTTTCAGGCTCTTCAGAGAGTAGGGCTTGGGGGAAATTCCATGAGAAACATGTCGAGCAGTCTCAAATCCCCCTATATATTTGGTTAAATTTAAAGCTGAGGACAGAGTACACCTGCCCTTCTTGACATTTCAAGAAAAGTGGAATTCTAATTATCTTCTCTATTTGCTCCATGTACCCAAGAAAGGGAACTCTAGTTCAATAATAAATCATGCAAAATGGAGCACATTCTTTTCAGTTGTATTTGAAGGATCAGGTTATGTCTAAGTAGTCATCTTACTATGTTAAAATACATGTATGTGTTTGCCTGTGTCTGCCAAATAAAGTCAATTAGATTTTACAGATCTGTCATTCATTATACTATGGATATTTGAGAACTACTGAATTTAGTTATTTTAAAGTCAATAAACTTTAAGGAGTTATGCTATGATATTAAGGTTAGATAAATGCTTGTTCTGTTTAGGAGTTTTAAAGTGGGATAGAATTTTTCAATTTAAAAATAATCCCAATTACTGACATAGACATAGACATAGACACTCTAACAATGAAAATAAAACCCTAGATTTGGGGCTCTTTGTGGGCCCCATTTGAGTCTAATTTATACGTCTCTTGTACCCAGCCTATGACCTCAGACATAATAGATGCTCATTAAATGCCTGTTTAAGGACTGGAGAATATACATTTTGAGGTAAAATATTAAAAAAAGTATTCTATTGTTTCTGACATGTTTATCTCTGCATAATTATTCTTCTCCAGTTTTTTTAAATCTATGCTTCATCTTTTCTGATAGAGTATTGTTATATATTTTGAGGTAATCAATCATTTCAATCATTTCTTTATAAATTTTGATATTAGTGTCATATTATGGAATGACTTCCACACTCTAATGATATGAATACACACTTGAAAAAATATTTTCTTCTGGTACTTTTAAGTTATTTTAGATGTAAATCTTTAATTCAGCTGTAATTTATTTTTGTGTATTGTATGAGGTAGGGACATACAGTCTCTCAATTTTTTAAGGAATAATGTCAACATGACTTATTAAACAATTTATTTATTCTCCATTGCTTTAAAGAATAACACAAAGAATGGAAAAGACAGAGAATTATAAATACCAGAACATTCTTAATATAGTCACTTAAATTTTTCCCTTCATATGAGAAATTCACCTATCAATAATACAACCTTGCCAAACACTTTACTGCCACACAACTTTCTTTTAGCTTGGGAATGCTGGACCTACAGAATAAGAAACAGCATTTTCCAACACTGAGTGTGGCTTGAAATAAACAACCTATATCTCCTATTATAAAAACAAAATAACATATGATGTTTCATTTCCATTCCTGAGTTACTTCACTTAGAATAATAGTCTCCAAACTCAATCAGGTCACAGCGAATGCCGTTAACTCACTCCTTTTCATGGCTGAGTAGTATTCCATCATATATATATTACAGTTTCTTTTCTACTCATCGATTGATGGGCATTTGGGCTGGCTTCATATTTTTGGAATTGCGAATTGTGCTGTTATAAACATCTGTGTGCAAGCATCTTTTTTGTATAACGACTTCTTTTCCTCAGGGTAGATGCCCAGTAGTGGGATTGCTGGATCAAATGGTAGTTCTACTTTTAGTTCTTTAAGGAATCTCCACACTGTTTTCCATAGTTGTATGTTCTCACTTATAAGTGGGAACTAACCTATGAAGGTGCAAAGGCATAAGAATGACACAATTGACTTTGGGGACTCAAGGTGGGTGGGAAGGGGGTGAGGGATAAAAGACTACAAATAGGGTGCATTGTATACTGCTCAGGTGATGGGTGCACCAAAATTTCACAAATCACCACTAAAGAACTTACTCATGTAACCAAACACTACCTGTTCCCCAATAACCTATAGAAATAAGATTAAAAAAATCAAAAAACAGAAAAAACAAGCAAACAAAAAATAAACATTACTTAAAAGGCAAAAAACAAACAAGCAAACAAAAAAAACCCTAAGATGCCGTGATTGATTTTAAGATACACCATTATTTTACATACCACTAAGAAAAAAAAAACATGGTTGCCAATTATAATTGTAAGACACCATTGATTATAATACGTATCCTGACTTTAAAGCTGTTAAAATGTGAAGATTATTACATCTTAGAGTCAATGAATTACGGTAAAAAAAAAAAGCCTAAAATATACATGAGTCTAAATAAATGCCATTAAGAGTCATTTGAGTCTAACTGTGGTATAATAAAACAGGTTGATAACTGTACTTTTTTTTTTTTTGAGATGGAGTCTCGCTCTGTCACCCAGGCTGGAGTGCAGTGGCGCGATCTCGGCTCACTGCAGGCTCTGCCTCCCGGGTTCACCCCATTCTCCTGCCTCAGCCTCCTGAGTAGCTGGGACTACAAGCGCCTGCCACCATGCCCGGCTAATTTTTTGTATTTTCAGTAGAGATGGGGTTTCACTGTGTTAGCCAGGATGGTCTCGATCTCCCGACCTCGTGATCCACCCGCCTAGGCCTGTACTATTATGTAAAATTTCAGTGTATTTGAAGCATTCTTTGGCAAATAAGCTGAATTTAACTTTCAATACAATGGAAAAAGTGTGATTATATAATAGCTTGCCTTTCATCTTGCTTCTGGTGGTTTGCTGGCAATAGCTTAAAATGACTATACATTGGTTCCTTAAAATTGCATTTTATTTAGAGTTCTGTCGAGTTACTTTTTTAATGAGAAAAATATTTAAAAACCCTGGGGTTAGGCAGATGCTTCTTCTTTGATCTGAAATCATCCTGCTTCTAATCTCTTTTGATATCCAGTAAGCAACATCACATGAGGTGCAAAGAGGGGCTTGTACAAAGGAGAAAAAAGTTAGATTACTTCTTTCCAGTGTTTTATTTAATATTAATGCCTCATGGAAACAGGACACTAAATTGCTGCTTGTAAACTAAATGTGCATTTCACGTAAAACATTTAACAATCTAAAAAGCTAGATTAAAGATACCTAGAGGTTTGATCTTAAATGGTAAGCAAAAGCAGAAATTAAACATAAATATCTAGATTTGAACATGTATGAGCTGCATACTTAGTTATTATTTTGTTTTACTTCTGTTCATTTCTAGTAATAGCCCTCCTTTGAGGAACTAAATTTCAAAGTTCACTGAAGGTACATTTTCCTTCCTCAATGCCTATGACTTATATATAGATGAAACAATGCATTATAAACAACTGATGGTTAAAACATTGTTATAACCAGTGACTTGACTTCACAAAGGAATGTTACTAAAATTTACCGAATTCCAAACTGAATTATATGCAAATATTAATTACTTTTGGACTATAAACTAACCAATTTTCAGAAGTAACTTGTGCATAGTATGGCCCCATCTGTGGATTTTTAAGAAAATATTTCTAAATTGAACCACTAAAACTTCTCCAACTAGAAGGGACGTTAAATTTGGTTTGAGATGGTCTATATCAAAACACTTCTGAAGCCAATCAAGGAGTCAGGGGATAGATTATTTATGAAATTTTTTTTGCAAAAAAAAGACCCATTTATACAATAATTTGGATAAATATCCTCACCAATGATGTCTCTGCAAAATAATGATGTACTCAATTCATTACTATATATGCACTATAAAATCTTTTCAGTATAGTTAATTCCAAAATAATTTACAATGAAATTACCTGAAATATAATTTAAATAGTCTTTTGCTTTGTATTTTCATGAGCTATCTTAGTACTCATGAACAAATTCCAAGCAAATTAATAGGGAATAGCCAAACTATTAGTTTGCTAGGGTTGCTGTAACAAAGTACCATAAACTGGGTGGCTTAAAGAACATAAATGTATTGTCTCACAGTGCCATAGACTAGAAGTCCCAAGATAAGAGCACTGGCAGGATGGGCTGTGAGGGAGAATCTGTTCCATGCCCCTCTCCTAGTTTCTGATGGTTTGCTGGCAAACTTTGACATTCCTAGGTTTGTAGAAGCATCACCCAATCTCTGTCTTCATCTTCACATAGTATTCTCCCCGTGTGGGTATCTCTGTGTCCAAATTTCCTCTTTGTATAAGAACACCGGTCATACTGGATTAGAGCCTACCCTAATGACCTCATCTAAACTAAACCAATTACATCTGCAACAACCCTATTCCAAATAACGTCATGTTCTGAGGTACTAGGGGTTAGGACTTCAACATGCAAGGTTGTAGGGACACGGCTCAATCCATAACACAATCAAACAAGCCATGCCCAAACCACTACATCTGACTGCAATTCTACTAAGCGCTCTAAAGATAAGAAGGTGCAAATCTTTGACACAATGAAGTGTTTATTTGTGAATTTTGCTTACTTATGTTACCATAGTTGTTCATTGCTCTGATCAACAGATCACATTTTTTAGGTTCGCGAAGTGCTTCCAAAGCAAGCCTGCTTGCGATGCAGACAATAAATAATTTCTCCCTAATAACAATGTGGTACAGAAGCTGGATCCTCAAAAACTGTAGGACATTCCAAGACCAAGAGGAAATTACAAATAATAATAATAGGACATTGATTAAATTCCTATTTATTGTACAACAGTATCAGTATAAGGCCAGTGTATCCTGACCTCATCTAGGGTTTGGGACTGTAGTATGTGGAATGGAAAGGACATTCTGAATCAAGGATCTGGTATGATTAAAGAGGTGCTACAGTGTACTTAACTGCAGAGGAGCTATATATAATTCACCTCTTTGTAGCTGTTGGCCATGCATGAGTGGGACAAACACGATTACCTAGTTAGATGCATAAATATCTAGGCATTCTTTAGTGTCACAAGAGAAAAAATGCATATAGAACTCCATTTCATCTCAGCTGCTTGTATTGGCTTCTTGTGGCTGTCATGACAAATTACCACAAGCTTGGTGATTTAAAACAACAGAAATTTGGCTGGATGCAGTGGCTCACGCCTGTAATCCCAGCATTTTGGGAGGCTGAAGCAGGTGGATCACCTGAGGTCGGGAGTTCAAGACCAGCCTGACCAACAGAGAGAAACCCCGTCTCTACTCAAAATACAAAATTAGCCAGGCAGGGTGGCGCATGCCTGTAATCCCAGCTACCCGAAAGGCTGAGGCAGGAGAATCGCTTGAACCTGGGAGGCGGAGGTTGTGGTTAGCCGACATCATGCCATTGTACTCCAGCCTGGGCAACAAGAGCAAAACTCTGTCTCAAAAAACAAACAAACAAACAAACAAACAAAAAACCAAATCAACAACAGAAATTTATTACTTCACAGATTTGAAGGTAAGAAGTCAGGAATTGGCAGGGCAGTGCTCCTTCTGAAGGCACTGGAGGAGAATCCTTCCTTTCCTCCTCCAGCTTCTGGAGGCTCCAGGCATTCCTTGACTTGTGGCTATACCATTGCAATCTCTGCCTCCATCTTCACATGCTGCTATGGTTTGAATGTTTGTCCTCTAAAAAATCTACGTTGAAACTTCATTGCCATTATCACAGTATTAAGAGGTGGGACCTTTAAATCGTGATTAAGCCATGAGGTCTCCACTTCAAAGGGGGGATTAATGTCACGATAAACTGGCAAGTTTGAACCCCCTCTTGCTCTCTCTTTGCCCTTCTGCCATGTGATACCTGCCTCCCTGAGTCATGACGAATGCCCTCACCAGATGCCAGCACCTTGACCGTGGACCACCAACCTCCAGAGTTATGAGAAATACATTCTCATTCATTATAAATTACCCTGTCTCAGATGTTCTGTTACAGAAGCACAAAACAGACTAAGACACATGCCTTCTCTTCTGTGTGTCTCTATTTTCTCCTCTTCTGTCTCTCATAAGGAAACTTACTGGATTTAGGGTCCACCTGGGTCATCCAGGAGGATCTCATCTCAAGATCCTTAACTTAATTACACCTGTAAAGATATTTTTTTCAAATAAAGTCACATTCACAGGTTCTGGAGGTTAGGACATAGACATATCTTTTGAGGAGCCACTATGCAGTCCACTACACAATTGCCTGAGAATGTTCATTGTATTTGAAAAATACTTTTAGCATTTCTCAAATTAAGTAGTAGTTTATTAATGTATTAATAGCACTAAATTAGTTGACAGAAAACAGAAATGGAAAATATTTGTTTTGAGGCTCAGTCAAGAGGAATACAAAACCCATTGACCTTTTGTAGGCATTGACTGGTTCTGTGAGGTCTGCTTCACCTTCCAGCCTCGTCTCCTGGCTCACTTCTCCTCCATCTCTGCACTTCCATAAATGCATCTAGCTAGATAGCAAGTTGCTCTCCTTATGTCTCTCTTTAAGTCTTTTGTTTGAGAATGTTATTCTATTCTATTTGACTGAGTGACCTGGTTAACTTTGCTCATCTATCCATCCTTTGTGTCTTCTTCTGGAATACCTTCTGGAGGAACTGACTGAGGCTGTTTTACTGTGACCTTTTAAAAAACAGTAAGTAGAAGCAGTACACTCTAAAATGGTGATTAAAAGTGTAGTAAATCCACAAACCGGTAACATAGACATTTGTTGTCATTATCAAGCATTATGTACTGTACATAATTATATGTGCTACACTTATATACAACTGGCAGTGCAGTAGGTTTGTTTACACCAGCATCAGCACAAACGTGAGTAAAGCATTTGCACTATGACAGCACAACAACTGTGACATCACTAGGTTATAGGAATTCTTCAACTCCATTACAATTACATAGAATTACCATCATACATGTGGCCCATTGTTGGCTGAAACATCATCATGTAGCGCGTGACTCTATTAATAACAAGTTGTTATTCCTTGCCTCCTCCAGCTTCTGAAGGCCAGGAACCAGAACACATTATCTTTAGAGTAGTTATGTTGACTTCTAATTTAATTGCACTACAGTGAGAAAATGTAATGCAAATCAAATCGCCCTTCAGTGGTTCTTAAAACTTCTTTTGTGACTGTGTAAATAGTCAATATTTGTGTATGTTTCATATTTGCCTAAGAGGAATGAATATCTACTTGTTGTGTGCAGAGTTCTTGATCAATTACATCAAGCTTGTCAACTGTCTTGCTTAAACCATCGCTATCCTTACTCATGTTGGGGTATGCTAATCCATCATCAAAGGGAGAGTTAGTAATCCCTCCCACTATAATCAGGCTTTCTCACCCCCAAACCTAAAGACTTTTCCCCAGCACAATTAATTCTTTTTGAATGGGCCAAATGTCATCTAGATGCCAAAAGTAAAAATAGGTGATCTACATAAGCATTAAACAAAAGTGTGAATTAAAAATAAGAATTATTTTGCTTGTGTCACTTATAAAGTGGCTCTGAATACGCTTTCACTTACTAATTTTTGAAATGTTTTGAGCAATGATAGCCTTGATGGCATAAACACTAACTCCCAACATGATTTAAAGATTAAATCACTATATAAAGTTCTGTTATGTTCGTTTTACAACATTACATTGCTATAGGTATATCTTATCATTAATTTGTTTTGGAAAGACAGACAGTACTTCAGGTACTTTGCAGCAATTGTCATTTTATGAAGCATAGCATTGGTGGCTCATGAAAGCAGAAAGATGTAATGATTCAAAAATAATTCAGAAGAATATTGGACACTGTTAAAAAAAAAACTATGCATAAGTATGTAGATTCATCTGACTGTATCAGCCCTTGGCTGAGGCTTTTGATGCTACACTGAATAATTTTATTGCTTGACAACTGGGCAAAGAGAAAATGATCATTAAGGAGATAATGTCATTCATAGTTTTGGGGGTTACAAACACTCTAAATTACAATTTTTAGACAGAATAAATTTTGTAAACTACTGATTATTAAGGACAAATATGCAATTGGGCAGGAAAATTGACAGAGTAGAACAAAGGAATTTATCTACATTGGTAGAAAGAGCAATGTACAAGACACATATACTTCCCTATATGCAAGAAGCATTGTCTGTGGATTTACTACTCTTAAAATATTTGAAGGAAAAGTATGATGAATCTGCCGGTTAACATTCATCTTCTAACTTCACTGCCCTTTTTAAAAAGTATGTATTTGGCATTTTTTCTTCAGCAAATATATGTTTGGGGTGTTTAATGCTTAATATATGCTTTAATGAATGACTTTGAAGCCATATATCTTGTTTGGTGAGTTGGGTATGTATCAGCAAATTTCATAATGAAAATAATAATATACAAATGACCTGAAAATTCATCATTCATGGCAAAATCTACCCTGTTAAATATATGCTACCCAAGATGAGCTAACGCATGGGCAATGTTTAAAGGCATGAAAATAATTAAGAAAGCATGGAAATTCTGTGGAAGTAATAATTTATCTTCTATTTTAAATTTGTGAATCAAATAGTTTAATAACATTTTTCTTGGAATCCAACTGCCTATAGACTGCCTGATAGACTGCAGACAACCTTAAGTGATTTATTGGCTACTCTTTGAAAAACACTGATATAAAGCATCCAGAAATAGGTCTCAATATGTATGGAAAATAATATGTAACAAAGGTGATACTTCAAATGAATCAGAAAATGAATGAATGATGTCTAGAAGTGCATTGGCAAAGAAAATAAACAGGGATCACTCCTTATGTAAAACTACATTTCATATGTAACAAAATATATATAACCTTTCATGCATATAACAAAAAGAAACCATAAAGTCAGCAGAGGAAAGCATGGTTTAATTTTTTTTTTTTTTTCTGAGACAGAGTCTGACTCTGTCACCCAGGCTGGAGTGCAGTGGCACAATCTCAGCTCACTGCAACCTCTGCCTCTCCCGTTCAAAGGATTCTCCTGCCTCAGCCTCCTGAGTAGCTGGGACTACAGGTGTGTACCACCATGCCTGGCTAATTTTTTATTTTTTATTTTTAGTAGAGACAAGGTTTTGCCATGTTGGCCAGGCTGGCCTCAAATTCCTGGCCTCAAGTGATCTGCCCACCTTGGCCTTTCAAAGTGCTGGGATTACAGGCATGAGCCACCACACCTGGTCCAGTTTTGAAAAAATAAATTAGGAAGGGGAGAGCTTTTCTAAATGGGATACAAAATCCAGAAGCCTTAAATAAAAAGCTTATAAAGATGAAATCTTTCTTATTTACATACAAATAAAAAAGGCCTGCATTTGTGTCATTCATGACAAAGGCATAACATCCCTAATATAAAGAGCCATTATAAATCAACAAGACGACCTTAAATAAAATGGGGAAAAGCTAAGAATGAAGAGTTGGTCACAGAAAAGAAGTACATATGACTGGCACTAAACAAAACAAATTAAAACAATAATTAGAAATGATTTTTCACCTATTGGGTTGCCAAAGATTTATAGGCCTGCTAATATTAATTGTTGTTGAGGTTGGTAGAAAACAGAGGAACTCTCATACACTGTCTGTGGGAGTATAAATAGTTAGAAACATTTAGAAGGACAACTTGGCAGTATCTATCAAGATTTTAAAGCTATGTACTTTTGATCCCACAATTCCACTTTGAAGAGTTTGTCCTACATTTATTTAAGTAACTGAAGATTTCTGAAATGTGTGCTTTATGTGGCATTTTTGTAACAGAAAACACACACACACACACACACACACACACACACCTCCTAAATGCTCCATCAATATGAACTAGTTAAATGCATTTGAGTACATACAAATAATGGAATAGTATTTAAAATATCCATGTATATCAATATGGATAGATATCCAATGGATACTGTTAAGTGAAAAATTATTGTTATGTAACAATATGTATAATCTAATTTGGGTTTTAAAAAGAAAAGATATACTAATGGAGATAAAGTAACACATGCCCTCTGCAGAGAACAAGAATGTGGAGAGGATAAATGTCATGCTTTTGAATATATTTGTGCACCATCTTAATGATAATAGAGACTCTAAGAAAGGTTCATTTTTCTTAGAGTAGATACATGTTCTGTGCATAGAAATTACTTCAATTCCTTAGGCTATCTAAATTAGTCTTTCCTTTCTAAAAAAAAAAAAAAATGAGAACATGATTTAAAATATTGGTGCTGATTTTTAAATTTGTGATGCCCCACTAATTTGTGGCTATGAGATCCCATGAAGGCAAGGCCAGGTTTTATATTTGCTGTGGTATTTGTTTCATTTGCTAGCCATATACAGTGAGCAAATATTTGTGGTATGCAAATTACCCAAGATCTGCCTGAAGCTATCTGCATATGCCCAACTACAAAGTCATCAGCCTGACACCTTATAACACAGATACTATTGTCTTTTATCATCTTGGCCTGAATCCAAGCTTCATTCTCCAATGGAATAGACCAGAGATAAATCATCTAACTGGCTCATCCTCACTATCAGACTCCTTTGTTGTAAACATTTATCGTACAATGAACACAAACTGATCAGTAGCATAAGGCACAGTTGGCACCAAGACCTCTGTTTAAAATCAGATCACCTCTTTTTCAATAACCTCTGAGCATATAAATACCATCTTCAAATATATACAATGCCACATATCAAAATTTTTAAAATTAAGTTTCATTTTTAGCAAAACTGCTCTCTTATTAAATGAAAAGGACTAAGTGTTCCTATTCTGGCAAGATCAGGCAGCAGGAAAACATATTGTTTAATTATAGCCTTTGAAGGGAATGGTACATTCTTAAGATGTAACTTTCCAGAAGAGAACTTAGAACATATATTAGGACCTTCTCCCAAAAAGGTTGCAATTCCATAATTATATTTTTATTGTTGGATTATCTGCAAAAGGAAAAGGAAATCTTGTTCTGAAAGTTATCACACTGCAAAAGGCCAACATGGGACTCAGAGCTTAACATTTTCCAGGCCATTTTCTACATGAGATTATTTTACTTCCCTGTTGGAAGACCTGCCGTGGTACAGTAAAAATGATGTCAGTAGGCATACCTGCACTGACTAGTTTGTAAGAGTAGAATGAAATATAATTATCATAGTCATTTTATGATACTGCCTTGTTAAGTAAAATATTGGCTTCTAAACGAGGACTGTTTTTACTTTCATCTTAAATCTATAGTTCATCTTACAAAGTTCATCTTCAAAAGGTAACTGGACATCTACATGCAAAAAAATGAATCTAGACAGAGACCTTTATAAAATATCAAAATTGATCAGGGATCTAAATATAAAGTACAAAACTATAGAATTCCCAGAAGATAATGTAGGAGAAAATCTAGGTGACCTTCGGTATGGCAATGACTTTTTAGATACAACACCAAAGGCATGATTCATGAAATAAATAATTAATATGCTGGACTTCATTAAAATTAACAACTTCTACTCTCTGAAAGACAATGTCAAGATAATGAGAAGACAAGCCACAGACTGGGAAAAACTACTTGCAGAAGACACATCTGATAAAGGATGGTTACCCAAAATATAAACTCTTCAAGCACAATAAGGAAATGAAGAATCCAATTTAAAAATGGACAAAAGACCTGAACAGAAGGTCTCTCTAAAGAGGTCCTCACTAAAGAGGAAGACCTCACCAAAGAAGATATACAGATGGAAAAGGCAAGTGAGCATGTGAAAAGATGTTCAGCATCATATGCCGATAGGGAATTGCAAATTCAAGCAACAAGATGCCACTACTCATCTTTGAGAATGGCCAAAATCCAGGACATTGACAACACCAAATCTTGGTAGAGACGTGGAGCAACAGGAACTCTCATTCATTGCTGACGGGAATGCAAAATGGTACAGCCACTTTGGAAGACAGTTTAGCAGTTTCTTATAAAACTAAATATACTCTCACCATATGATTCAGCAATTGCACTCCTTGGTATTTAACCAAATCGGTTGAAACATTATGTCAGCAAAAAGCCCTGCACACAGATGTTTATAGCAGCTTCATTCATAATTGACAAAACTTGAAAGTAACCAAGATGTCCTTCAGTGGCTGAATGGATAAATAAAATGTGGTATGTCCAGACAGTGGAATATTATTCTGTGCTAAAAAGAAATGAGCTATCAAGCCATGAAAAACATGGAGGAATCTTAAGTGCATACTACTAAGTGAAAGAAGACAATCTGAAAAGATTATATACCATATGATTACAACTATATGACATTCTGAAAAAGGCAAAACTATGGAGACAGTAAAAAGATCAGTGGTTGCCAGGACTTAGGGGGGAAAGGGGATGAATAGGTGGGGTACAGAGGATTTTTTAGATCAGAAAAACTACTGTATATAACTACTACTGTATATAACACTGTATCAGTGAATGTATGTCATTATACGTTGTCAAAATCCATAAAATGTGCAACACCAAGAGTGAACCCTAATGTTGGGCTTTAGATGATGATGAGTCAATGTAGTTTCATTGATTCTAACAAATCATCCACCACTAGAGTGGTGGATGTCCATAGTTGAGGGGAGACACCTCCTGACACCTATGAGAATTCGTTGTACTTTGTTCTCTATGTTACTGTAAACCTAAAACTCCTCTAAAAAATAAAGTTCATTAACTTTTAAAAAGTCAAACACATTTATTTGCCTTTATTTGCAAATTCTAGCCTATTTTAATAAATTGGTGGCAGGGGGTATCTAAATAGTTTCTTTAAGATAACATACACACTTAGGTAAAATACAAGATAGAATATTAAAAATATTCTTATTCTTCCCCAAATAGAAGCAGTCTAAAGAACAATATCACGTGGACCTCAAAGCAGCAGCCTTCCCTAGGTGAGTTTGAGCCAGTGCTCGAGATAGGGAAAACAAAAAAGGCAGCTTGAGGCTCTCCTTGTAGTTGATGTACTCCTGCTTCTCCACTTCTGGAACAATGCAAATTGACCATCTGCTTAGAGTCAGGGCCAGGGAGGGGCAGGGGGCCAGGTTGGGATGTGAACCATCTTTGTTTCTTTCCCTGTTTCAAAGGCTGATCCATAACAGTGCATTTCTGGCTTAGTCCCATCACTACTTGCTTTCATGTATTAGTTTCAATTTTCCAGCATAAATGGCATTATACTATAACATATACAATCATAGCCCTAGAAATGGAACAAATTTGATCAAAAAAGGGACTGCCGAATAAAGACAGAATCTTAGGGTTTCCATCAATTTTGTCCTTTTCCACTCTGCTTATCTCTTAATGATGTTTTCTAGAGTGTGTGCACTTTACGAGAAGCTCAACATTTCTTTTTTTTTATTTTTTATTATTATACTTTAGGTTTTAGGGTACATGTGCACAATGGGCAGGTTTGTTACATATGTATCCACATTTCTAAGATTGTCTCTCACTCCTAGAATGTGCACAGGGTTCCCAGGACCAGACTGCAGACTGAACTTTGTCAATGAGACCCCGTTTGTGGGGTTTGAAAACAAAGCTGGACATTATTGGTTAAGAATTCAGCTGAATTTATGGCCTTGTCTTTTCCCTATTAGTGTGAGAAAGTCTTCCATTCAATTTAATATGAATTAACTGGGTGTACCATAGGCACGGAAGCACACAAGCTCTGCAGATGGAGCCAGGAAGCAGGCTAAAAAAAGCTTGCCTGGCCAGGCTCAGTGGCTCAGGCCTCTAATCCCAATGCTTTGGGAGGCCGAAGAAGGAGGATTGTCTGAGGCCATGAGTTTAAGACCAGACTGGGCAGCACAGTGAGACCCCATCTCTAAAAACAAAATTTTAAAAATTAGCCAGGAGTGGTGGTCTGCACCTGTGGTCCTAGCTACTAGGGAGGCTGAGGCAGGAGGATTGCTTGAGCCCAGGAGGTTGAGGCTGCAGTGAGCTATGATTATACCACTGCACTCCAGCCTGGGCAACAGAGTGAGACCCTGTCTCTAAAAAAACAAATGAATAAATAAAAATAAAAAAGAATGCTTTCTACTAGAAGGTTAAATCCTCTTGAAATGATGTAACATATGGCATGTTAGATACTACATAAGACTCCTCTTATAAAATGCCGCTGTGGGCATTCAGTGTTTGTGTTAAGTATTTAATTCCTTGCTTTGTACCTTCCAACAAGGAAGGCTGGTATTGAAGAAGGGAGAGAAGAAAGGATTTGTGGCATAACTTGTTGCTACAGTTTGTGTTGCTTTGAGCAGCCATTAAATACATGACTTGCATGAAGCATTGGTTATTAAGAAGACTTAGGAATGACTTTTTGTGAGAAAGACTTGGAGTTCAAGAGTTCTCTACAATGTGAACCATCTCAGTTCTTTCCCTGCTCCAAAGGCTGATCCATACCAGTGTATTTCTGGCTTAGTTCCATCACTAGTTATTTTCACTTATTAGTTTCAATTTTCCAGTATAAATGGCATTGTACCATAACATGTGAATTACGTATGATATAGACCTGCTCTGTTCAGTTTCAATTAAACAAAGGAATTCACTTTGCCTTGCCAAGCGTGTTGGATGAGTGAATTCATTACCATGATTTTTATTCATTTTATAAATAATGTGTCAGGAATGGGGCTTTGAAAGGTTAACTCATTTAATCCTGCAACGACCCTATGAAGGATTAATGATAGTTGTTTACTGAGTCAATAACAGTTATCACAACACTTTTAATTTGTTTTTGAGCTATAATTAAGGCATAGAGGTTTCAGGTTAGTAATGCAATTTGGATAAAACTGGTAGGTAGTTATAGAGATTCTACAATTGTATTAAATTTAAACACGTCATCAAGTCAAACATTTGGTATATTAACATTATTTCTTAAATTTCCTCTAAAGGTAGCCAGAATGAGTATGCCTTACTATAGCTTTCTAGACATACTTTGTTTCCTCAATGTTTGCATTCATACAAAACAAGAAAATATTTTAAATGATAGTAAACAAAATCTTTTAATTTTTTGATCTTCATTCAAATAATATTTATAAACATTTATCTTAATATTATGAATTATAATTATGAAATATAATGACTTATAATAATAAGAATGACTCAAATCCCATTATTAAAGTTATTTTGGTCATGTATCCAAGATTTTCATCTTCCTCTTGTCACAGAGATTACCTTAATAGAACTGTGAACCACAAGAAGATGAAAACAGAAGAGCTGTAATACTGTTGATTGCTTTTCAGAGGTCAGCTTGGATCACACCGTCTGCTCACTCACGAAGGCGATGATGCCACGTGTTGCAGATGGCACATTTACATTTTACAGGTTGTTCCCAGCAATGAATAACACACGACACAGAACACTCCAAATGAAGCTGAGCAGCACCCTGACCGCTCCTTTCATTTGAATTTCATTATCTCAGGGCTTGACATTCTCATCACGGAAGAGCTCACTGCTCTGTTTTGGGCTCCCTTTCAATACACATCTCCTTGGAATTTTTTCCTCCTCTTGGCAGCACACTCAACATGTAAACAACTCCACAGTACTTATGTACCGTGACACAACATTTCAAGCTAAAGGCCACCTACACGGAGCATACTCATGCTCCATAAAGTGGCTAGTAAAATCTTCAACCTACTCACACCCACAGTTCTCACTAATTTGTATGAGCTTCCATCGCAATACTCAAGGACATTTTGTAGAGGTACCATTAGGATGCCAAACTGTATTTCTCCATCACCGTGAGGTACTGGTTAGTTTGGAATAAAGCCCAAATTACCTAATTTAATATTTAGCTAATTCCTTGTCTAATGTGGAGCTTGATAATAATTCAAATGCTGAGACTTCACTTGGTTTTAAAAATATCACTGAAAGGAAAAATTTAGACTGAGTGCCAAAAATATGTTCTGCTCTTTCTCAGATGGTAAAATTCTGTCCCTCTCAGCAGACCTGGTTAGACGTCTATCTTTTTCCCCCTCCAGAAGATGTTTAGGGAGAGGGCATATGACCAATATGAATTTCATATAATAGATCTGTATTTGTACTTGGAGTTACAGAATCTTATTATTTCTATGGACATCTTTAAGAAAACTATAAAATGATACCCTCCCTCATTTCAGGATATAGCCCACCACCATTATCTTCTGTACTTATTGAACATGTGACTTGAACTCTATTAGGTACTGGAGATCAACAGTTGAATAAGGCCATCTCTGCCCTCAAAGATTTGCAGTGTATATATATATATATACACATATCTCCTGCATTTAAACATTCATCTTCTTTCCCATTGGCCAGAAAGTAAACTGAATAATGAAAATATTAGCCTAGTGAGGATTGTGACCAGTACGGCTAAAGAAATCAGACTTTGCTCAAGTGAGAAAGACAATGATCTCCCTCTTCCCCCACCTTCAGCCCCTCCCTGCCCTGAGATATCTACCTCCTAATCCCTAGGGCCTATAAATGGTACCTTATATGGCAAAAGGGACTTTGCAGATATGATTAAATTAAGGATTTTGAGATGAGGCTATTACCCTGGATTAGCTGGATGGGCCTAATGTAATCACAAGGGTCCTTATAAGAGGGAGGCGAAGGGTCAGAGTTAGAGGGAGAAGGTGCAAAGACAGGAGCAGAGGTCTGAGATGAGAAGATGCTACTCTGATGGCTTAGAACCTAGGAGAAGGGACCACAGGCTAGGGAACGCCAGCAGCCTCTAACAAGTCGGTAAAGGCAAGGAAACAGATTCTCCCCCAGAGCCTCCAGAAGGAATGCAGCCCTGCTGACACTAGACTGCTAGACTTCTGACTTCCAGAACTGTCAGATAATAAATCTGTGCTGCCTTCAGTCACAAAGTTTATGGCGATTTGTTACAGCAACAATAGGAAACTAATGCAGACAAATGCATGTACACAAACATTCATAGCAGCACTATTCATGATAGCTAAGTAGTGGGGAAAACCCAATGGATTTTGGCAAATGAATAGAGAAACAAAACGTGGTATATCCATAGAATGGAATATTATTCAGCCATGCAAAGGAATGAAATATTGATAACCTGCTACAACCTGGATGAACCTTGAAAACATTATGTTCAATTTAAAAAGCCAGACACAAAAGGTAACATATTTTATGATTCCATTTATAAGAAATATCACAAACAGGTGAATCAATAGAGATAGAAAGCAGACTGGTGTTTCCAAGAGTCTGGGGGAGGGGGATAATAGTCATGACTGCACAATGGGTATAGGGTTTTCCTGAGATAGATGAAAAGGCTTTGGAACCAGATAGCAGTGGTGGTTGTACTTTGGGAGGCCAAGGTGGGCAGACCACAAGGTCAGGAGATGGAGACCAACCTGGCTAACATGGTGAAACCCTGTCTCTACTAAAAATACAAAAAATTAGCTGCGTGTGGGTACGCGCCTGTAGCCCCAGCTACTAGGGAGGCTGAGGCAGGAGAATCGCTTGAACCTGGGAGGCAGAGGTTGCAGTGAGCCAAGATCGTGTCACTGCACTGCAGCCTGGGTGACAGAGCGAGACTCCTTCTCAAAAAAAAAAAAAAAAAAAAAAAAAAAGAAGTGGTGGTTGTACAACATTGTGAATGTACTGAATGCCACTGAATTGGACAGTTCAAAATGGTTAATTTTATGTCATGCGAATCTCACCTTAATACAAAAATTAAAAGATGGGGAAAGACTCTTGAATTCTGCAAGGCTACCTAACGTAGTGGCTGAGTATATAATTAGGAACTCAATAAAGAATTATGAAATTAAAAGGTATAAAATATCTGTGTCCTACAATGTTTTTTAAATTAGTCAAGATCATTCTAGTCTAAGTCTGCTGAATAAGGCAAGTTATCGAACTGCGTGAAGCTATCTTAGTTTTGAAAATAATAATGTGTAGTTACAAAGTTAAGAGACTCACATTTCCCTCTGCCTAGCAAACTTGAACCTGTTCTTCAAACATCCCAGCCCAAATATCATCACCCTTGGAGCCTCCCCTACATCACCAAGTGGCACTTCCCTCCTGGACCTTCTAACTTGTTTGGTTCATAGATACCTAAGCACTTCCAGTTCTATGTCTCATCCGTCTCCTCACAACAGTGTTGGCGTCTCAAGGGTAAGAAATAGTTCTAATCTATTGACATACACTGAGCAGGAAGCGCCAAGTTGGCAAAGGAAAGCACTAATAATCAACCTAACGTTTTAGTTTGTCTTGTAAAGTAGCTCCAAAGACAATTCTAAAAGAGGAATTCCAAACTCGTTTTGAGTAATATCAATATCTTAAAATGAATATATACCTGCTCAATGTGATAGCTGAAAGAAACTCTCCTTGGTTGTTTAAATTCTAATGTCTTTGCTAAAACCCTTCTCTGTCTTTCTTTAATTGACACGCTTTACATCATGCCCCTGGCGTACATAGCACAGGCAGGCAGAAGCTCTTAAGAGCAACATTTTCCAGAAATAAACATGCGTTAATTTGGTTTCTATAAGGATAAACAACAGGTCTTTGTTATTAAGGAAGACATGATTCATTATTTGTGTAATCAAGCTGCAACCTTAATACTGCCAGGTTTTTCTTAAGACATGGGAACATCCTCTGATAACAATGCAGTTTTGGGCTAATTTTTTTTTTTTTTTTTTTTCTTGAGATGGAGTCTCGCTCTGTCGCCCAGTCTGGAGTGCAGTGGCGCAATCTCGGCTCACTGCAAGCTCCGCCTTCCAGGTTCACGCCATTCTCCTGCCTCAGCCTCCAGAGTAGCTGGGACTACAGGTGCCCACCACCACGCCCGGCTAATTTTTTGTATTTTCAGTAGAGACGGGGTTTCACCGTGTTAGCCAGGATGGTCTTAATCTCCTGACCTCGTGATCCACCCGTCTCGGCCTCCCAAAGTGCTGGGATTACGGGCATGAGCCACCGTGCCCGGCTGGTTTTGTGCTAAATTTTAAACCAATTTGGGCCACTGAAGATTTGGCAGGGGTGAGGGACAGTCGGTGTAATTATGTGCCTTCATTCTGTTACCACACAAAACAAGGTAAAATTCTTAGCATTTTTCTTTGAATTGGGACACTTCTTGAAACTTGAAACAGCAAAAACTTAGAAGCATTCAATTAAATTGAAATAAAAAACAGCGTTCACCTGAAACTGCACCAAACTGATAAAAGAAGGTTTTACAAAGCTATGCTTGCAAATCTCCCAAATTTTGTAAGCCAGTCTCATTTAGATGGCCAATCACTGGAAAGAAACTCACCTTACCTAAAAGAGCTCTTCAAATGTCCCTGCCCCACCACTCTGCTTTACCTTTCTTCATGGTTCTTATCACTTCCTGGCATTCTATCACACATTTACTTGTTGATCTGGTCACTGTTTGTTGGCCTCAATAGAATGCAAGCTCCGTGAAAGCAGGGACTCCATGTGTCTCATCACTGCCCCATTCACTGCACTCATCACTGCCCCATTCACTGCACCCATTCACTGCACTGCCTGACCCAGTAGGCACTCAATTCATATTTGTTAAATATGTCTTCCAATTAAGTTATATTCTAAAATTATGATAAACCAAGAAAATAAGAACCAGTCATTTTTAGCAATTGCAAAGTTCACACAGTCACTGGTGATATTACATCTATTGGAGACACACTGCACAAGGGGAAATGGAAATCAATATGCAGCAATGACCTATTCGATAAGTTATCAATAATATTTATTATCCTTTTTGATGTTGTGAGAAGTAGTTTATTTTCACGGTATGTGGCTTAAGTTATAAATAATATTTGTTTATAAAGATTACTTCAGTTATAACTAATAAATTTATAACTTAATATTTATTTTTTGAATAAACTATATAGGTAGTGATATAGTTTAAATTCTAAATCACCAGGTAAAAATTTGATATATCTCATAATAAATAAGAATTCTGGCACAGAAACTATTTAATTGCATTGTATGTATACATGCCTATATTTTAAACACCGTTTTCCTTGACTATACTTTTTTTTTTTTTGAGATGAAGTCTCATTCTGTCTTTACACTCCATGTTGGAGTGTAGTGGCGCAATCTTGGCGCACTGCAACCTCCATCTGCCGGGTTCAAGCAATTCTCCTGCCTCAGCCTCCCCAGTAGCTGGGATTACAGGCATGCACCATCACGCTCAGCTAATTTTTGTATTTTTCAGT
Source organism: Symphalangus syndactylus (assembly GCF_028878055.3). NCBI lineage: Eukaryota > Metazoa > Chordata > Mammalia > Primates > Hylobatidae > Symphalangus > Symphalangus syndactylus. The sequence goes on along the minus strand of NC_072424.2, from coordinate 121,403,244 downwards.
AGATACAGATTTTCACCATGTTGACCAGGCTGGTCTCAAACTCCTGACCTCGAATGATCTGCCTGCCTCGGCCTCCCAAAGTGCTGGGATTACAGGTGTGAGGCACCATTCCCGGCCTCCTTGACTATACTTTATCAGCTCTTTGCTGTGGTCTCCATCTCTGATTTCTGGCACTGTACTCAGCTTGTAGGCACAATGACAAATGCAGCTTTACCATTCCTGGCCAAGCCTTTACACATTCAGCCTTTCTAGTAACCACCTCACCTGATCCAGGGCAACCCTGGGGTCCCAGCTTTAGGCCTGGAGCTCCTCAAGGGCAGTTTGAACACATGTCCCCACCCAAACAGACACAGGGTGGAATTTAGCCATGTGAAAAAAGCTGCATACCATGAAAATAAACTGTTAATAAATGTTCCCACAACATTAAAAAAGAGTGGTGATATAATCCCAAATTGCTGATTTTGGCCTCAAGTCTGCCCTCGACTTAGGAAGGTGGAAGAAAATCTAGTTGAAATGTCCATGTTGTGGTGATATTGTGTGAATATGAAGTAGTAACTATGACTGCGTCTTGGTCATAAGAATCAACAAGATTTTGGCCAGGCATGGTGGCTCATGCCTGTAATCCTAGCACTTTAGGAGGCCAAGGCGGGTGGCTCACCTGAGGTCAGGAGTTCGAGACCAGCCTGGCCAACAGGGGGAAACTCCGTCTCTACTAAAAATACAAAAATTAGTCAGGTGTGGTGGCAGGCACCTGTAATCCCAGCTACTCGGGAAGCTGAGGCAGGAGAATTGCTTCAACCCAGGGGGCAGAGGTTGTAGTGAGCCAAGACTGGGTCACTGTACTCCAGCCTGGGCAAAAGAGCAACACTGTCTAAAAAAAACCAAAAACAAACAAACAAACAAAATTAACAAGATTTCAGAGCTAGTTCTAATTAACAAAGAAACAAGTTCAATAATAGCTTACATTGGGGCGGGGTGGGGAGTGGGTGGGGAGGCAGGGGCTTCATATCGTTCACCCCAAGTTTCTCTGGGGTAGGGACCCACGTCATTAGCAACTTATTATGGGGGTGCTCTGAGTGTACCCAGAATATTGTGCATCATACATGGTCAGACAATATAATATGTGCTGCTCTCCAGTTAACTGATTAAAACATAATTTATTGGCTTTTAAAGCAGGACACAATGACTGTACTAACAAAACCAAAAATAGAAAAGTCTAGAGTAAAATATAAAAATTCCCGTTTATTCTTCCTTTTATTCTTCAGGGATTGAGCATTGCTTTATGCACACACAAAATGTTTTTATAAAAATAAAACCAACTTTGTATGCTGTACTCCCATGAACTGATTTTCAACAATAGTTCAGAATTATTTCTCTCTCATTTAGGTATTATTATTCTTATTACTATTATTATTATTTCGAGTCAGAGTCTCACTCTGTCGCCCATGCTGGAGTGCAGTGGCATGATCTTGACTCACTGCCACCTTCTCCTTCCGAGCTCAAGTGATTCTCCTGCGTCAGCCTCCCAGGTAGCTGGGACTACAGGCATGCACCACCATGCCCGGCTAGTTTTTGTATATTTAGTAGCGACGGGGTTTCACCATGTTGGCCAGGCTGGTCTTGAACTCCTGACTTCAAGTGATCTGCTCACCTTGGCCTTCATTTGGGTATTATGATGACATTTTTTTCTCCCTCTATATATTAAGAGCAAGGGATGATTTAAATATACTAATACATTTTAGGAGTTTGAAAATAATTTCTTTTTCTAGGGAAGGTAATTTGGCTTTTTTCTTATAATAATATTTAATTTATTAATTTAGTTTAAAATACATATACTAAATCATGCCTAAAAATATGCTATTTTTCAAAATTGCTTTTTTCCACTCTCACATTTCATAAAAACATTTTATTCAAACTCTTCACTGGCATATTTGACATCAGTGTTAGGGAAGGTAATCTGAAAAGTTCAAAGCAAATGGATAAACAATGTCATTAGACTGAGCCTTCTTTAGTTGAAGGCTGCCTTCTTTCTACTCCTCAACTAAGGGCCAGATTTCACAGGTCTTTGATATAATCAAATCTTCTTTGAGAACATTTTTTTAAAGTATGGTACATCTTCCTTCATGAGATAATCAAATTCAATACACTTGGCTGTAATTATTACATGTTCTATCTTCTCCTGCGAGGAATCCCTACAAAATATATATTTTTAAATTCTAAATTTGGTTTAATGTCAGTCAAACACACACACACACAAATCAAGGTTCACAAGGACTTTTCTGGGTTGATAAGGATTTTTACTAACCTCATTAAGCTGCATTTTGCATCATTTGCATTTCGCCACATTTCTCTAAACTGTCCTTTTCTCCTTAAATATTTTTAAAATCTGTGTAATGAGATGGTCTGTATACATCATTGTGCTCTACGGAACATTCTGTAGCTATGGGTAACAATGGCAGAAGCAGTGAGTCAGCCAGCATGCATTACATACGTACTGTGTGCCACATCTGGGGTAGGACTAAGGAAACCAACGGTAAGGTAACATTGCCCTTGAGCAGTTTCCTGGCCAGTGGGGAGACCAGATGTAGGCGAGGAGAACAGCACATTGCCAAGCAAAGCAGCAGGAACACACAGTACTTGGGATGAGAGTAAGAGTCTGGGGAGCTGGGACCCAGGACTACATGACCAGAGATGGTGACAGTGCTGGTGACACAGGGGTCTTGTGTGACGTTTTGGGCTTGAATTTTATGCTGAGGTTTGGGCAGGATCTCTGGAGATTTCTAAATTGGATGATGAGAAAACATTAAGAGATGTAACCTAGCTGTCCACCTCCATTATGTCAAGAACCAGCAAATCAACCGAACTGCAACTCAGCCCGAATAAATGTAAAAAATCCACAAACTCCAGCCCATACAAGTGAATCATACACTACTCAGGGCCTCAGTGGGGTCTGTGTACTATCGTTTTGAACAAAAGGATAACACTCTTGATTATCTGGTTTCCCAGACCACACACAAAAAAAGAAGAAAACAGCAGATTAGAAGGAAGGAGATGGGAGCTGCCAGAAACAAGTGCACAACAGCAAAATGTGAGAGGTGAGCGAGGCAGGAACTCAGGGAGCCAGAGCAGGGGGATCTGGGGCCAAGTGATCACCTTGGGAGGTAGCTGAGAGGAAGAAATGAGCTAATGTTCGCAAAGATTTAAAGTCCATGTAGGTGCGAAATGAATCTATGTTACATAATACTTACTACTCAAGCCAAGTACAATCAACCCTAAACTACAGATGAGGAGAGTGAGGCTCATGGATATGCCCAAGGCCCCATACCAGCAGGTAGAACAGGCTCAGCCAGGAACTGCGTTCTTCTTTTCCAACTCTAATTCCATTCCTTTGCACAATCCCACACTATTCGAGGGTTGAGGTATGTTCAATTTGAGAAAGCCAGTAAATGTGATTAAATATAAGAAAGAGTTGCAATTTAATGATTTTCATGCAAAATAGAAATTAAAATAAAGTGTTGGTGCTTGACAGGCGAGCTTCCTTGTAGCTGCTGGCTTCCCAAGTCCTGTGCTACTCTAGAGAGAGGCAGGAACTATGGGAAGGATTAGCCCTTCTGCACTGAGGAGGCCTGGGAGGGCTCGGGATCCACAGGAACTCATTCGCGCCCTCCTGAGTTTTCTTTGTTGTCAATTCACACCAAATTGAAGAGGCCACAATGAAACCTGTGGGGACCTCCTGATGTTTTCTGTAGACCTGTTTCATAAGCCAGGTGTCTACCTTGGTCTCTCCCTATAATCTGTCCACATTCCCTACCCAATCCTCCAATCCCTTCTCTGAAACTGCATTTCCAAGCTCAGTCTCTGTGTGAAAATGCTAAGGCTTCTTTAATGATCCTGCTCTTGTTCTTTTCTTGGAGGTTTGCACTGTCCCCCATCTGCTGCCCACCTGCCATATAAGTATATGCCCTGCATATGTGTGCTCCACTAATTAATGAGCCTCTATTGGAATTTCCAGCTGATTTCCAGTCCCTGATCACCTGGTTGCATATCCTAGTACAGAGAGCTTCAAGATAACTGATGGGGACAGTTGTGTTTTGTGACCAAAACTGTGACCAAAGCCTGTCCTCCAGTGAGACAGCCTTTGAGGCCAGGACAAATACAACCACATTTCCCTAAAAACAATATTGCATGCATCCCAAAGGGTAGACTGTGCCTGGCTTTCCCCCTGCATAAACGTCAATGGAAATCACATTTGGCATGGCCTATGCCTTGTGGGTTGGCCGATGGCCAAGAATATACTCAAGCAGACATGGATCTTATATGTCAGGGCAACATTTTTTACGTGCAGTTAAGCTGTGCATGAGGCTGCTCTCTGAAAAAATAAATAAATAAACTTCTCTGCCTCAGTTTCATATCTATAAAAGCAGAACTGATGATTTGAAGTGTTTACATAATTCACCGGAGAACTGTAAGAAACAAGCCATATTTGTAAGCATTTTTGAAGATGAGAGGAATTTGGGGAAGTATGTACAGCATTTTTTTTTTTTAAACTTGATTTCTTACTTGCCCTGCATTTAAAACATAATTTTGTGGGACATGATTTTGTTTTACAGTAACCCAGGTGCTCAAGGGTACTTTGGGAGTTTTTGTAGTTTCGAGGTTCCATGAAAACCTTCCCTGAGACGGCTAAAGACAAAGCCCACATTTGTAAGACACCTTTGTTTATGGAGCATTAGGGCTGTGACAAAAAGGCTGACATAAGCCAGGATATTTAGAAGTTAAAGCTGGAGCTTTATTCTAAATGTATGCTACAGAGCTCCTGGTTTTCCACGAAGTCTGGATTTTAAAAACAAAGTTGGCTTTAATTTTCAACTATCTGGCTTGTTTCAACTATAGTCACAGTCATACAGTTATTTAAACAAATGTCTTTGAACTTCCTTAACTTAAAAAAGTGACCCTAAGGTTAATGAATGTTGTGAAATGCTTATTGTTTGAGCAAATGAACTGGCCCCCGCACCGATTGACATGTTCTGTAAGTACCACAAGCAAGCATGACCGGCGCTGTGAGGAGTATAGAGTCCCGCACAGGGACCCTAAGATATTTTCCCTCTTTATACCATACTGACCACTCTCGAAGTTTGGGACTGGCTATATTTCCTTTTATCCCCTTATTAAAAATGCCCCAAGTCAAGCTGCTTTAAAAACGGAGAGTTGCCAAATTTCCCTTACTAAGAAAATAAGACCCAGGGTGTGAAGTGCAGAGGCATGCAGCAGGTGGTAAATTAAAGACAAGTTGGGTGTAGAGTTTTAAGCAAGTCTCAGTTAATGATACAAAAGCTACCGTGTCCCTTTCCACAGTAAGTGGAGGAAGAGAAAACAGAATGCACCACCATTCCCATGCAACAGTCTCAAAGAAAGATGCTTCTTTGTGTACAGGTCAACACTGTGTACCCTTCAATAGGGTATTTCAGAGCATTTTTGTGCATGGCACAAGATCTTTAGCATTCTAATAATAATGTGCTTTCACACTGGCAATAAGCAAGTATCTTAACAGCATACGAAACAGTAGAAACCCATTTTGTCTGAGTGGCTTCATTATATGTTTCTTAGACCGATGATGGGTCTCACCAGGGGAGTACAGAGGAATCATCTGTGAAACATTTCTTAAAAGTACCCCTTTCTTCCCATGGGAGATTCTGAATTAGTAGGTCTGGAGTGGGGCTGGTATGGCTCTTGATCCATGATAGGTAGACAGAAAAATAGATGATAGGGAGGTAAGCAGGTAGGTGGATGGATGGATGGATGGATGGACAGACAGACAGGCAGGAAGATTTTAATTGCACAAGTGATTCTAATGGGCTCCTCAGTTGAAGAACTGCTGCTCATATTAAATTGCATATGGCCACAGCATTCAATTCCAGTAAGAATTAATTCCGAGTTTCTATATAAGTAGCAGCACACAATAAAAAGCACAGCTCAGGCTTGATTTCAGCTAGCGTATTCATTTGCCTGCTTATGGAACACACCTCCTCTGCCAGGTACGGTACTCAGTATAAGGCTCAAGAAGGAGACGTGGCCCTGTTCTTGAGGAGCACGTGAAGCAGCATGATGGTGTATGTGCTACATGTTCCAATGGGGTAGAAGAGAGTTTTCCGGGAGGAGAGGAGAGGAGAGGAGTGAGAACACTCATTCTATCCAGAGGAGTTGAGGATGGTTTGGAGCAAGTGGGGACACTTGAGATGAGGCTAAGACAAGGAGGAGGCTTTGCAATATGGCAATAGGGGACATGCAAGTGAGAGAGTCTGGGGAGAAATGGTGGCGGCTGGAGCAGGAGGGGCAGTTAGGGAAACATTCAACCCCCATCCCCCCCAGCCTCCCCTGCCAGTCCCTGGCGGTTCCTCCCAATACTAGATGCTTCACTTGTATAAACATTTGGAGCTTAAAACCCTCTGTCACTGACACCTTCTCAAGTGATGCTCATGACCATGTGAGGTAGTTAAGTCAAACATTATAAAAGATGGTTTTACTAAATTGCACTGTTTCTATTAGAAGGCATGTATTAACCCTGTTGTAAAAAACACTATTTATTAACCAAAACACCAGAAAAGCAAGTTATCGAAGCATCCCTAGGCTTTAATATTTAAGGTCACTATCAATTTAAAATGATCTGAAACTCAATCTGGAGTGTGTGTGTGTGTGTGTCTGTGTGTGTGTGTGTGTTTGGAGCAGGAAGTACAAGGTTGAACAGGACCTATTTCTCTATCACTAAAAAGCAGGGCGCCTGTGGTAAGTCACATGGATACAGCAAATATAGCATCGATGTCTAATCGTGGCTCTGACCCAGCCTCTTGGTACAGATACAGTTAGTGATGATTAAATCATAGCAGTGCTATTTGGGGTCTAATAATGTACCTCTTCTATTATATAGAATTTGACAAGGGATGTTTAACATCTCTTTTTAGTTAAATTTTACATGTAGTCTCTTCAGAAATAGTTTTTGCCACTGTGGTGAATCTTCACTTTTAGTATTTAATTTGCTTGTAAGATGTTGGAAGAGAAACCAACCTTCCTGATTAGGAAGTAGGTGACTAAGTCTCTCCGTAACCACCTTCTTTGATCCAGTCTACGGACTCCAGAAGGATGGATTATAGAAAGTCTGGCTTCAGTTTGCTTTGTTCCTATCCTGATACATTGCCTGGAAGCAGTATTTCACCTCTGCTCTTTTCTTTCAGCCATTTCCTTGAAGGTCTCATTAATCTCACAGCCTCACATCTCACCTGGAAGCAGATAATTCTCAAACACAAAATCTCAGCTAGACTGGCCTGCTAGACTGGAGCGAGGAAGGAGGGAGAGAAAGGAGAAAAAAAGAGAGAGAGAGGATTCTAACAGTGGTTGTCACCCTCATGGCTCATTAGAATATAGTGGGGAGCTTTTAAACAAATACCAATGTCCTGACCCCACTCCAAAGTCCCTGATTGAATGTGTCTAGGGTGGGGCACAGAGATGAGTATTTAAAAGATTTCCAGATGACTCTAATGAGTAGCTAGAGTTGAGAATGACCACTCTAACTCTTTGGAAGACATAAAAGATGTCTATGATGTGGAATCTGCCCTCAAGACGTTTAAATCTGATTGGGAAGGAAAGACTCAAATGCAGACTAATCTCAGATGAACTTCCAGTAAGTACAAAACTGGGTGTTGAATTCCATCAGCGCCCTGAGAAAATTCAGGGCTTGGAGACCAGTTGAGAAGGCATTGTAAGATGGGATATGTGCTGGGCCTTGACACAGGGCTGGGATTGCAGTAAGTTTCCTCTCCCCTTCCCCACTGCCACCACCTCCATCAAGAGACTTCTAAGTGGATTTCATTCTTAGGAGCTTCCACTCTTGCTTCTTTCCAGTCCATTCTTCCCAGTCTCGTAAAACCCTTCAAAGGCTCCTGAAAGCTAGTAGGACAGAGGCCAAGCCTCAAGGCCCTCCCTGATTGGTCTGAGGCCTCTACCTCTCATCGGGCCCCAGCCACACTGGCCTTGTTGCTCAGACATCCCAGTCAACGTCCTGTCTGGGGGCGTGGGTGTTTGCCGGCCACTCAGCTTGACACATTTTTACCCTGGCTCTCACATGGCTGATTCCTTTTCATTCCTTAGGCCTCAGCCTGCATGCCACCTCCTCAGGAAGCTTTCTCTGACTACCGAGTCTGGAGTAGCCTCCACCCCAACCTCATTCTCTATCCAAATACCAGTTGATTAACTTAGCAGCACTAATCACAACCCCAAGCATTTTGTCTATTCATTACTAATTTTGCTTTCTCTACTAGAAGGAAGGGGCATGCTGACAGAAGCTCTGTTTCATTCTCTCATATCCACACTAACTAGGACATTGCGTGGCACAGAGTGGGTGACCAGGAAACATCAACAGGATGTATGGATGAATTAATGACTGAATGGCAAGGAGGAGAAGGCGTTCTGGGTGGGAAGAACAGCAAGAATGAAGGTACAAATGCTTTTGTGGATACAGAACAGACAGTGGAACAGACTGGTAGATGTAGAGGATACATGGAAAATAACAGAAGATACAGGTTAATAAGTCAAATGTAATCATTACTAATAACAATAAATATAAGGATTTGAACTTGACACCTGTAAAGGTATAAATGCCGTGCCAGGACTGAATGATTCAGGTCTAAGAAAGGAAATCATGATTCCAAAGTCCAGTCCTGAGGCACAATTTCAATCACTATTCCTAATTAGAAGATTAAATATTTGGAAAAAATTGGTTTATGTGAAAAAAATTCAAAATAGTTTTGGGGAGATAGCTGGATGTTGGGGATTATCTATAAAAATAATAAAAGAGCTACCTATAAAAACAATTAGGCAGATACTTTATACCAAATAGTAGGAAACCCTGAAACTTTGAAACCATAGCTCTGAAACCTGAAACTGAAACTTTGAAACTATGGCTTCTCTTGACATAGATATCAAAATTTAAATGAGCTTATTGTTTCACTGTGTGTTTGTCAAATCTTGCAGTGGTTCACAGAGTAATACAGAGTTTGGAAAGAGTCATGTGGAATGTAACGTGTTAGTATTACTAGTGAAAGAAAAAAGACTATTCAGGCACAGGTGTGGTCAGATGAGACAAAGGCACAGGTACTCTGTGGTCTTCCCTCTAATCATGATCTCTCTGGAAGAAGAAGAGAGAAAAAGTAAAATTCTTTCATATTCCAGAAAGGTATGTCTGCATTTCATTTAAATATCATTAAAAACATATGGGGAAGACTCCATAATTTTTGTTAATGACTCTAATATTATCACATCTTTCAAATGAAAATTCTGAATAATTTTTTTTACAATGGTAACAGATTTCATACGTGGGCTCTACCAAAAAGCATTCTATTTTATAAATTGTCATAAATTTATGAATGTTTATGAAAGAAACACTTCACAACTATATTTTGTCTTACCCATATGCTAACTTCTATCCAAGAGGGTATTCAGCTGTATAGTAAGATCATATGACACTGATATTTACAAATTAATTTGCTTTTTAAAAAATTGCTCCAACTTAATTAAACATCATTAAATGTTTGTTGACTTAATTCAACAAACATTTACTACATACACTTACTACAGCCCAAGCACTGTGCTCAATGTTATGGAAAACACAAAGACCAAGAATCCCCACTCTTAAAGCAGTAAGACAACATGAAAAATGATGAGTTGAATTTTGCTACTGTTACAAAAGGCTGGATTCAAGTTTATAAATTACTGGCTTATTTATTGGGTGAGCTCTTAGCCTCAGCTACTTATGTGTAACTTGGGGGAGATTATATTTACTTACAGAGTGACTGCAAGTATTAATGATGTAACATGTGTAAACTACCTAACTTGATGCCTAGGACATAATGGACACTCAAAAAAGTAAGGTTCCTTCCTTTTAAGACATTTGACATTTAGCTAAATATGATTTGCCTTTGTTATATATGTTCTTGGTACCTGATTTACAAAAATAGAACTTTGAAGTTGACTTTTTACATATAACATCTTACATCATCTATTTTTAATATTTCATGTGAATTGTTACATTTGGATAGACACAATCTGTGCATGACCCCCAATCTCATAGATGTCATTGAATTCCACTCCTTTCCAAAGCAGGTTCAAGGCCTAGCTCCCTTTCCTTCTTTACTTCATCTGATGATGATGTTTATGAGCAGTGAAAGGTTAGAGGCAAGGAAAGAGAACAGAAATCCTGGACATAGATGACACAGATATTTAATTTCTAAACAATCAAGCACTGATACTTATGGAAGTAAGTATCATGAAATGTATATATTCATGTACATGTGCAATGGAATTTCATGTACATGAAATGTACATACTTATGGAAGTATCAATGCTTGATTGTTTAGAAATTAAATATCTATGTTAAAAGTTACTTACCAAAAGTAACTTTTTGGTAACTTTGCTAGTTACCAAAAATGGCTTCCTATATTTGGAAACAGGAAGTTGAGAAGAACTCCGGAGAGGAAGAATAAGGTAAAAATGGAAAGTGAAACTGCGAATGAAGGGATCCTAACAGTGCATTCCAAATTGGAGTTATCTACCTTGTAACTAGGTATCTCCTGGAGAACCTGAGGTTAATATGATTGGGAAATGCTGCATTCTATATTCCATCTTAGGAATTCACCACAAATATTAGCACCTACAGGAAATTATATGCCAATTCTATCAGCATCTTTTTTTTTTTTTTTTTTTTTTGAGACGGAGTCTCAGTCTGTCACCCAGGCTGGAGTGCAATGGTGGTGTGGTCTTGGCTCACTGCAACCTCTGCCTCCCGGGTTCAAGCGATTCTCCCACCTCAGGTATCCAAGTAGCTGGGACTACAGGCATGTGCCACCACACCTGGCTAATTTTTGTATTTTTAGTAGAGATGGGGGTTTCACTATGTTGGTCAGGCTGGTCTTGAACTCCTGACCTTGTGATCTGCCCACCTTGGCCTCCCCAAGTGCTGAGATCACAGATGTGAGCCGCCACGCCCAGCCTCAGCATGTTTCTTAACATGCTAAGAAACCTGTTGAATGCTGTTAAACTCAACAATTCTTAAAATTGCCTGAATGCTAAATTCTTTGTGTGTGGATGTAGGGTGGGGAGTTTATTTAATAACCTATGGAATTAATATGGAATGGCGTATAATTTAGAAAATTTTGATTACTGATTCCTCTTTCTATCACCAAAATGCATTTTTGCTTGTGCTTTATATCTTTTCTAACAGTTGCTCTCGACAGAAGCCATTTGACAAGTTTCTATTTCATCTTGGTGATACAGAAAAATCACAATTCATTCTGCCTTTGGAAAGATGAGTGGTTGCAAAGAAAGAAACACTGAGAACAAATTTCAGTGATCCTGAAACAAAAGTAAAAACTTCATTTCAGAAACAAAGACTTTGTCCTGCTTCTGCACACTCTTGGGCCATGACTGTCAGTTTACTCTCAGGAGGTCACAGTCACTATGCTATTAGAGTAAAACTAGGAAGAAAATTTAGTCCCACTTTCACAGTACTTTTATGTTTATATATGAACTTATTTTTCCTTTTGGTATTTTTATTTTAAAACAGTTAATTTGGTAATACTAGCATTTTGAAAACAGATGCTCCAAAAAACAGATTATTTATCAAATTTTAACTTTTTGCTTAGAAAAATATCTTTACATGGGCCGGGCGCGGTGGCTCACGCCTGTAATCCCAGCACTTCGGGAGGCCGAGGCGGGTGGATCACGAGGTCAGGAGACTGAGACCATCCCGGCTAACACGGTGAAACCCCGTCTCTACTAAAAATACAAAAATTAGCCGGGCATGGTGGCAGGCGCCTGTAGTCCCAGCTACCTGGGAGGCTGAGGCAGGAGAAGGGCGTGAACCCAGGAGGCGGAGCTTGCAGTGAGCCGAGATTGCGCCACTGCACTCCTGGGCGACAGTGCAAGACTCCGTCTCAGAAAAAAGAAAAAGAAAAATATCTTTACATGAATCCTGGATGCTTCTAAGAATATTTATTTTGTGAAACATACAATACTAAAATAGCACAATGGGTTTCACAACAAATTCAAAGGAAAATACTGTAATTTGCTTGGTAGTTAATAAAATGTTAAATAGTAATCTTTACAACATAAGGGGCATTTCAGAGGATAAGAATGAGTTTCTTTTTTAATTTAAAAGAAAATCGGCCAGGCGCGGTGGCTCACGCTTGTAATCCCAGCACTTTGGGAGGCCGAGGCGGGCAGATCACGAGGTCAGGAGATCGAGACCACGGTGAAACCCTGTCTCTACTAAAAATACAAAAAAAAAAATAAGCCGGGCATGGTGGCAGGCGCCTGTAGTCCCAGCTACTCGGAGAGGCTGAGGCAGGAGAACGGCATGAACCCGGGAGGCAGAGCTTGCAGTGAGCCGAGACTGCGCCACTGCACTCCAGCCTGGGCAACAGAGCAAGACTCCGTCTCAAAAAAAAAAAAAAAAAAAAAAAAAAATTTAAAAGAAAATCTGTTCTAATTTTTTATCAAGTTTTTTAGAAGAGCTAGCAACATTACATTCCCCTACATCAAGGCTGACAATCCCCTAATTAAAGAATCCACACATAGGTACATATATTAATAATACACATGCAAATGCATGTGTACATATTATGTACGTGTGTGTGTATATATAACATTAATAAATTTCTAAAAAGTATCATGGTTAACAGAATTATAGATAGTAAGACCAAGATATCACGGAAGTGGAGGATTAGAGGAAACAAAGTCTTAATTGCATAAAATAGAGTTTGCAAACATAGTCAAATATTCTAGAAAGCATCCTCTTTCAAAACATACGCATTCTTATTGGATCTCTGCCCCATTAGGTAACCCTTCTGAGTCACCATCTTTAGCTGTTCAGGAACGTTGGCTTGACAACCTGGGCTGCTAAGGTTTTGAACCAGCTTGAAATGAAATGTCTTCGTGCTTACATTTTCTTAGGTAACAGCCTGGCCTTTACCCTAATTATTTCAATGCTTAGGAGCATGTTTCTCTTTGCCTGGTCTTATTTCCATCTATAAAAAAAGATGAAGCATTTGAAAGTTTCCTTTCTCTATACCATCCCATAGGATCTCCCACAGACTGGAGGGAGAAGGGGCAGGAAACCTTTTTAATCCTTTAAGCGGATTAAAAAGTCACCAGTGAACCAACTACTATGGCTAGTGGGCAACACACAAGGCATTTCAAACCCAGCAATGTCAAAATGGAACTCACTGTCTTTCTCTTAAAACTCATTTTGTGTTCAGTAGTGCAGGACTATTGTCTTAAATTCTCTAACTGGAAACCTCCAGGGTCTCCTTTGACTGCTGCAGTTCTCCCTGCCTCCATATCCACTCGTCGCGCTCTGCTGATGCATATCCAGTGCATCCCCCAACCCCATGCCCATTGCACCACCCACATTAATTTCCAGTTCTACTTCTGAGACAGCCACTTGACTAGTCTCTTTGCTCAGAATTGCTCGCTTTCCCACACTGTCATCCACACCACTTTCAGAGCCACGCTGCTGGAGCATATATTTATTTGTTCATAAAGCAACCTGCTTCAATCTTTTGATGGCTCTCTAAAACGCCAGCATGCATTGTATGTTGCCATATGCCAGCCATTGTACCAAAAGCTTTACAGGAGTTATCTTATTTTCTCTTCATAGCAATCCTATGAGATGGGTACCATTATTGTCACCACGTACCAATGTGAAAATTAAATGCATAGAGTTTCTATTACTTATTCACAGTCACTGGGATGACAGGTGGCAGAGCCAACGTTCACCTAAAATTACCTGATGCTCTCGACTACTCCACTCCAAACCCTTCCTCAGTCTGGCTCCAAATAACTCTCGAGCATCTTTTGCAGGGAGCTGGCAGCCTGTGACCTTCTCCAACTCAATGATTGTACATCAATGGTCAAAAGCCTTTGAACCACTGAGCTAGAATGCACGGCGAAGGCTCAGGGGCTCTCAGCAGCTGCCACTTCCCCTCCAAATGAGTGTGGCTCTTTCAACCCACACATGGTAACTGAAATATCTTCATATCAAGTAGGGAAAACCCAACACAATAAATTCTGCAGAACTTTTTTTTTTTTTTTTTTTTTTACAGTACTCTGCACTGTAGAATATGAAATTACATTTCAAAAATTGTGTTTCAGATAAAAATCACACACCAATCAACTTTGCTTCCGAATGTCTTATCACAGTTCATTCACAAGAACCACTTGATGGAGGTAAGGAGGATAGTGGCACTGGCAGAACGCTGATGGTGCTTGTAGTCACAGGTGTGCCATTCTAAAGCACCATCTATTCGACTTGTTATATAACTTCTAAGAAGAAATAGCCATTTGAAAAAAAAAGAAGAAAATGTTAGATATTGCTAAAATTACCCTGACATATTCCACACGCACAGTTTGATAAATATTTTATTGTTATTCCAGGAAAAGCTTTTAAAGGAATACAGAAGCCAGCAATTATGGGGAAGGGATGTCTCCTTCTCCGAGATAGTAGGAATGTCAGCTCTTTGCTGCTAAGGAGAAAAAGGACAGATGCACAATGCCATGATAGCTGAAATGTACACACACCCACCAAAAGGGCCGGAGTCCCAAGCAGCTCATCTTTCTTTACTTGTTAACAGCAGAAACCATGCACAAATATCCTGATGCGGCGTTCTATGTGACTTGAATAAATGAGGGACATTCAACCTGTGTGGACCCATTGCTGTGCTTCTGCCTGTCAATTATCCAAACTCCCACACAGAAAGCCTTGCTGGAAGAAGGCCTGGCTCCTTGAAACTAATGATTCAGTTGTCAGTACGAGTGCCCAGCTCTAAACTACTAGCTCTGAAATCCAGGGCCTCAACCCATTTCTGATTAGAAAAATTTAGGCAAATACTCAACATCATTATCTTCTTTAAATTAAATTGGAGAAACTGTAGTGCTCCAAGTTATTTCAGATTTTTCAGATTTTGTTTTTGCCACCTACCAGTTCTATCTTAAATGTTTCCCTTACAGTCAATATAATGTATTGAAATGTGTGTATGTAATGGATGTTTACATTTTCCTCCTGTAAGAGAGGCTGCTTACCTCATCAAAAAATTACCATGAAAAGTGATCACTGACAGCCAATTATAAGCCATTATAAGAAACATGCTATTTCTGAAACATTCAAATTATGTGATTTAAAACCTGTTATTCTATTCAAAGGTATGTATGGCTATATTTGAGATTACACCTAAAATTTGAAATGATATAGAAATTGCTACTTTACAAGCCACTCTCCACAGTGCTTGAATAATCTTAAACTCATCAAGAGCAGAGGTATTTTATTAATTGCATTTAATAACATAACTAAAGATTGTGAAAACATCCCCGAAAGCTCTAGTTACCCAAAAAGAAAAATAACCCTTAGCATTTTTAAGCCTACATAAAGTCTGCCACAGAAGTTTCTTTCCTTTTTTTAATGGCCTTTAAATAAATATATGAGTCAGTTTAAAAAGGCTTTTACTTGAATTAAAGTGATCATTCCGCCAGAATGTCAGTATAATAAATTGTGGGTGGCAGAAGTTTTAAATGAGGCTAAATTAGAGGTTCTAAGTTTATTTATTTAATTTTTAACTCACTCTACTGCTGTAATTAGAGAAGCTTTTGGTTGATCTTCAAATTGTGCCTTGTCATGGAATACCATACCTACCTGCTTTTATGACAAGCCCTATAGTACATTTTTTTAATGACCAGAATGGGGGTATAATCCATATACATGCATCCAGCTTCCCTCCTGCTGCTACTACACTCACATTCTTACACTTGTTTCATTTCTTCCACCACCCTAACATTTTCATCCCTGATATTATACTGTTCCACTTTATTTCAATATCTTCAATGGCAATGACCAAATAATGTTAGTCACAGAGTTTTGTTCCTGGTAAGCTATTTCATAAAAGAACCTAATACACGCTGACTTTAAAATCTCTGCTAGCCTATGCTACCTGTGCCGAGGACTGAACTAGCTCAATTTCATAAACAAATATGTTTCACCATCAATGGGTGGTCTTGTAGTGTAGAATGTGTTTTAAATGATGTAACCTCTTAGAAGAGCTGACTGTGTCTCAAGGCATGGGAAGCATCACCTTCAAGCTGATACCAGCTGCGTAACTGAACTAATGAGCTTCAGGAGACAGACAATCCATAACACAGCTGGGAGAATTCTGCTTGAGTGCCAACAACACTGAAATGGGGCATGATCTCACAGTATATCTCCTCTAAAAGTTCAATACAGCAAAGTAAAAAGAAAAAAGTGCCACCTGATAATTTTATGCTAATTATTTAATTGACATTAACATACTTCAACCATCATGTTTGTCTAGTTATCAAGTAAAGATATTAAAAATAAATACATTTTTAAAGGTTCACAATTGACCACTAATATCTCTATTCTGAAATTAAAATATCAGAGGCTATCGAAACATTTTCGACATTGCATCCTAACGTGAAGATGAAAGCATCAGACCAAACAGCTCTTATGCTGTTACACTGTGCATATTGTAATATTTATACAGAATTTTTGCTCAGCTCATTAACTTAATTCCATCTACCTTGTGCCATCCCTTAGTAATAGTTTTTTCCACTAACTGTATGCATTTTCCACCCACCGCTCTGAGCACAAAAGAATCAAACACTACACTTGCTTCAGCCTAAATAAAATAGCAGTAGTCTTCACAAAAGGTGAATTTGGAATACAATCTGCATTCCAAGTTCCTAAACTTCAAAGTAAACACTAATTGTCTTGTGGACAATGCATCGGGGTTCACATATTACAAGCGTCTCAGTCTTGAACATTTAAGTGCAAAACGAGAGCAACAAATAGGCAAACCTTCCGCAGCAAAGGATGCAGGCTGCAAAGGAAGCCAGCAGCTATGAAGAATTCATGCTTGTTTTACCCACCGGCGTTGTCCATGTCTCAGGAGTGGCGAGGCGAGTTCTGTAGCCTGGCAGCCGGAAAGCCCTGGCTCTTCTGACTACCGAAGCACCCTGTCCTTCTGCTGATTATCAGCCCTTGCTGGCACACTGAGCATACTTCATGCACTGTCTGCAGGAGACACCGCCAGGAAATTTATATCTCCAAGGATGACAAACAGCCATTAGCTCCATTACAGGCTGATTAAGAGAGATTGAGCCTATCAAGTGGGTACTTGAATCCCCTGGGGTTTCCACCTCTGCTGTAAGCTAAGGAGGGGGAAAAAATCACTGCAATGTTGAATGTGTTGCACATTTCAGGAAAAAAAAGTGCACATGCTACGCAAAACACAGAGCTTTCCAAAAGATGCCAGGGCAAACAGGAGCAGGAAGAGGCACTGAGCATGAAAAGGTAAAAAGGAATATTTAAAAATACAATACATTATCCTTTCCTTGGGGTTAGTCTAAATATGGTTCAGCCTTTATCATTGACATCACTGAATGACTGGGCAACTTTTCAATTTAAAATTTTAAAGCGTTTTGGTTGTTGTTGGGGGAGGAGGCAGGGAGTAGCAGATAAAACATTGAAAAATAAAGACTATCTTTAATATCTCTGTTCCAAATAAATATTACGAAGTTGAGTATTGCCCTTCCATTTTAGTTATGTTCATCATGACTAGTTCTTCTATTTCTGATCAGAATTTCTGCTCACCTATCCTAACAGAGAAATTCAAAGTATTTTCACCAAATGTCACTAATAATACAAGAAAGAACTGTCAAAAGAGGTTAGGGGATTCTACAGACTGTTATAATCTGTGGCTAAAGAAATGTGAAGATCAGGAAAGACTGACTAACACAGGAAGGCCCTACTTCCCTTCTTTCCTTTAATTTGGCTGTGTAAAGATGACACTCAAAGACACCAAAAACTGCTTACGCTGTCAGGACACAAGGGTGAGCACAGTGCTGGAGAAATCAGGTGCCAGGCCTCGTGGCTGTCATGACATTAGATGCTGAGGACAGCGCAACTGTTTTCTCAAATATAGTACAAAGATTTACAATGACCTCATAGGACCTACGATGAAATGAATCCACAGTGTAGTTAGGCCTTCCAGGTCTTTTATACAGACAGAGTTTTAAAAAACAGTTCATAGTGTTATATCCCCAGAGTTGCTAAATTTGAAAGGCAATTTGTTTATTAAGCATTTCTTTATGCCATTGGAATTCCTAATGACACACCAGTTGCAAATTATTTATAGTCTAGTTTCCCACTGTAACAGCTTCTAGATTTAAGTATTTTTGTTTTCAATGTAACTTCAGGATTTCCTATAGATATGAGGTTCTTTTATTGTTTAAACAAAACACTTTGTTTACATCAGTGATAGTTCAGAAATTTTTTCCTCAAATAAAAGCTGAATTTCTCAGTGATTTTTAACCTGAGATTTTTAACCCTGTCATTTCAATTCTTTCACACAATTTTAAAGGTATATCTCTATGAATTTTAAAAAAATCATCTTTATACTTTTTTTAAAATTTGCTTGGATCCCGTAAGACTGAAATCACTGTGGTTTCTATACCTCATCTACTTGCCCTGATTAAGACCTGCTAACTATCCAGAGTGAGTGTTATAAGCTCAAAATCTAGGACAAACTAACTATTTTTAAGAAAAAAGAAGAGGAGATAACAGGGAAATAAAGGTAACAGAGAGAGAAGATACATCATCAAGGCTGAGATGTGGGTAAGGAGCAGCTAAGAAGTCTCATCTATCGGCAGTGCCTATTGCCTAATACGAATATATTTATATTAGCTTTGTCCACAGTTCAAAATGTGACTCTCAGTTATTTTTATTAATACTGTTAGTCCTTAAATGACAAATGGATTATGTTCCAAAAGTTCATTTTATTGGTCATTCGAAACACTCTTTTTTTTTTCATAAATACTGACTGGCTTCCAAGGCCAGCCCATTAAGCACTCCCTAACTCACAATGCGATTTATATAAAATCTGATCTTTACTCACAAGTCTAAAATCCAGAAAGTTTTAAAAATATTGTTGTTTTTGGTAAGTTTCACTCCAAAATGCATTTAGTGTCATAACTTGAAGTGATGTGATGCTATTAAAAATCTTTACTTATTCCACTCAGAGCAAATAATCATGTTTGCTACAGAAATGTTTAATATTATAGGTTCTAAGAATCTTCCCAGATCCTGCTAGGAGTGATTCACAATAAGTAGCATATGTTTTCTATTACCTTTCTAAAATAAAATTCTGAATTCTGAAACACAACTGACTCCACGGGTTTCAGTTGAAGGACTGTGGTCCTTCAGTCCATTTTTGCAATTTAAAATGGTAGATGACAAGTGTTTGTGGTGATGGATGTGTTAATTAGCTGGATTTAATCATCCCACATTGTACACATATGTCATAATATCACATCATACCCCATAAATATATACAGTTAGAATTTGTCAATTTACAATAAAATAAAATGGCAGAAAATAATTCTTAATACAATTTTGTCACAGGATTCCCTTAGGTATTTAGGAACTTACCATCTCCCTCCCTTGCCTGTAAATACTCAGACATCTCCACTAAGAGATAAATAAGAAATGGGCAACATAGAAAAATGTCTAGAAATCAGAAAATTAAGGTTGAGTGTCCATTATAAATTAAGCCCTGTTCAAAAACTGCATTCATTGCCAAGGACATAACTGCTTCCCATTTCTCTGTATTGGTAAATGGCTCCACCACTGCCCCTCCTCAGAGGAAGGGCAATGCAACCGTGAAAAAGCACAGTAAGTGGACCATTTTCCTCAAGCTCCAGGGAGAATCCACTCCCTCCCTTGATTTAATTCACACCCACAATTAATATGCTGTAGCTGGGGAATGCCTGGTTATAAAATGTTCACCAGGCCCTTTCCAATGGCCCCAGATATGCCGTGGGCATGGTAGAGGCTTCGATAAGCCTAATGTTCTCCGTTATGTTTCTAAATATGGGGTTCATTCCCATTTTTATTAACCTTCCCATGAGTACATACTCAGCTTGCCTAGAGTTCAACAAACTTGTTTGAGGCTGGGGTAATTTGGAGCACCTGCATCCAAGTACCCTCAGTATGATCCCACCTTCGAAAAAAGGACACAACCCCTCACTGTCTGGGTTTTTTAAGAGTGTTTGCCTGGGGTTGGTTGTATGATGTTTGGGACGCTGGGCCTGCCTGGCTGAGGTGGCAACAGCGAGGCTGCTGTGGGGCCCTGAGTCTTCAAACGCATCACCAAGCACATCTTTCTACAAAAAAAAAAAAAAAAACCCTATTAGCAACTGTCTCAGTTTTAACAAAGAAGATGATGTCTTGGCTTCCTATAAAAGTTCTGCTTACTTTTCTTTTTTTTTCTCTTTTATTTTTTTGAGACGGAGTCTCGTTCTGTTGCCTAGGCTGGAGTGCAGTGGCACAATCTTGGCTCACTGCAACCTCCACCTCTTGGGTTCAAGCAATTCTTATGCCTCAGCCTCGAGAGTAGCTGGGATTACAGGTGCTCACCACCACACCTGGCTAATTTTTGTATTTTCAGTAGAGATGGGTTTCACCATGTTGATCAGGCTGGTCTTGAACTCCTGACCGCAGGTGATCCACCCGCCTCTGCCTCCCAAAGTGCTGGGATTACAGGCATGAGCCAGTGCACTGGGTCACATTACTTCTTAACTTTCCTAGCAGAAGCTCTCACTTATTGGAAGCACAGAGAAGAACTGATGACAATAGGTGGCAATAATACTCTGCCTTTCCTAACTGAAATTCGAGCCCGGGGGGATAAAGGCCAGTTCAGCTGGATTCTATGGAGAAAAAGAGCAGAAACACCACTCCAAGGGGCAGAGGGACTCCAAAATCACAGGCTAAAAAGAACATAGTTTTACTTTTAGATGATGGATTCGGATCCTTTCTTAGAAAATCAGGCTCTGTTTCTCAGGATGGAGGAGTAAAAGAGTGAACTGCCGACATAATTAGATTGCTTGGTCCAGTAGATCTCTTGGATACTCAAATGGGCCTATCTGACTATCTCAACCTTTTGAGTTTCTGATTCATCCAAAGAAATAAAGAAGCGCCAGAACATTGACTACCAATGAGAAAGCTTGCTCCCTGTTCATTTTGGAACAGATTCTACTGAAAGTCTCTTCTTTTCTTTCTTTCTTTTTTTTTTTTTTTGAATCGGAGTCTTGCTCTGTCACCAGGCTGGAGTGCAGTGGCATGATCTCGGCTCACTGCAACCTCTGCCTCCCGGGTTCAAGTGATTCTCGAGCCTCAGTTCCCAGGTAGCTGGGGTTACAGGCACCTGTAGCCATGCCCAGCTAATTTTTTGTATTTTTAGTAGAGACAGTGTTTCGCCATGTTGGCCAGATTGTCTTGAACTCCTGACCTCAAGTGATCCACCCACCTCGGTCTCCCAAAGTGCTGGGATTACAGGCATGAGCCACCCCAACCAGCTGAAAATCTCTTCTAAAAACATTTGAGCCACTGCTTTTACAAATACAGCTATCAAATAGTTTTGACAAGCAAAATGCTTGGATATATAACTCTCCAAGGTACTAAACCAAATCCCTGAACTATTAACCAAAAACAGTTGATAGGAGAAAGTTTTGCAACAGATAGTATTTCCAGGAAGATCTGGGCAAGAAACATTATACATTTATCCAATGTTCTACTATGTGGATTTTAGGCCAATGCTTACTTGACATGACTATGTTTTCTATTGTGCCTAACTATTCTCCTTTTGAGGTTTCTCTTCTGATTTAAAGTGTGGGGAGGGGTCTCCTGAATTTCTTGATAACATTTGCTTCTCTTCCCTTATTCATGGTCCTTGGAGTGTGCCTGATACGTATTTTTTTTTTTTTTTTTTTTTTTGAGGCAGAGCAACATACACTGCTCCTTGGCTATAATTTTTTTTCCCTGTTGTATTCAAAGTTGAGCCCAATCCCTCTCCCCAGCTAAAAAATCCCATGGCAGTTGTCCCTATACCTATTGCAGTGGTCCCAAATAAAACCTGCCTTACTGTGCTTTAACAAGTGTCATCGAATAATTTTTTAACAGCAAATTG
The DNA here is from genome assembly GCF_028878055.3 of Symphalangus syndactylus. Taxonomy (NCBI): domain Eukaryota; kingdom Metazoa; phylum Chordata; class Mammalia; order Primates; family Hylobatidae; genus Symphalangus; species Symphalangus syndactylus. The sequence goes on along the minus strand of NC_072424.2, from coordinate 121,381,165 downwards.
TTGGAGGTAAAGACATTTCAATTAGTTTAGTTACTTCCACGTAATTTTTTTTTTTTTTTTGAGACAGAGTCTTGCTCTTGTCACCCAGGCTAGAGTGCCGTGGTGCAATCTTGGCTCACTGCAGCCTCCGTCTCATGGATTCTAGCAGTTCTTCTGTCTCAGCCTCCCGAGTAGCTGGGATTACAGGCACATGCCACCGTGCCTGGCTAGTTTTTGTATTTTTAGTAGAGACGGGGTTTTGCCATGTTGGCCAGGCTGGTCTCAAACTCCTGACCACGGGTGATCTGCCCACCTTGGCCTCCCAAAGTGCTGGGATTACGGGCATGAGCCACTGCGCCTGGCCCACACTTACCCTCTTTAACATCTTAATGCAGAGGCTGTGAAATTTTTCTGCACAGCCAGATTGCCTGGTGTCTGGACCTTACATAAGGCAATATCCATCAGACACAGTCTTCTGACAAGTTTGGACTTTTGGCCAAGGTGGTTTGGTGAATCCACACTTGGACAACACCCCACTGCTCCAAACACATAGCAATGATAGATAAAATATTAAATAGGTAAATCACAGCTAGGCACAAGAAGCTAGTTGACCATTTCTATGAATTAGAAGGGAGCCAAAAGCTGAAGGCTGTGGGTGAGGTTTCTGCAGTGTCCTGCTGTACCCAAGGGACAAAAGCAGAGATGAAGGCCAGATGCACAGCTCCTATGTAGTGATGGCTCTAAAAGAGCTCCACACGAGAAAGGAGCAGTCAGAGCCAGGCTCTGCTTGAATGGAGAGTCCTGGCTCAAGAAATGAGGTTGGAAAAACAAATGGCTGATGCCTTAGTTCCAGGAGCCATGGCTTTATAAAGCCTTGAGGGTCTGGGAGAGGATAAGTCTTCATAATCAATAATTAACTAAGCTTCACGTGGGTCCCTAAATACTGGATTGGCAATATGCCCTCAAAATTGAGCAGAAACTTCCTCAAGATGTCATTAGAAAACCTGACTAGATGGGAAGGTTAGAGGGACAAGGTGGAGATGACTTCAAAACCATAAAACTATTAGGGAGGGGGACAGAGAGAGTGAAAACAAAACTAAAGGAACTAGCGTTAGGTAGCACAATGAGGTGACTATAGTTAACAATCATATTTTATATTTCAAAATAACTAAAAGAGTGGAATTGGAATGTTCCTAACATAAAAAATGATAAATGCTTGAGGCAATGAATATCTCCATTACCTTGATTTGGTCATTACAAGTTGTATGATTGCATCAAAATATCAGATGTAACCCCTATGTATAACTATTATGTATCAATAATAATTAAAAATTAAAAAAATTTAAAACAAACAAGCAAACAAACAAAAAAGACCTTCCACTGAAAAGGAAGGCATGAGTTGAATTCCAAAATATTTTAAGACTGCTAATACATAAAAAGCCTGGGAATGTATTTCTCTTACAGTAACAATGCAGAAGAATGAGAGAAAACAAAGGACCATCTGGGACCCAGGAGTCCACACAGATGGCACTTACTCAGCAATGAATCTCAAAGTGAACGCCCTGGTGGCTGGAAAACTAAAAAGCCTATCTCCGTGAAAGGCATAAAAGGAACTCTGCCAAAGTCAGAGAGAGAGGGTTCCCCAATATGTGAAATATGTTTAGCTTTTCTAATAAAACCAGTTGACCCAAGAGTGCCTAGGAAGCAAATTCTGACATATAAATGAGATTTCCTAGGTGTCAGTCTAGTGTGCCTTAGCCCAGCATTGTACTCCTACAAAAACCTGCAAGCAGCCCTCTGAGAAGGAGGCTCAACATTGGCCTGGCCCTGCAAAAACATGTTGGGGAAGCTCTGGCCATTGCAGTGAAAATCAATTCATTAGACACTTTGACCAGCAACCTGTACAGATCTAAAGGCCATCCCAAGAAGGCCTTTTTTTCCAGAAGATTCTGATTTTCTCAAAGAAGACTCTGGGCTTTCTTCCTTCTCCTCCAGAATTGGAACCCAGAACTGACACCTGTATCTGAGTCTCAGGCCAGAGACCACAGCTTTCATTTTTTGAACATTGACTATTTACCAGGCACGGTGCCCAATACTTTCTTTATGCATTTATTTCATTTAAACATAACAGCAAGAATGAGTTTGGTACTATTATTATTCCCATTTTATAGATGAAGAAACTAAGTCTTGGAGAGGTTAAGAAATGTGCCTCAAGATGCACAAACGATAGATCTGGATTCAAATTCAGGTCCTTCGTGTTGTAGCATGTTTATGTGTCATCTCTTCATTCTACAATATTTACCAGGAATGGCCAGGCTCAATGTATAGGCCCAACTTCTTTTTATAGAATCTTATTTTATTGAACTTCTGCTTTCAATGCAAAAGCATAATTTCTTTTAAAGCTTCAGGCTTCTGTCTCAATTTGACTAATGAAATGTTTAAAGCTATTCTTTTGCCTTGGCAAAACAAAACAAAACTAAACAAAACAATCACTTCGCCTTCAATAGCACTCAATAGTCTTGGTATGAAAATAAACATGGTAGAATTTCTGCCTGTAAAAGGCATTGAGGTACAGGCTTCTTTCTAAATTCCAGGAGATGGCTGCATTTAAAAATTATTCCTGAAGGAAGACTAAATTATAAATCTGTAAATCAAAGCAGAAGGATATATGCTTACCATTATTTAGCTCAATCTATTTACCACTTCAAGGATTTTTAAAAATAGTTTTTAAGAACTTTACATATACTTTATTATGGCCAATGCTCAAAAAATTATTGAGTTGGCAGCAATGCCACCAGGTCACTGGAATGCAGAGGAAGGCATCTGTTTGACATGGTGCTGACTATTGGCAAAAAAGGGCTTCTGACCATATCGATCAGCCAAAAGGGTAACCTGTTGCTTAAAGGGCAGTTACAGCTGCTTATGGATGAATCTATTGTTACAAAACCAGCAAACAAAGGAAAAAACTGGTTCAGAGAAGCTGCTCCAGGAATATACAGCTTGCACAAGTTCTCTCCACAAGCCACCAGTTAGTTGGAAGTATGATGAGTACCCATCCTAACAACACAGCAAGTTCCCCTCCAATGATGTGGCTGGCAGGCTCATGCCGGCCGGACTGGGGACAGCCTGCTATTCATACTCAAAAAGGTGATTCTCTCTAGTAGACTTTAAGAAAGGGTCAGACTACTGTTTTCTCAGATTAGAATCATGAGCTGCCAACTGGTAGTCTAATCAAATCCACCTCAATGACATGATCATTTGGCCAGGCCAAACCTTGAAAGCTTTAGACAAGGCATCTGCTCTGAGTTTGCCAAAGTTTCCGCCACTCCCAATTGTCTCACATTGAGCTACACACACTTACATGGCCTGCCTGGCTCCTGAAAGTATTTGTGCCCAAGTCAGCAAAATGGACTGCTGATCTCTCAAATCTCTTGCAGACTCATGATTCTATAAAGAAAGGGTGGTATATCTTAATACAGCACAGAAAGGGGGAAAGGTATAGGCTGGATCTTAATGAGCTGTTCTTATAGGCTAGCAAGGGAAGCACCCTTTGCAACTAAAAAAATTTCCTCCATAGGCTGTTTGGGATTCATCAAACAAGTATTCTAGGCTCTGCTTGACTTAAACTTAAATTAATAAGCATTTCTTTAGTAATAAGACATTTGTTAAGTTGGGTTACTTCTTATCAAACGTCTATTGATGGCGTCCATGAAAGACGTAGAAATCTTGTCAAGGTCTTCCTCATAGCTCCCAGAACACTACTGAGTGCTCAACAATTGTTTCTAGAATGAATACATGACCAGATAAGTGATGGATGAATCAATAAACGGTGTGGTCCAGGCAGAGCCAAAATTCCTAAAAATGCCTAAAAAGCATGTGTTACTTTTTTCTCTCATGAATCAATTTCTGCCTGATCTCCTTAAATAGCCTAATGAAAGTTTAGTTTTCTCCTATGAAAGTATACTTGCCATCTAGTAGTTTTATTTTTTTAAAGGGTATTAACACATAGGCTTTAGATTAATTGAGAGAATGATCCTTTTTCACCATTCTGCTTTTATCTCCTTATCCAGGCCTTCATTGAAAAAAGAATTGGAGGTGACGCCAATCTTTTAGAGCCAATCCTCTAATTGAACTTATTAATAAGCAACATCATTCCTTGTCCATCTATATTTTGCATCAATCCTAAGATCAGCTTAGGACACCTAGAGCAAAGCGCTGAGTACCCCGTGGGTCATCAATAAATGCCTGACTGATTTAACTGGGGACTGAGCTCTCTGACTCCTCCCACTACCATCATTGTTCTAAAAGAGTCAGAGGTGAGATGCTAAGTTTAATTACAAAGGACTAATCTACTATGTTTACTATTCACGCCACTAAACCTGGAACAGGTAACAGAAAGCATCAATGCCAGCCATTTAAATGGCTCTAGATGGACTTGTTAGGACCACAGCAAACACTTAGCTAGTCTTTGAGACATGAGGTCTAGTGATTCCTCCAAGGGGGTTATAGAAGATTCCTAGGAGCCATAAAAAAAGGAGATAAAACATCTGCATCTGATATGAAGGACAAAGCCAGGAAAGGCACTGGATAACAGTCAAGGTTAACCAGTTTCTAACATAACCACAGGGACATGGGCCAGGAAGGGGAAGCCATGTGGTTGTTTTTAGAGAAGTGCTTTGCCATCAGATGACTGCGATCCCTCCCTGGCTCACACTTCTGCTTTTACTTTCCTTTCCTATTATCTTTTCATCAGTATTAGTTTCCTGTTGCTACTGTAACAAATTACCACCAATTTAATGGCTTAAAACAGCCCAAATCTACTCTGATGGTTCTGGGTCAGAAATCCAAAATTAGTCTTCTAGGGCTCAAATCCAGGTGTTCTGAAGGGCTGCATTCCTCTGGAGGCTCTGGCTTGGTCTCTTCCACCTCCTAGGCTCAGTTGCATTCTTTGGTTACAGCCTCATTGCTCCAAAATTTGTCTTCATCGTCACATTGCCTTCTCCTCTTTTGACCTTCTTGTCCCTCTTATAAGGAATCCTGTGATTACACTGAGCCCAACCAAATAATGTAGGATCATTTCTCCCAGGATCATAAAGTCAACATCCTTAACGTCTTCATATCTGCAAAGTCCCTTTTGCCATGTAAAGTAACATATTCACAGGTTTAAGGGGTTAAGATGTGGTTCTTTTTGGGGGGGTGCGGGGGGCATTCTTTGACCTACTATATCATCACTGTCTTAACAAACTACATGCCATCAAGTCATCTTAATTAAAGTTCCCTCTCCCCAGGAACAGGCTCAGAAACAGCCAAAGCCCCCACCACTACTTCCACAGGTGCATCTGAAGTCTTGCATGCTGAGTAACAGGTAGAAAATATGGCAGGTGGTAGGAGGAGCATCAGGAAGGGCACCAGTGATGGGCTTTGAGCAGGTAATGAAAGAGAATTTCTCAGGATAAAATGGTAGATAAATTATAAAAAAGAATGTCAATATAATGGACCTGGGGGATTTCCAATAATCTAGCTCTGTATGGCATTCCAAAGCCTGGGTCCAGCATGTTCAGTGGCTTAAATGAAAAACTGTTTAGGTCAATGCTGAATAAAGACTTTAAAAACTTCTATGCTAGAACACAAATGGAACCATGTATTGTTTGAAGGGGGAATCAAATCTCCTTAATCCTTTTATCACTGGCTCCCATCAGGAAAAACAGATAGCAGAAGAGGAATCCAAGAGTCCAGGACAAATTACAACTGAACTCTGCAAAGATGACATATGTAATACACTTTATTCCAAACATGTTTGCTCACATTTGGCATGTGGATTGTAGAGAGTAGGGATTTCACTTTATTTTTAGGATGGTCTGTGGGTAGAGGATGATATTCACCTTGAATAAAAGAAATCACATTTAACCATTTAATGAAAATGCAAGAGGTCTTTACTACTTACCTGGAAGCCAGTATTATGTTTCCATACAACTGCTCAAGGCAAAAAAGCAAAACCACTGAGATACCCTAGACCACCTCAATATTCCTTCAAGGATGGGACAGCGAGCAGCTCACGAATGGTTTGTCTTTCATTTCTTGGAGGCTAGGTTGAGCAACTGTCTTCCTGGAAGTCATTCCTGTCCCTCCCTACAATGGGTTTTCCCGAGAGAATGTGTTCTTCCACAGTGTGGAGCGTGAGAACACAGAGGGGAAAATACACGCCAAGTGTAGAAAGATCCAGAGTATAGAGCAGAAGAATGTGACCTTGATATGCATACTGGGAGCAGAAACGTAGGAGGGAAGGAGGCAGGAGGGCTGTGCTGGCAGCAATAGAGCTGTTGCAAGACACAGGCAGAAGGCAGATGGGGCTGCTGGCCAGCAAGTAAGTTCACAGGACTTTCAGCAAGGGCTGCAGAGCCCTAGCAACAGCCTCAGAGTTGGATGCCATGATTCTTTCTATTTTTATTTTTATTTTTATTTTGAGATGAGGTCTCACTCTGTTACTCAAGCTGGAATGCTGTGGCATGATCACAGTTCACTGCAACCTCAAACTCCTGGGCTTAAGTGATCCTCCTGCCTTAGCCTCCCAAGTAGATTGGACTACAGTCACATACCACCACAGCCAGCTAACTTTTTTATTTTTAGTAAAATGGGGTCTCACTATGTTGCCCAGGCTGATCTCAAACTACTAGGCTCACGTGATCCTCCCACCTTGGCATCCCATAGTGCTGGGATTACAGGCATGAGCCACAGTGCCTGGCCTGATGCTGTGATTCTTACACAGAGTTTTGGTGTTTTCAAAAACGTTCACTTGCTGAAAACCTACTATATTATCCACTCAAAAACACTGGATGTTAAGCTTTTATTACTGATACTCTGCTAACAATCTGGGGATACAAATATAAGTAAGAGTGTCTCTCCTAATGCAGTTCAGGCAAATGTGAGTCTCAGTAACAAGACTACCACCAGGAAATAAACCTTCTAAGAAAGGACGACCCGCTTAGCCGCTCCCAACTTGGAAAACAGAATATACGCTAAAAAGACACCAAATGAAGACCTAGAGGAATAAAGGGACTCACAGATCTGGCTTGCTGGGGACAACAAAAGTATTTTCCATGGCCAGTTTTGCAGGCCTGAGGATCAAGATTCAATTAACATGTGGATAGTGCTATAAAATATCTGTAATTCATTTGAGATAGTTAAATTACTTAATAAGCATAATGATTAGTAAATTATCTAAATTTATAGAATCTCCACCAACTGAATCATTCTTAAGTATTCTTTTATTCTTTAAAGTACTATTTTAAGAGCCTCCAGTAGATAGTGCTTATACGAGAAATAGTTTGAACCATAGAAAAACTAAAAACGAACAAACTTTTCCCTAAGTGACTCTACCTATAACCCACCCAACTCAGTAGACAGGAAGGGAGAAGGAAAAGGTTAAAGGATTAATGTTAAAATAGCACCATCAGCATGTAATGATTCACCAGTGTGTTTATCTTTGGAAAGCTAAATTAAGTAGAACATTCTGGTAACATTCTTTATTTTTATTCTAACAGCATTTTTCTCTCTCTTTAAAAACAACAACAAAACCACCTCTAGTCCTCTTCACGAAAGCTTTCACTGGGTACTGGAACTAATGCAGGCCTCTGTTCCCTTGAAATTTGGATACAATTTTAAATTTGTCATTTAAAATATGGCTATTGAAATAAAATACATGGCATGGAACTTCAAGTGAGCATCGGTTTATCAAGACACACCTTATAGCTTGCTCTGTGAAAGTCTGAATTAAAAATATGTTAGCTCATCAGTCATTTGAGTCTGGAAACATTTAAATAATTAAGCTCCAAATGCAGTCAGCACCACAGAATTCTCACGACCCAGGCCTTGCCTGCTGTGCTTCAACAGAATTGAAAAACTCCCCCGGAGCCAAGTAAATGTGGCCCAAATCCCTGCATTTTGGTCGAACGCTGGAAATAAAGTTACCTTTACCGTTAAAAAGCTAGAAAATCAGAAACCTGTCATGTACACTTCTCCCTTTACCTAATTAGCCTTTAGTGTGTCATTTGACATACTTACCTTAGTTCATATATATTTTAGTGCCCATCCTCTAATTGAACTTATTAATAAGCAACATCGTTCCTTGTCCATCTATATTTTGCATCAAATGCGTCACACCTTATGAAGGTGTCTAAATTTGTTCTTACTATAAGAATCTAAAATTGTCTTGCTTCTAAAACCTGGTTTGAAGATGTAACAGAAAAAGACCGATTTTAGGAAGCTGTATGTTATTCATAAAATCATTATGTAACAGTCTTCATTTCAGAGCTTCCCTCAGCTGATGGGTTTATACAAAGGAGCTCTGCTAAAACAAGCTGATTAGAATAAGAGGGCCCCTATGATGTCAAACATCCCCACAGACCTGACTCACCCCACCTGACAGCAACGGCAGCCAGCAATTCTGACCTGGTTAATGAGAGCAAAACAGGGCCAAGCACTTGGTAGCAGCTCCAGCCCAGTCTCTGTAGCTCAGGCTGTTGGTTCCAGATCCATGGACGGCAAACTCTAGAGGAAGCCCATGTGCGGCCGGCTAGGTATAGGCCAAGGCCAGCACTGAGGCAGAAGCCTGGGCTTGCTCCCTGGACCATAATCAAATCAGGGGCATTCCCTACTTCACTTCCCCTCCAGTAGCAGCAATACCCAGTTTTCATTCAGTAAAGAAGGAGTGGTGCTTAATCTCCACCAATCATTGTGGATTGTTTCCATATTCCCCCAGGAAACTTACATTGGTTCTCAACACAAGTAATTAGCCTTTAATGGTTTTTCAGGTGAACAGCTGTCAAACACACCATTTTCTTGAACAAATTCATTCCACTGACACTCACTGAGCACTGGCATAAACCAGGCATTGGGCAGAGCGGTAGGGACTCAACAGTGAACAAGACCCTGCTCTGAGATGTCATAGTGTGGTGGGGGGATAATACAAATGCAATGTCAATGGTTTTCATTCATAGTACAGGTCCACTGTCCCTTATTCAAAATGTTTGGGACCAGACATAATGAGGTCTTTTGGGGATGGGACCCAAGTCTAAACAGAAAATTCATTTATGTTTCATATACACCTTATACATGTAGCTTGATGGTAATTTTGTTCAACATCTTTTAATAGTTTTGTGCAAGAAACAAAGTTTGTATAGATTGAACCATCAGAAAACAATGGTAGCACTATTTCATATCGGTTCTCAAAAAGTTTCAGATTTTGGAGCATTTCACATTTCAGATTTTCAGATTAGGGATGCTCGATCTGTAACATGGATAAAAACAGACAAGTGGAATATTCTTTTAAAAAACTAGGGCAACTTTAGAACCTTATCTCCACAGTAGGGACAGCAGAGAAAAAGTATGCATTAGAATATTGTCAAATACAAGAGCATAGAGAAATGGTTGCTATTATCATAGAACTTGAATGTGTTTTTGAAGTGAGATAACATAGAGGAAGGTGTCCAGTACAGGGCCTAACACATTCACTATTTCCCTATAAGCTCCTCATGGGCATTCAATATTTAAATGAATCAATAATTTAATCAGATAATGTAGGAATCATAAACATTTCAGTGATCTACATTTATAGATGTAGCTCTGAATATAAACAAAATTATGAAGAACTTCTACAGGACTTCTATAGATAAAATTAGGTTTTACTTAAATTGCTTAACCAAAGCTTCTATCATTTGGCTTTTGAATGAATGAATACCCATTCAAGATATGAAAAGAATATGTACATTTAACCCCAAAATAAACTTGCTGTGCTGTTACTGCTGAACTAAGAGTCTCTTCTGTAACTATTTGAAGCAGAAATGAAGATATGCCAATAATCTCCAAGAAACATCCTTCCAGTTTCAACTGAGATACCTTTTTTCTAGAAAGTCTTCTCTGGCTTGCCGAGACCAGTTAGACACCCCCTGTGTTTCCTCCTTGAGATCCTGACCTTCCATCACCCTAACACTTACCCACTTACCATAGGACATAGCAACTGTCTGGCCACTGCTCTGCAGCCCCACAGGACTTCCTATGAGGACAGGGCCATAATTTGCTTTGAATTCCCAGCATCTAATACACAACCACACAACCTGTTGCCTAGCAGATGTTCAATAAATACCTGTTCAATGAGTTTAGATGTGAAATGGAATTTTTCCTCTCAAGTAGATAATCTCATGGGGGTTCCTTTTGTTTGTTTGTTTGTTTGTTTTTTGAGGCGGGGTCTTGCTCTGTCACCCAGGCTGGAGTGCAGGTGCAGTGGCATGATCTCAGCTTACAATAGTATCGACTTCCCAGGCTCATGCGATCCTCCCACCTCACCCTCACGAGTGGCTGGGATATGTGTCACCATGCCTGGCTATTTTTTTTTATTTTTTGTAGAGACAGGGTTTCGCCATTTTGCAGCCTGGGTCTCAAGCTCCTAGGCTCAAGTAATCTGCTCACTTTGGCCTCCCAGAGTGCTGGGATTACAGGCTTGAGCCACCGTGCCCAGCCTAAGGTCGGGATTCTTAACAATAGCTAATATGTGTAATGTAGACAATGAATTTGGAATGAATTGGGGATGGAACCCAAGTCTAAGTAGGAAATTCATTTATGCTTCATATACGCATGGCTTTATAGATGAGATGGATAGACAGAGGGAAGGACATTGCTAGGTTAATGGAAAGAGCATAAACAAATGACTGGAAAGAGGATGAGTGACCAAATCAAGGGAATGGCCTCTATAGAGTATTAGTCGATGTGAATAGCGCCCCCTGGAGTACGAGTCCTAGTGTGACTGGGACATCTTCGAATTAGGATTTCCACCCAAGGCTTTGGATGGAAAAATCTCAGTTAATTGGGGTTCCCTACCTCTTCTTATGCTTACCTTTTCCTGAAATTGGGTAAAGCTCTAGAAAACTTACTAAACAATAGTAAACATGCAGGGGATCTGAATGGAGAGGATGGTTCATCTTACCATTGGTGTTATCCAAGCCTGCCCATTACATTTGTAGGGACTGGGGCAAGTGCACAAATGGAAGCCCCCATCCCATATGCCTAAATATTTAAAAGCTGTAAATCAAGCTAACAAACTATTAGTTACCATATGTTCTATCCTCCAACCTTAACCAATACACCTTCATAATGATCTGGAACATGGTGGCACCGAGAGAGTTGGCTCCTGGCCTGAAGCCCCCACTCTTCAGAGCATGCCCAGGTCTGTCCCATTGTGTCAGAGTCTGCATGCACCTCTCATATCCACAAATGCACTTCTGTCAACACAACCCACAAACAGCCATGCCCAGGCTAACCCTCAGGTCTAGGGAGGCCAGATGTACAATCTGCCTTCAATCTCCTAAAAATAGATCTAGGGAAGTGGCCCAGGAAAACCTGGAAGTGGACAAATTCTCTGTTTGGGCCCGGAATTCTAGGGCCCAAAGTAACCAAAACATGGCATAGGGAAGGATGTCTGGGTTCCAGGTGGCTCCACATTCCCTACCCTGGGAGAGATGGATAATTGGAGCAGGCCAAGGTGGCGCCCAGAGCAGGGAGGCCCCTTATGCCCTCATGTCAGTGCAGCATTGGGATCGTCATCTATGGCCACTGGAATTCTCTGAGATGTCCTCAATTCCATTTGGCCTTCACAGCCCTAGGCAAGAGGTTCATGGAGGTCACTGTTGTGTCATGCCTCCTTCCTGAACTCACAGCAGCCTCAGGTCTGCAGCCTCTCTGGGCTGTGTTCATGCTGCTCTTGGAAACATTCTACTACTCTCACATAACCCCAGGCTGGGAAAGGACCACCTGAGTGCCCTCCTGGTCTCATATGCTCTTTCTCTGCTCCTGTGCCAAGCTGTGGAACAGGGAACTTGATGACACTCTCTTTGGCCACCTACCTGGAACACCTAGAAAAAAACAGGAAGTTTCTCTTTCTTTCTCAACATGCTTGATGCAGGGTCATTCCAGAGTGTCCTAAATGTACCCTGGAATGGCCCACCTCCATGCTTATCTCTAAAGAATTCTTCCCAACCTTTTATCTTATGCCTGGCCTACACTTTTGAAATTCAAAAGTCAGGAGCTGATTTCATTGTTCTCTGCCTTCAGCTTTGTCACGTTTTCCCAAGCAAATGAACGTGGAATGTCTTGGCTGATGGGGCAAAAGGAAGCATCACAAGGCACAAAGAATTACAGAAAAAAAAACCTGTTAATATTTCAAAATATTGTCTCAAATACTTACATAAAATTTTCATAAGAAATGCTGTATTTTTATGCAAATACAATTCCACTTGGCCAACTGTTGGTAGGATATACACGTTGAGTTTTCATGGTAGTGGGTATGGATTTGTTCTGCTTCATTTGTGGTCTCGGCCAGTCCATCTAGTGACACGCAGCGTGTGCGGCAAGATTGTCATTGGGATGGGGAATGGACTGAGGCCACATAACAGGGCAAAATTAATCCATCCACAGGAAGGCATCATAATAGACCCTTCAATGGAAGGGTCTAGAGGCCTGAACTTCCTTACCACAGAAATTCGGCTATTAAGACATAAGGCCTCTTTCTTAGATCTTCAGGTATAACATCTAAGACAGCGTGTTCCTGAACACAGAGAGATAGAAAGAAAGCCATTGAACTCCTGGAGTGATATTTAAACCTAAAAATTTCACTGAATGGTGTTCATTTGGTGTTTTCATCCTTTCTCTTTTTCAATAGCACCCACTTGTGATCGCAAATGCCTAGTTACTGTTCAATCTAGGATGCTGTAATTAGCTTTCTAACACTGATCTTACATTAAGTCATGTAAACAGCATGGAGGAGGTGAAATGCTATGTTCCTCTTGATGAGTGTCTTAAAATAACAGACTTAAGCAATCACAGACTGACAGACATTTTCTGCAAAAGCACATTTGAAGTCACAGACTGGCGTTCTCCTCTGAACAAGTCGAGAAGCTCATTAGGCCTTGCATGAAACACAGTGATGTTTTTATGAATGTGGGTCCTCCAGCTTCATGGTGGTGAGTTCCTAAAAGTCATCTGCAGCACATGAAAAGTTTTACTGACTGGAAGACCAAATATGGGGAAAATACCAAACTAAAAATCCATTTTATAAAGAGACAGATTTTAATGAACGTAAGACTACCTAAAATTCCAATCTTATGTAAATCAAGTTTATTTTTAAGTAAGTAAAATTTTCTTTTATCACTAAGAACCAGTAAACTAACAAATTTTAAACTCTGCTACCATGAGTTTTAATTGCTGAGCACAGAGTTTTTGTGACTGTAATATTCTGTAATAAATTCAACCTGGGCATGATCATTATATTTTTAGACACATCACTGGGTTAGGTTACATTTTGTTTAGGAATTTGCCATCTACTTTGATAATTGAGATTAGTCTGCCATTTTCCCTTCCCCTATTATACTTGCCTCGTTCTAGAATGAACTGGGATGTGTGTCATCATCTTCTGTAATATGAAATAGTTTGCATAAGATTAGTGCAATGGACTGAATTGTGTCCCCTCCCCTAAATTTATATGTTGAAGCCCTGGCTTCCAGGACCTTGAAATGTGACTGTATTTGGAGACAGCGCCTTTAAAAGAGATGACGGTATTAAAATGAGGCTGTTAGAGTGAGCCCCACTCCAATCTGGCTGGTGTTTGTATAGGAAGAGGAAATTTGGACACAGAGACACCAGAAGTGAACACACAGAGAAAAGACCACCTGAGGATACAAGATGGCAGCTGAATTAGTCTGTTCTCGCATTGCAAGAACTACCTGCGACTGAGTAATTTAATAAAGAAAAAAGGTTTCCTTGGCTCATGGTTCCACAGGCTGTACAGGAAGCATGACTGGGGAGGCCTCAGGAAACTTGCAATCATGGCAAAAGGCAAAGAGGAGGCAGGCACATCTTACATGGCTGGACCAGGAGGAAGAGAGCAAAGGGGGAGGTGCCCCACACTTTTAAACAACCAGATACTGTGAGAAGTCACTCACTATCATGAGAACAGCAAGGGGGAAATCCACCCCCATGATCCAATCACCTCCCACCAGACCCCTCCTCCAACACTGGAGATTACAACCGGACATGAGATTCGGGTGGGACACAAATCCAAACCATGTCAGCAGCCATCTGCAAGCCAAGGAGAGATACCTAGGAAGAGACCATACCTGCTAACACCTTGATCTTGGACTTCCAGCCTCCAGAGCTGTAAGAAAATAAATTTCTGTTACTTAAGCCACCCAATCTGTGGCATTTTGTTATGGCAGCTCTAGCAAACTCATACGATGAGAATGATTTGTTCCTTGAAGGTTGAATTGAACTCATAAAATCTTCAGAGTCTTATGAAGCATTTTGATCCTTGATTCAAATTAGCTAATAGTTATAGGTCTTTTTAATTTTTTATTTTGTCATAAGCCAGTTTCAGTAAGCTACATTTTTTAGGAACATGTACATTTCATCTGTTTTCAAATTTATAGATATCAAATTGTTTATAATATCTTCTTGCTACCTTTTAATCTCTACAACTTCTACAGGCATGCTCCTTTTTATTTCTAATACTGTTTTTTGTGCTCTCTCATGGATATTCCCAAGTGTGTCATTTTCATCAGTCTTTTCATAGAACTGAATTTTAGTTTCATTGATCCTCATATATTTGTTTTCTATTTCATGAACTCTTACATTTATCTTTATTACATTCTTCCTGCTTTCTTTGGGTAGATTCTGAGAAACCCTTACTCTGAGGACTGATATTTGGGACATCTGGTTTTCAAACTCTGCTCTGCAAGACCCTAGTGACACTCTGGTGGTGTCTCAGAGGTTACTGTGGAGAGTCACTCACATACTTTGAGAATGTTCAGATCTTTTCATCAAAGCAGCTCTACTTTGATCAGTTGGGCTTCTGTAAAATTTGGGGAAAAAAGGGTTCTGTTTTCTAAAAATAAAATGTTCTCAAAAATTTGAAGATTATTGAATGACCAGGCCAATGAGGTTTGTTTCTCCGATATCATAATGTTTAGCACTCGTAGACACTCATATTTCTATTGACAACATACTGGAGTTACTAAGTACCACCTTACAGCTAGGGAAAATCTTTCCATATTTATCAATGCCAGAACCCTTTTAAATTGGGATCCTGTAATTCTATCTACTTGTATAAGATCAATGATCTTAAGTATAAAAAGGCTTTAGAAGATCTTTCACTGCCAGTAATATTTAGAATTTGTGCTGAGCATTAGACTAATATTTTATATTTTATTTTATTTTATTTTATTTTATTTTATTTTATTTTATTTTATTTTATTTTAATTTTTGAGACAGAGTTTCGCTCTTGTTGCCAGGCTGGAGTGCAATGGCGTGATCTCGGTTCACTGCAACCTCTGCTTCCCGAGTTCAAGCGATTCTTTTGCCTCAGCCTCCTGAGTAGCTGGGATTACAGGCATGTGCCACCATGACCGGCTAATTTTGTATTTTTAGTAGAGACGGGGTTTCTCCATGTTGGTCAGGCTGGTCTCTAACTCCCGACCACAGGTGATCCGCCCGCCTCAGCCTCCCAAAGTGCTGGGATTACAGGTATGAGCCACCGAGCCCAGCCAATATTTTACTTTTAATAACCCTTCAGGTAGAGTTCCATGGGATGGATGAAAGAACAGTGAGTCTCAATTTCAAAATAGAAAACTCTTACCTTTAAATATCTCATTCATTTTTTGAATATGACCACACAAAAGTATCTCACCTTTTTCCTCAACAAACTCTGGACTTAATCATTCCATATGCCCCAAGAATACTCACTGGCAGTGCTTGCGGCTGCAGTGTTTGCTCCAAGATAACTTTGCCACTAAATATCTTGCTTTTATTATTATTATTGCATCGCTCTAGTATGTTGACTTTGGGAAAAAAAAGACATTATTCTATTTATAACATTCTGTTTTTAGTAGTGGTATTTCCATTTACAAAATATAGTAATTCTTGATCGCTGAAAATGTCAAATCCTAGAAAACGTAGCATTCCTATGTCTATGCCTGACGTTAACATCGTTCTCGAACAGTTGTTGGCCGAAGATTCATTTGATGAATCTAATTTTTCCAAAATAGATGATTCAGATGATTCTGATGTTAGTTCTGTTTAGAAATAACTCCAAGAACAGTTTTTATGTTCTATTTTCACATTGAAAATCAGGAGACTTGCTTCAGCCTCAAAGAGCGTGTTTATGTAAAATTAAATGAACACTGGCAGTGAGCTGTACCTTTTTTTTCTAAACAGGAAAAGGGTTAATCTAATCTTACATGAGGAGCTAACAGGCTTTCGACACAATTATTCCATTATGGTTCTCTGCCACAAACCATTTCATGTTACTGAGAGGTAAGTTACAAATAACATCAGATTGTCTTTATTAATATAAAACTTTGGACAACATAATGAGGTAGGAGGCGGGACTCGACTCCAAAGGCTGGGGCTTGAACACTGGACCAGATTGAGGACTAGCTAAAATAGGGCAGGGCAAAAGCAGTTTTCAATTAGACACTCCCACCAGGGGTGCCATGTCAGTTTACCAGTACCATGGCAACACCTGGGAGTTACCGCCCCTTTTCATGGCAGTGACCCAATGACCCTGGAGTTACTATCTTTTCCCTAGAATTTTCTGCATAAACCGCCTTTTAATCTGCATGCAATTAAAACTGGGTATAAATATGACTGCAAAACTGCCCTGGGCTGCTACTTTGCCTACTGGGTAGCCTGCTCTGCAGCAGCAGTCACGGAGCTGGAACACTGCCTCTTTAATAATGCTGTTCTCTTCTGCCTTGGGGTTGCCTTTAAATTCCTTCCTGGGCAAAGCCAAGAAACCTCGTGGGCTAAGCTCCACTTTGGGACTTGCCTGCCCTGCATCAATAGTTTATCTCATATCAGCCTTTGATTCCATGGACAAAAATAATTTGTGGATTTATCTATATGATTTCACATAGATACTCCGTAAATGTTACTTGAATGTTGGTATCATCTTTCAAATTAAAGTGTGATGGTTTCTTAGAAAAATAAACAGTCAAATGCTGTACAGCAAGACTATTAGTTACAACCCTCTCTCTCCTTCTCTCTCTCTTTTTCTACACTTGCAGCCAAGTAATTTGATTTAACATTTAGAATACTTATCATGTCTTTCCACGATGGCAAATAGATGATCGTCTGTCTTCATGCAGTTGATGTGGACCAGGAGTGGTAATTAGCTGAACTTGCTAGCTAATTACCACCAGAAAAAAATAACAATAACAAAAATCTCAATTGCTGAGATAAAAACTTCTCTTCCATTTAATATGATGCATAAGGCCAGGGTCTCATCCAAGCACATGATAATGTGTTTCCAAAGTTTATGGATTGTTTCAAAGAAGAAAAATAATGTGTCCCTGCCATGAAGTGCTAGCGGCCCCAGCTTAAAATCCCCTGCTGCTGGGCTCATCCACTTCCCGTTTAAACATTCAGCGCTACATTAATTCCCCAGCCAAATCTAATTTGAAACAGAAATTACCTAAGAAGTCTTATTCTTCCACATCATTTGGAGGAGTTGGGGGACAAATTTGCTCACAGAGTTCATCTGCACGCAAGTATTTTTTGAGCACCTATCAGGTGCCACGCCTGGTGATAACCAGGGAGGATCCCTGCCTTCATGGAGCTTGCTTTCTGGTCCCAATTAGTCTTTTTCAGAACACAGTGTTCCCAAGACGACACCATCAGACTCCTGTATGTTCCCTGAACTACAGGGCCACAGTATGGCCTCCTGCTCGGTATGCGGCCCTGGCAGCTCTGTTTCTGAATCCAATTCCTTACTCCTGAAGCCCTAGGTTAACTGCAAACCTGGTTTCCTAGTTCCAGTGTGTTGTCCTTGTGCTGCCTGGAATCTCAGTTTCTACTTTAACTGAGATTTGGCCCTGGCCAAGTCATTCTTTCCCTGGAGACTGGAATTCTGCTTCCAGCCTCTTCCTAGTAGCTGGAATCTTGCTCCAGTGGACAGACCTGCTTCCTGACAGTAACTTCTTAGCTGGGTTTCCAGCACCTTCTCTTCCTCAAATTCCCTTCCTCCATGTTCTTGCTGCATCATGGTGCAGATGCGGTGTCTACCCCACTGAGCCCCCACTCTCTGTCCCTGTAGCCTGCTAGACTCTACCACTGTTCCCCCTTGGTGTACGGGTCTACTGCCAGGCCTTGGTCCTGCCCGTCAACAACTCCATAATTGCTGCTTAAATAGTCATGTGTCCCCCAACAACCTGAGTTATGACTTATGACAGCCAAGCGTATAGAAGTAGCCTTTTTTTTTTTTTTTTTAATCTGGGTAGGACCAGCCAGGGTCTTGGGGTTTAGAGGAGAATGCCAGCATCAGGGAAACTCTTCTCTCCCTCCCCTGGTTCCTAGCCTTATGTTCTTCTCCTCCCTGGTGCCCGAGTCCTAATCTTTATTACCTGCCCATTACTTGGGTCCCAAAGAAGGAAACTTCTGACCCCAACTCAGCCACTCCTTCTAACCCTATACTTGTCCCTCCTCATGACAGCAGTGGCTAAAATGATTACCCAGAGCCTGACACTCACTGGGCCAAGTTTTGTGTGTGAAGAGGTCACTGCACTGATAGACAATACACATTTTCTCATTTCCTACAAACAAGTAGTAGAACTTGACCAACATTTGTTGAATAGTTGCATGAAATCCTATACATCAGGCTTGAGTTTGAACCTTCTGAGGTCTTCTAGGCTGAATGACAGTGTACCTTAGGCTCTCCAGGGAATGCCATCAGTAAAGGCAGCCTGTTCTGATGCCATGACTATAGAGAATGTGATGCCTTATTTGAATTAGGCGCTGTTTGTTCCACTTTTTATCTTTTTTTCCTCCAGAACTGAGGCTACTTGATCTTCCCTTGAAAGTTCAGTCCCCCTGAGTAGCTGGGCCCAATCCTGTCTGTACAGTGGAGGGACTCAGGATGCCTCATCCAACACTCAGAGATGCAAAATGAAGTCTCTAGTCCATTGATCTCTGTTCATATTCAAGTCTCCAGTTTTCTGGTCCCAGTCCATGACGGGCCTCCAAAAGTACAACCACAGCCCCAAGAAGTGGTTCTAGTCAAGAGTTAACATCTTTAGCATGATGCAGGGCAAAAAGAATGTATCTCACAGGAGGTGGTGATGGGTCACAGCTGTTTGGCACAGCACAGTAGTGGAACATCCTGGCTTAGGAGGTATTCACAGCTAACAGGCAGACAGGGATATAGGCAACTTCAGGAAGACAGCCTGCCAGTGGGTAAAAGAGCCTCAACCACCGTTTGTAAATCCATTGTTTTATCAAACTTTTATTATGAATATCCTGAGCGCCAGACACAGGGCTAGGAAGAAAAAGTGTAGAGATAAATAAGACACCATCCCAGCACTCTAGACCTCTCAGAATTCTGGAAGTCCTCCTTTGAATGAATTCTGGTTATGCTAGGTCCCTCTCTGGGTATGATGCCTGGCACCTATTATAGTAGTCCAGGTATTTTCCAAACAATGAATCAACCAATCAACAAATGATAGTCTGGCATCTAGCATGTAGTGAGCAAATATATTTCCACACCAATGTCCAAAGTCTTTGGGTGTATAACTGGCAAAATCAACTATCAGTTCTGGGAAAATTACAGTATTAGGCAGATAATATCTACAATCTCTACTTTAGCCCTCGCTCTCGCCATGCTAACACACTGCCTTCCAGGCAAGGCAAAGGTGTTGTACAGCTCTGTTGCTGCACCATTCAACAGTATTTGTATTCTACACACCCTTTTTCAAATTCTTGTTAGACTCTCTGCTTTTGTGACTAAGTACAAAAATATCATTGTGTCACTAAGCAACTTTAGGATAAACTTTGAGAGAGGATAAACCAATTGTTTACCAATCATAAAAGTGAGAAAGGGATCATATTGTCATTGTAGACGGTTCTGGGCAACAACCTGAGGATTGCCGCTAGCATGCGTTTCTGCAACCCATTCTCACATGGTATAAATGCTTTCATTCACTAAATCATGGTTTAGTAAAAAGGGACTCAATCTTCTGGATTCACAGAAATGGACGGATTGTGGAGGAATGCTCTTTATCACTACCGTGGTCATGGTGAATTCACAAATACCAAATCCTGGCTATTATGGCAAGAATGGTCGCCCCATCATTATATTCAAAGACAAGAATAGAAATTTAACTAACTTATAAATTCTCTGGGAAGTCTTCATATCCAAAACAGAAAGACTTAGTATGATGTTTCTAATTAAAGTATGTGAATGGTGATTGCATGTTTTAAGTGCTTCAGAGTTTGAAATTAAATTCTATTTGTGAAAGCTATTATTTATATATTTTTATACCTAAAATCTCTGTAGCCTTTTTTCTTTCAATACAACTGAATCCCTAAATAAAATCTTGGCAAAGCCATCAATCTTCTTATGCCCTTTTTCCGCTGCCAAATACATCACGTGCCTATTTAAACAGAATGCTAGAAGAAAGAAATAGTTTTGTTTAGCTAAATAATTTGGAGAGCTAAATACAGCCACATTTAGAAAGCATTTCCTTATCTTGCTCTTATTCTTTAATATTATATTGTAAACAAATTCCCATGTCATTAAAACTGTTTACAAATATGAATAATACCCTGCAATTTCTATCATTTGCTTATTCATTTCCCTTTTCTTAGATATGAAGGTTGTTCCCAAGTTTTTTTTTAATGTTATAAATGACACTATTTGAATATCATTATAAATCCATACCTGATCATTCTTCAGGAAAAAAGTTGCAGGAATAAAATTGCTAAATAAAAGTGAATGAGAGTTTTTAAGATTTATAACTAAACAACCAAACTGTTTCCAGGTACCTGTCACTGGGTCAGATCACCTGCTTCCTGTCTTCCTGGTATCCTGCTTGTCTCTGATAATTTAGAACCTAATTTTTCTATTATCTTATTTTCCTTCTGACTCACTCTCCTTGTGGCTTGTTTCCTAGGGTATTTTGTAATTTTGACTTCTGAACTCATGTTTAGTTGAGCAATGTATTGGGAATTGCAGGAAACCCGGGCTGAGATTCTATTTCCGAAACGATTTGCTCTGAATTGTGCTGGGTGCCCCACAGTGCTCCAACTAGAACCACTTTCAATTATTAGTTTGGCTTGGCATTTACAGACCTAAACAGGTGGTATAAATTCTAGTGCCAAACATATGTGAGGGTGTGGACTACGGTTATGAATTTTTATGAGTGATAGGATTTTTTTTTTTCTAGCTTTTCCTCTTATTGACGGTACAGCCTTTTGTCCAGGGTTTATGTGGCTCACTTAGGCATTAAGACCCAAGGCCTTCATGCCAATGCCCAGGATTCTGCCTTTTGCCATCCCCATGTATAACTGCAAAAAATAGACTGGGTTCATCTAAGTCATAGGCAAGGGCAGGATAACTTTCTTTCCTTTTTGGGGGGTGGGGAGGGGGACAGGGTTCTCACTCTGTCACCCAGGCTGGAGTGCAGTGGCGTGATCATGGCTCACTCTGCAGCCTCGACTTTCCCAGGCTTGGGTGATCCTCCTGCCTCATCCTCTTGACTAGCTGGGATTACAGGCACCCATCACCATGTATAGCTAATGTTTGTATTTTTTGGTAGAGACAGGGTTTCATCATGTTGCCCAGGCTGGTCTCAAACTCCTGGACTCAAGCGATCCGTATTTGTCATACAGCAATAGATAATTAATACACATATCCATTCATCCTTCCCGCCATTCTTCTTGTTTCAATGGAAAAAGAGCTTCTCCTCCAGGCCACTGTCTGCAGAAAAGGTCCCTTCTCACCTTCCCAGGTCTTACTGAGTAACCCCCAAACAAGCGCCCTCTTTGAGATAATGCCTGACTGGTGGGTTCCTTGTGCTCTTCCATCACATCTGTCCGCTCACCTCCTTCCTTGTCTTGACCTCCCAAAGTGCTGGGATTACAGGCATGAGCCACCGCGCCCGGCCAGGAGGATAACTTGATACAGTCATCTTCATACCTCCCGGTCAATTACAGACATCTACAGAGTCTATGCCATAGTCAAAGGAGCAGAAACCAGGTAACCCTCATCCCCTTTCCACACGGAGACTCAAGAACAAGGGTAAAGTTCTAGAATATTGAGCCAAGCCCTGAGGTTGGCCTTGCCTTCAGTGTCTGCTTATCACTCTGGTGTCCAACTCCCTATGGTTTTGGCCCTGAGGGATTTCCCACACTTTTCCAAAATGTTGGCTAGACATTTGAAGAGTATATCTGTTTTTGAGCTCCTGATTTGTGGGTGTTCTGCAATGGAAGACTTTTATAGGATATCTGGTCTGCTGTGTTGCCAGAAATGGTCCCTTCTGTAATTTCAACACCTGGTGTCACTCTCTCTCCCACCCTAGAAGTTTTAGCACCCAGCTCCCAGTTTACCTCCACCCTGGTTCCCTTAGCATTCTGGGTCACTTCATTTGTGTAGGTGACCCATCCAAAACCTAAGCCTCTTATTTCACCTTCTTGTCCTCAGAGACATTTATCTTCACGTTCCTTCAGCCACCCACACTATGGAGGCCTGGACCAAGGGACTCCCTTCTTTTATTTTTTATTATTTTATTTTATTTTATTTTTTTGAGATGGAGTCTTGCTCTGTCACCCAGGCTGGAGTGCAGTGGCATGATCTCAGCTCACTGCAACCTCTGCCTCCCGGGTTCAAGAAATTCTCCTGCCTCAGCCTCCCAAGTAGCTGGGATTACAGGTGCGTGCCACCACGCCCAGCTAATTTTTTGTGTTTTTAGTAGAGACGGGGTTTCACCGTGTTAGCCAAGATGGTCTCGATTTCCTGACCTTGTGATCTGCCTGCCTCGGCCTCCCAAAGTGCTGGGATTACAGGAGTGAGCCACTGCGCCCGGCCCCAAGTTGACTCCCTTCTAAAGGGATGGAATATCACTTTTGAGACGAGGCTATAGAAAGATCATGACTCCCATCTTGCTATCCCTCTCTTGATTTTCTTTCTGGCTCATGCTGAGAGAAGACAGTGGTCATGTTTTGAGCTGCCCTACGGAGAGGCCCACGTGGCAAGAAACTGAGGGTGGCCTGCAAAACAACAGCTCATGGGGAACTAAGGTCCCCAGTCCCACAGCTCACAGAAAACAGAACCCTGCCAACAACTACGTGAGTCAGCTTGGACGCAGCTCCTCCCAGCAGAGCCAGGAGATGACTGCAGCCCTGGCGCATACCTTGATTGCAATCTGGGAGAGATCCTGAGCCAGAGGGCCCAGCTAAACGTGCCTGGATTCCTGACCCACAGAAACAATACATGTATTTCCTAAGCAGCTACACTATAGGGTAGTTTGTCATACAGCAATAGATAATGAATACACACCCACTCATTCTTCCCGCTGATCGTCTCGTTGCAGTGGAAAAGGGTCTTCTCCTCCAGGCCACCATCTGCAGAAGAGGCCCCTTCCCCTCACCTTCCCAGGTCTCACTGAGTGACCCCCAAAGAAGCGCCTTCTCTGAGATAGTGCCTTATTGGGGGGGGGGGTTCCTTGGGCTCTTTCATCACAGCTGTCTGCTCGCCTCTTTCCTTGTCTCTCTTATATATGAAAATCTACTTAAAAACTATACACATAATAGGGCAATTTGCTAAAATGGGCATTTTTGCTGGTTTGGGGGATGTTTTGTTGTTGTTGTTGTTTTGTTTTCTACTAAAGACTCATCCTCCCTGCAAAGCAAAATGTTTTCCTTCCTTCAACCAGGACCTCCCTTGGCCCATAAGTCTCCTTTATGCAAATTTTTTGACAATAAAAATAGTATTTTATTTCCCCCACACCTTCCCTCCTCCAACAACCCCCAGTACACCTTTCCCTTCTTGTTCCCACAGCAACGTTACAATAAGAAAAAAATAAGTTTTGGAACGGGTCGCGGTGGCTCACGCCTGTAATCCCAGCATTTTGGGAGGCCAAGGTGGGGGAATCACTTGAGCCCAGGAGTTCAAGACCACCCTGGGCAACGTGGCAAAACCCCATCTCTACAAAAAACACAAAAATTAGCCGGGTGTGGTGGCATGCGCCTGTAGTCCCAGCTACTCAAGAGGCTGAGGCAGGAGGATGGCTTGAACCCGGGAGACGGAGGTTGCAGTGAGCCGTGATCACGCCACTGCACTCCAGCCTGGGTGCCAGAACAAGACCCTGTCTCAAAAAAAAAAAAAAAAAAAAAGTTTTGGGGGCAGGATTATGAGGGTAGAGGGGATATGGGTAAAAACACAAATTACAATAGGCATTGCTGAAAATACGTTATTCCACTTGGTCATCATATTCTCCCTCATCTTTGAGTTGTTTTCACTTCTGACTCCTTTCTTCTTCACCAAGGTCTTCTTCGTCTTCTTCATCATCTACCTCTCCATTGTTATAACCGTCTTCATCCTTCTCTTCTGCACTCACGTCCTCCTCTTCTCCTTCCTCCTCCTCCTCCTCATCCTCTCCTCATTGTCCAGGCCCTCCATGTAGCCCTCAGCATCCAAGTCAAGAGCAAATTTTTTAAAAGGTCCTTTTCCTCCTTTTCTTGCTGGCAGGAGTGATTTTGTACCCAGTTTGGCAAGCAGGGTATAGGCTGTGCTTCGGCCCCATTCTTCCCCATAGTCGATGCTCTTGAGCAGTGAACAACCTACACATCCTTCCATGGCTACCATGCTCAACCTTTCTCATGGGGAAAGCCTAATGCCAGGTATCTATTCTCTTGACTTCTGGCCTCCCCTGCCTCCCTGAGGAAAGTTAAGGGCCAAGAAGAGTTGAATCAAACTAGATCATCCTAGAAGGGGAAACACGGAGGATGAGGCATTGCACTGACAAAGGGGAACTGCTAAATCTGGCTATGACTTCCCCATCCTGGACCGTGAGGATGGAGGTCTGGGGACTCCTCTCCAGCTGTCATGGAGCCCTGCACTTGACTACAATGGTTCCTTTGTGAAGGAACAACAGTACATGAAGCTCCTTCCCTCTTTGCATTTGGACTATGGCTGATTTACTCCATGAGAGGGAAAGGGAGGGGCCTAGTAAGCAAGTTGACCGTGGAATTCTCACAGGTGTTGGCAAACGAATGGGGGATAGAGTGTCTTGGACCAGATTTAGACTAATCTAGAAAAATAAATAATGAGAACTTACTTGCACAGTACATGCTACTATAACATTATATTGATAGTCATACTTCTCTTACCATACCTCTCACTGTCCCTTGTTTTTGGTTGTACTTCTTGAACCTTTGCTGAAGCTCTGATTTCATATGTCAGCTACCTAAACAGGTGCTTCTAGGCTCTCCTTGCATCTCTCCTCTCACTTTTTTTTTTTTCCACCGATGATATGGTTACCAGGTTAACCTCTTTAAATGGTTTTCAGGATCTCACACTGGTAGCCAAACATTTTCAACTGTTATCTACTGTTTAGAGGCTGTAGTTCTAATGTCTGAGTTTTGTGATTCAAAGCCTTGCACAATACGGTTCCGATATATCAGTTTGGTCTCATCTCCTCTTCTCCTAGCTTGTAATTCCAGAGAAACTGAAAACTCACACGGGGCATTCTCATCTCGATGCCTCTGCTCATCACATTTCTCCTGGTTGGAGTTTTTTTCACACCTTTTCTTGCTAAGTCAAAATCTTATATAATCTTTAATACTATTTGATGTTTCCCTTCTCACAAAGCCTCTCCTGACCCTTTTAACCCCTAGGGTCCTTCTCTCATCTTCTCTGTTGTTATCTGGGATCATAATTTTATTTCCCTATGTTAGGTGATATTTTATTTTAAAATACTGATGACCCTGACTGTGAGTGCCCAAGGGCAGGGACCAAGTTGGCTACTTTTATGTGTCTTTTTTGTTGCCTGGCACAGGGTTTTCGACACAGAGCATGCTAAAATAAAATTTAAAAAGACTGAATCTTCCTCTACCAGAAGATCCACCACAGCAAAATTCTTGGTGTTCTTAAAATATAACTTAAAATTGAAAAATGTTCTTTACATTTCATTCAACTTCTCAAAAGAAGTTCACCTAATTATAAAGGTAAATCACAACCCCCAAAATATATTTTATACAAATTAAAGCACATAAATATATAATCTGATGTAGTAGTTTGTTGCTTTTTGTGTATGTTAGCATAGAGTTTCAAGTAGCATATACCTATAATACAAGCAGTGTCAGAAAATTTAGTCTTCTTCAAATAATTTTTTTTTTTTTTTTGAGACAGAGTCTCACTCTGTCACCCAGGCTGGAGTGCAGTGGTACGATCTCGGCTCACTGCAACCTCGGCCTCCTGGGTTCAAGTGATTCTCATGCCTCAACCTACCGAGTAGCTGGGACTACAGGTGTGTGCCACCACACCCGGCTAATTTTGTATTTTTAGTAGAGACGGGGTTTTGCCATGTTGGCCAGGCTGGTCTCGAACTCCTGACCTCAAGTGATCCACCCACCTCCGCCTCCCAAAGTGCCAGGATTACAGGCATGAGCCACCACGCCCAGCCCCTCTTCAAATAATTTTTAGGTTAACTTCAAAAACCACAAATATTCCCTCTTTCAACTTCTGTTTTAAAACTGAAAAGCTAAATGTTAGAAATAAACTTTTCCCTTGAAGCCATTTAGGTAGTCATGAACACTATGCTTAAAGTAAATAAATGTAAAATCTGTTAAACTTTTTGTTTTCTTGTATTCTTAAGCACAGCTTCTTTTTGAATTAATGCAATTCAGCAAACTTGCTTTTTCAGGAACAGAAAATCACCCCATGACTTGTAAAATACGTAATCTAGAAAATGCGTGAGAAGAGAGACCTTCCAAAGCTATGTCATGAGAGCGCAGTGTTATACAGCAGCATCTCTTCCAGTTTGTCCCCTGGGTGTTATATAACTCAAAGGTAATTAAAGGATTCGGTCTTGGATCGCAAATTCTAGCACACAAAGAGTAATCTAATGTGAAGACACCAAGCTTGCAGATGCTCCAAGTTTCCAGCCAAGATAAAGAAAAACCCTTTGGATATGCAGATTATAACATCTACGTTAGTTCTGTTGGACATCAATTTAGAAAAGATTCAATTTAGTCAAGGACATTGGCTTTGTCTGATATATCTCATTCCAGAAATGTGATTATGCTCTATTGGCTGAAAACAGCAACTCTTAAAAAGTTTCTAAAAAACTTCAAAAATATTTGTTCGAAGAACTGGAACATAGACTTTTTTTTCTAAATTGAAAACAAATGTCCACTTAGAAAGACTTAATGTACTTAAGAATCAATTGTATTCTGCAAACAATTTACCCCAAGAGGGGCTGGATTTTTACTTAACAAAACGGTTCAATAAAGGTTTTAAAGTGATTGGAAGATAAATAAACATTAAATAGTTAAAAACAAAGAGTAATTTATCTCATATTGCTTCTCAAGGACTTTAGTACTTTACGGGAGAGAACTATTTAAACAATACATTTATAGGTACATCTGTCTTTTCAATGGAAGCTATTAAGCACAAACATCTGGTGTCTCACCAATATTACATTGGCTGATCAGTATGACCACTGCACCATCTAGTGTCCACACTGTAAAACAGCAGCTAGGGAGCGCTTTTTCTCCAAGTCCATCTTTCTGAAAGCCATCCTCTAAACTGGTGTTTTGATAGTTCATCATCAAGAATATAAAGGACAGATCATTCATATAAAGACTAAGTCACATTATAACATTTCCAAGTGTGCTAGAAAATTAAGACATGGTGCTTATAAAAAAGTACACAAATTATGTAAAACGATGTTTAAAACCTAAAGATAGGAATATGATAACTTATTTTTAAAAGACTTTTTGTAAAAGAGAAAGCTAAGATATCGCATTGAACTATGAACCATGGATAGAAATCATGATGTTCAAAGACTATGTATAAACAACATGGAGAAATTAATTAGTAGATGTAAAGAAAAACATTTAAAATATGAAAATATATGCATGAAAATAACTGGCTGAAAATGTTTTTGGAATGTTGATGATTATTTATTTGCCTATTTTTTGTTTATTATCTCTTAATTATGTTCCAAATGGATTATTTGTTACAATTAACTAGCCAAGTAAACATTGAGAAATCTAATCTGCCAGTCAACATCTAGGCATTCTGTATAGATAAAGGAAAATCTGACCAAATTTCACAAGTCTATTAATGTGTTAATTTTTACTTTGGGTAAAGGAGTGTATGAGGTTGTTGCTGTTGTTGTTTTACACCATGACTTTAGTTTTTAAAAAATCGGGGGAGAGGAGGAGAAGGCCAGCTGTTAGATTTAGAACAAAAACGAAATATTTATAGGAGACAGTGCTTAGTCCTTTGGGCTCTTGGAAAATATTCACATCAAATTTCCAACGTAACTAACTCAGAGCCACTGCTTTTTTTTAATGCCAGCAAAAGAATATAAAAGTATTTTGAAAACTTAAACACATTCTGGGGAATCATTTTACCAGTATTTGCAAAACAATTCAACCTAAATAAAATACAGGTGATCATAAGAAGAAATTTCAAGCAAACTTAATGCCTCTCCTGAGTAGAAAAAAAAGTAGTTATAACTTTAAAAATCTAATTGCCTACTATGAGAGGTATCAATGTTGAGAGACATCAAACCCACTTTTATGTTTAAAGAAAGCTCTTTGAACAGGAACTTTTGAGGTAGCATGGAAGACAGACCTCCAGTGGCCATGCCTTTGTACAATCCCTTAGGCTTGAGTGTAGATGAAACCTGTGACTTGTTTTTATCGATAGAATGTGGCAAAGGGAACAGGACACCACTCTGTGATTATGTTACATTATCTAAGACTCCGCCTTAGTGAACTAGAGACCGGGATTCTCCTTCCTGCCTTGAGGAACTGAGCAGCCATGCTGAGGAAGCCCACAGTGAGAGCCTCTAGCAGCTTCCAGTGAACAGCCACCAAACCAGGGGCACTCAGCCACACAGCTGCACGAACTGAATCCTGCCTGCAGGTGTAATGAGCTTAAAGCAGATTTTTCCCCAGTCAGGCTCCAGATGAGAACACAGCCCAGCTGACACCTTGAGTGTGACCTGGCAAGATCCCAAGCAGAGAACCCAGCTGAGCTGCTTGCAGGCTCCTGACCCATGGAACCTGTAACTTGTTTCAGCCACTAGGATTGTGGTAATTTGCTATGCAATAATA
The DNA here is from genome assembly GCF_028878055.3 of Symphalangus syndactylus. Classification (NCBI taxonomy): domain Eukaryota; kingdom Metazoa; phylum Chordata; class Mammalia; order Primates; family Hylobatidae; genus Symphalangus; species Symphalangus syndactylus. Next base: position 121,352,026 of record NC_072424.2, on the reverse strand, counting down.
GAAAACGAAAACAGGTAGTATATTAAATAAAATTCACGATTCCATAAACAGTTATGGAGAACCAGACCCAGTTCTGGGCCTGGTGGAAATTAGGCCCTCAGAGTGCAGCTAAATGGAAGGACTAAGCTCCATACAAATATAAGAAAGGCAGGTAAGTGATTTACTTCACAGTTTCAAGGACATCATAATTTAGTTGAAGAAAAACAGCCACATAATTAACTAAGATAAGTGCCAAGACAGGCACAAATAACATGATAGAATGCACAGAAAAAGATCGGTTATCAACAGAAACTTTTCCAAGCTACAGAAAACCGAAATCAAAATACTTAGGAAAAAAAGAAAAAGAGGGAAGGAAAATTCATGGGTTCACAAAACTGGTTTGGAGGTAGGGCTGGCCTCAGGCTTAATTGCATCCATTCTCAAAGCTCAGAAATTCTCTAGGCTCTTCCCTCTTAACCTTCACAGTTGGGCTGGCTCCCATGGATGACAAACATAATAATGTAGCATCCAGGGACCTCCATGGAATAGAGAAGAAACTTCCATAAGACCTAGTGAAAGTCTCCATGCATCTCGATGGCCTGAATTGGATCATGGACACACCCTTAAACCAAGCACGCAGCCACTGATGATTGGCCAAAGCCAAGTAAAGCCCAGGAACAAAGAATGGGTCAATCTCTCCAAATCACGTGGTTGATAATGCGGGGTAGAGGTGGTTTCCCCACAGGAATATAACACTAAGGCATTTTCAACAGATGTTTTACCACACGACCCTACTAGTTCTGAGTGGGAAGATCATGAATGTAATATACAATGAAATGTAATATATAAGAAAATTATACATATACCCAGTCAAGTGTCTATGAGAACATTAGGTACTAGTCTTGCCAGTTTTGTAAGGACAGAATTATTTCAAATTACAAAGCAAAAACCATTTCATTTTTTATTTTGGATTCTTATCTGATGATGACCAAACTTCCACAGATAAAAGACATTATGCTTTTAGAATTTGATGATAATAGATTCATAGCAGTAAGATTTGTGAATTTCAAAAGAAAATAAACCACTGTTGGCTGGGCACGGTGGCTGATGCCTGTAATCCCAGCACTTTGGGAGGCTGAGGCAGGTAGATCGCTTGAGGTCAGGAGTTTGAGACCAGCCTGGCCAACATGGCGAAACCCTATCTCTACCAAAAATACAAAAATTAGCTGGGCATGGTGGCATGTGCCTGTAATCCCAGCTACTTAGGAGGCTGAGGCATGAGGATTGCTTGAGCCCGGGAGGTGGAGGTTGCAATGAACCTAGATCATGCCACTGCAGTCCAACCTAGGGCAATGGAGAGATTCTCCATCTCAAAAACAACAACAACCACAATGACAAAAATAAAACAACAACAAAAAAACACTGTTAGTATTTGAGTATGAATCAATCTATAATAAACACATAGTCACAAACACTCACACACATTCTATTTAGAAAAAATATATAGTTGGGATACATTTGATGGAGGCATTAGACTCTAGTTTTGGTCAAGAAACTTTCAGGTTCACTTCAGTGTTGAGGCTGTAAATATTGATCAGATTGACTGGGAAATTGGCACGAGATCCAGAGAAACGGAGATGCTATTATCAAGAATTCAGCAAAGAGGGAAGGGGTCAGGACAAAATAAGATGAGAGGAGAATTCAAGCCAGTGAGGAGCTAAACTGCAGAAGATATCTACATGGGGCAAAAAGAATTTTTTAGCAAAAAACAAAGTCTACAACAACAAAAAGTCTAAAAGATATTGGACCTGTAGTTACCTACTAAAAAGAAATATAGAAGCAAGAAAGAGTAAAACAGATTTTTTGGTGAAAATCCTAATTGTGTGGCTTCCCATTTTTTAGCATATGTATCAAAATAGGCTATGCTCCTCATAATCTGACATGTTGTTGGGACCAGTGTTTCATAAGAAATCAGTTCTGTAGATGGTAGAAGAATATCTAATATCTCCTACATAGAGATCTCTCATATGGTAAATACTAATTTTCCACGAACATGAACAGAACGTTATAAACCTAACATTAAAATAATACTGAAACCAGGGCTCATAGGAGAAAAGATTGATTCTAAAGCAGGGACAGAGAAAACACAAGATGAGTCTGGAACGTCTTGTGGTCCCAGAAAGTAAGAAAATGATTTTTTTAAATGATGGGAGTATGGCAAATGGACACAGGAGTAAACTTGTACCAAACTCTCGATAGCCAATTGTACAACAATTTGGGCAACAAAATGAGTGATGATTGACCGGCCTGGGAAACACAGCAAGACCTCATCTCTATAAAAAATTTTTTAAAAAAATTAACCAGGTGTGGCAGTGCACACCTGTAGTCCCAGCTGCTCAGGAGGCTGAGGTGGGAGGATTGTTTGAGCTCAGTCATAACTTTGCGGCTGCAGTGAGCTATGATTGCACCACTGCACCAGCCTGGGTGACAGAGCTGGAGGGTCTCTAAAAAAAAAATAAAGTAATGATAGTAATGGATTATAGGATAAAGTAAATATCCATGAGACCACACTGATATAAATAAATAACTGAATGAATAAATAGCTCAGAAGTGGTAGCTCTTCATTGTAGAATTCCAATTGATAAATGCAGAAGGAATGATAACTAGAAAGTCACCATCTGGCAAACACCACAATGATAATTGTTACTCACAATGATAATTGTTAGTGGGATAATTGGCTAAATTTGAATGACAGCTGCAGATTAGTTAGAAGTACTATACTGTACTGCTTTTTACCTACATTCACTTCCTGATTTCCATCGTTGTACTACAGTTTTGTAAGATATTACCATTTGGGGAGTCCAGGTGACGAGAACTCCATGTACTAGTTTTGCAGCAGCTAAAAGTTAAATGATCTTAAATTAGAAAGTTTTATAAATTTCATGAAAAATAGGAATATAATTTGCTTCTTTGAGTCTCAGGGGCATTTGATAAACATCAATCACCACTTGCAGAGCCATCCCTTAGGTTAGGGAATCAGGGCAATTGTCTTCAGCCTGAATTTTGGAGGAAGAGGTGGAGTCCGGGGAGGGATTTGCAATAAAGCAGCATCTCCACTGTCAGAAGTGTGCTCAGTAAGATAGAGGCCACCTGCCAGAACGAGTCGATGAACCTGCTACTTCTCCATTTGCAAATGCACCTCACGGTGGCCATGGCTGCTGTGGAAAGGATTGATCTTCATAAAAAGGTGTGGGGATTAGGGAAGGAGAACCAGGGGGGAGAGGGAGAGCCCCAAGAGATTGGGGAGGGGCCTGTCACACCTGGGGTGAGTTGCTGGTCACCTCATCAGGACCAGCTCTGGGAGCTGAACTGAAAAGGTACAAAACTGCCAATCGATAGAAAGCTATTGATAGAACATTTTCATGGCTGTATTTGAAATGCAGTCGATGTCACCCCCAAAAACAATAATATTTACTTCCATGTCACTGGCAAGTTTGTTACTCCTCATCTCACATTTTAATCTCCAGCACAGTGAGAGAAGCCGAAGTACAAACCCTGCATAAGATGACCGTGAGTACAAAGACATTTGTGATTAGGGCCACCAGGTCCTAATGGAATGGAAAAACAAGTGGGGCTCCACCTGTGACTCAGACCAACAGCAACCTCGTTTCTGAATATCAGAAAAGCAAATCATTATTTTTAAAAATGTCATGCACACAACATTTTAAATTCTTAAATATTATGATGCCATGAATGCTGATCTTTGGTTAAATCTGATTTGAGCCTAACACTTACGGGAAACAGAATCTCTTAAGAGCAGAGAATAAAGAGAAAAACAATGAAATTGACCTCAAAGGATTGGACTGGGACTTTTATTATTTAGGTTCCTAGATTTAAACATTTTTTATAGTAATGTTTACTCATTCAAAAACATCTACTGAATCAAATGCTGTGAACTGGTTGTCAAAAATGAAAATCTCCTGGTCTGGTGGAGATTTCTTTAAGACATTCCACCATATAACTTACCATACACAGCACTTCCCAAATCTTCAGTCATTTGAATAGCATTTCTCAGACTTTTGCCATATCTGCACATCAATTATACTTTTATCTACTGGATATTTCGCCTTAAGTCATTTCATTTTCTCCAATGTTATTGTAAAAGAAGCATTTATGCAACCACTAAGAATGGGAAAGACACATCACTTGCCATAAGTGGAAGCAACTTATACATGTAAATAAATATTTGAAAAACAGGTATGTCTATCTATATTCCATATAAAAATATCTCACATACCACCAGTGGTATGCAGGCCACAGTTTGGAAAATATGGCAATATAATCTAAATAACATAAATACACCAAAATTTTCAGGATGTACCCCTCACATACAAGAAAGGTTTAAAATCAGAGAACAGACTGAGGCCATTTTAGAGATGGAATGTGTAGTCAGAATAAACACAGTTGTGCCACTGTCACAAATAAGCCCCAGATCTCATTGGCTTAACATCACAAAAATGGATTTCTCAATTACATAAAGTCCACTGTGGGCCACGTGATTCTCCAAGGAGACTGTTGCCATGGGGACTCAGAGTTGAGGCCAATGGTGGCTCCACCATCCTGTGGCTATGATATCCTGAACTTGTGGCCTCCTCAGTTGATGAGGTGAAGAAAGCAAGCCTGGAGAATCATGCACGAGATTCTCACTGTCTCAGCCCACACGTGACACACCTCTTTCCCTCACAGCCCACAAGTGACACACCTCTTTCCCTCACAGCCCACACTGGCTGGAACCAATCACAAAACCCTGCCTAACTGCAAGGGAGACCAGAAAGTGCAACACTTTGTCATGGGCACGGGTGAGCACTAAACATCTCTCCAAATATGGGTTGGGAAGATTAAGAGACTAGTCCAGAAGAAAACAGTCTCCAGGGAGAAATATATCTGGGAATAGGAATCGAGAAAGCAACCAAGAGAGCAGAACTGAGTGGATGAGAGGAATTGTCAGACCACATCAGCAGCTCTGATTAATCAGATCCAAAATGTGCCCGTTGATCTATTATTCCATAGAAATACTGGAATCACCCGCTCAATAATAAGAGAAATGTAAATAATACCATACTTGCATGGATAATTCTCCTCTGTTCATACCTTCATTCAGGTCGACATAGATCTATCATACTCCTACGGTGTATAAGGGATGTGCTAAGCTTGAAGTACATTCATCTAAAAATCAAAATACAAAGGCATGGGAAGACTAAGAAAATTTCATAAACCTTCATTAAATTATCAGAAATACCTGGGATTCTCAGCTCCATTTGTAAAGAAACCACAGTTACAATTCTTCCATTGCTGATTGCTTTCTGGATTGAATATTTGAACTCTGCTTTAGTGATTCCTCTTGCTTATACGTGGGAGGAAGACCCCCTACCCTGAGCCAGCAGCTGGAGCACAGCCTGAGCACACAGTTTCTCCCTCCTTAAAGTGTTGGCCTCTAGATTCAAGGTCTGAGTACCATAGCCTTGATCAGCGGGGAGAACTAACTACTTAGTTTCTACAGCTTTGCTTACTGCCTCTAAAGATAGACATTAACACCTTATTTTTGAATATTAATTTAGAGTTTACGAGGGCCCTATAACCTTAATTCATCTCATCTCTGTAACAATCCTGTGAAGTAAGAATTATGGTACCCATTTCATGGAGGAGAAAACTCGGGGAACTCAGGGGACAATCCTTTGGTGGTATCTCTAGTTGGTGGCAAAACCAGGCCTGGGATTCTGTTCCCTTAACTCTGAGTGTCGCCACTCAGTGGTTTTGTATTTCCAAGGAAGGAAGAAGGCCTGGATATTATGGATTTTTTTAAAAAACCAAGGTAAAGGAAAATATGTAACAACAGAAAATAAGTGTTTATAATATCATGGTGAATTTAGAAAGGGTAAAATTGTGTATGTGATTATAATTATGTGAAAAGATGCATAGCATCTCCAGGGCATGACAGAGTCGTGGGAATCGCTGGAACCTTTCTAGAGGTAAAGTTTGATGCTCAATGCTTCGATTGTTTCTGTTTTTAAAACCCCTTCTCTTCTCTCACCAATCTCAGAGCATACTTTAAACCTTGATACATCTAAGGATTACACAGACAGGTCAAAAGTTTCACAGAGCAAACAACAAAGAGGGAAGTTCTTTCCTCAACTCAGTACCCCAGCGTAGGGAAGGTTCTAGCTGATGCAGACTGGCATTTCAAAATCAAAGACGGGGGGCAGTGGCTCACGCCTGTAATCCCAGCACTTTGAGAGGCAGAGGTGGGTGGATCACCTGAGGTCAGGAGTTCGAGACCAGCCTGACCAATATGGCGAAACCTTGTCTCTATTAAAAATACAAAAATTTGCCAGGCGTGGTGGCGTGTGCCTGTAGTTCCAGCTACTCAGGAGGCTGAGACAGAAGAATCACTTGAACCCACGAGGTGGAGGTTGCAGTGAGCTGAGATCATGCCACTGCACTCCAGCCTGGATGACAGAGCAAGACTCTGTCTCAAAATAAATAAATAAATAAATAAATAAATAAATATCAATAAATAATAAAAATCAAAGACCAAAGCCTGTATGGAGAAAACTAGAGGAGAAAGTGTCTCTTCTCTCTAAATGAGAGAAAAAGAGAGGGAGGGAACCATGTATTTTGCTGCATACCTAAACTTCTGGGGGTTTTCAAAAGCCAAACACACTTAAACCACACCTGCAGCTTTCACAATGACTCCAGAATACTTGGGGCGCTAAAGTCACTTTGGTACTTCGAGGTAGTGAATTAAAGAAGTGAAAGTGTTACAGTGACAAGAGAGGCCACTGCTCTGGGAAAGACACAGAGAGGAGCGCGGCGTGTAGATGATGAGGAACACGGAATTGAGTGTGTGGCTGCTAATGGCTTTAGACAAATCATCTACAGAGACACTTCAAAAGGAAATTCTGAACCAAATGGAATGGGTCAAACTTATTTGGATCCTGATCCAAACATTCATTGATGAGACAATGGGGGCAATTTGAATGCTGACTGACTAGCTAATATTACTAATGTTAAATTTTTTTTAGTATGATAATGGCATTTTGGTTTTTTTTTTTTGAAAAGTCCTTATTCTTTAGTATTACATGCTGAAATATTTATAGGAAAAATAATACGATGTCTGGAATTTATTTTAAAATATTCTGAGGTTGGGGAAGGCAAGCAGATAGGCATGAGGAAGAAACAATTTTGACTATGAGTTAGTAACAGGGACAGGGACCATGTGCATGAGGGATCATTAAACTATTCTATCTACTTTTGGTTTATATTTAAGTTTTACTAAAAAATGGCTGGACACAGTGGCTCACATCTGTAATCCCAGCATTTTGGAAAGCCAAGGTAGGAGGATTGCTTGAGGCCAGGAGTTCAACATCAGCCTGGGCAACATAGTAAGACCCCTGTCTCTACAAAACAGCAACAACAAAAAAAGAGTAGCTGGGCATGGTGGCGTGTGCCTGTAGTCCCAGCTGCCTGTGAGGCTGAGGTGGGAGGATGGCTTGAGCCCAGGAGTTGGAGGCTGCAGTGAGCTATGATTGCACCACTGAACTCCAGCCTGGCAACAGAGTGAGACCCTGTCTCTAAAAAAAAATACAAAATAAGTAAATAAATGACAATAATAAAATAAATTGGCCAGATGTAGTGGTTCATGCCTGTAATCCCAGCACTTTGGGAGGCTGAGGGAGGAGGATTGCTTGAGGCCTGGAGTTCAAGGCCAGCTTGGGCAACATAGCGAGATGCCATCTCTACAAAAAAATAGAAAAATTAGTGGGGCATGATGTTGTGCACCAGAAGGCCTAGTTACTCAGAAAGCTAAGGTGGGAGGATTGCTTGAGCCCAGAAGTTGGAGGCTGGTGATCAGCCCTTCATCGTGTCTCATTGGGACCTAAGGATAGCCTCCCACAAGCCTCCTGACTTCCACCCTGCACATGCCCCTACCCTCTATTTCCAACACAGCAGCCAAGTGAACTCTTTTTAAAAATTATCTGTAGGTCAGTTCACTCCTCTGCTCAGGACCCTGCACAGACTCCCCTTCCCGCCCAAAGTGAAAGCCCGCAAGACCCTGCCCTCACTCCACCCAGCAGCAACCACAGGCCCACATCCAGCTTGGCAGGCTCCATTCTGGGGCCTCCATACCTCCTTTACCTGGAACACTCTTCCGCCATCATCCACTGGTTTTCTGCTCCAGGACTCTGTTCACTTCTCACCATCTCAGCAGAGCTGCCCCTGCCCACATAATGCCCCTGCCCCATGCCCACCATTTTTTGGCAGTCTTTTTTTTTTTTTTTTTTTTTTTTTTTGAGATGGAGTCTCGCTCTGTCGCCCAGGCTGGAGTGCAGTGGCGTGATCTTGGCTCACTGCAAGCTCCGCCTCCCGGATTCACACCATTCTCCTGCCTCGGCCTCCCGTGTAGCGCGCGCCACCACTCCCGGCTAATTTTTTGTATTTTCAGTAGAGACGGGGTTTCACGGTGTTAGCCATGGTGGTCTCAATCTCCTGACCTTGTGATCCGCCCACCTCGGACTCCCAAAGTGCTGGGATTACAGGCGTGAGCCACCGCGCCTGGCCTGGCACTCTTGAATTTCCCCTGCTGCTGTACTTTTTCTTTTTTCTACTTACTTTTTCCACTTTCTAACATATTATATATTTATGTATGATGTGTATCCCTTATTTTCTGTATCTGAGCAGAGAGCATTTAATCTTGGCTAGGCTCGCTGATATCCTGCACATACCTAGAACAATGCCTAGCATGTAGTAGGTGCTCATTAAAATGAGAAGCATGAGAGAATGGATTCATGAAAGCTGATTTTCATTCCATTCTAGCCACTTGCAACCACAAAATTCATCAAACGTATCTATTGGCTTGAACTGCCATTCTTGCTAGAAGAATCTGCTGATGGTGATCAATGTTTTATACCACCATTTTATTTTACTACATTGTAAAACCAATGTTTTACACCTTTTCCTTTGTAGAAAAGGGGAGCATCTCTACTTGTGATCACTATTCATGTATCTGGAGAAAAATACCAATCAATACATTTCCCATTATACTTCCCACATAGAAGGTTTTCATTTTGCTGAGGTTGCAGTTGTTATTTCAGGGCCTGTTACTGTTTGTGACTTTGCCATTTAGATTCTGCCAAAGGCTCTGTTTCTGATCAGCAGGCCTTCCGAGAACTGCCGTCCCATCAGCCAGTGGCATTTACCAGGCACCTTCTCAGGGTGCTGAGCCCTTACATGATGCAAAGCACAGCTGAGGCCTCGTCAGCAGCTCAGCCATGACATGCTTCATGTCCCACACGATTCACCTCTTGATCTTTAACTGTTTCATGGAGGGAAATTTTAAATCCAGGCTTCCCCCTCTAATGAATTCCCATAAATGTGCCTGGGTGTTAAAAATACAAAATCCTAGCAAATGTTTTATATGATATAAAAGCAGACTCCAATCCAGCAAAATAAAATAAATAAAATGACTAATCATGTTATAACTGTTTACTTAATTTTTACTCATGGGCGTTATTAATTATGTGTCTCAGCCTTGCAAAGTGCTGTGATTACAGGCATGAGCCACTGCACCTGGCCAACTTATTTTATTATTAACTTATTTTTTATTATTTTTTAGAGACAGTTTCTCACTCTGTTGCCAAGGTTAGAGTGCAGTGGTATACATACACACACACACACGCACGTATATGCACACACACATATAACTAAGACAGACTAAAAACTTAAAAAAGTAAACAGTTTAACAATTTTCTAAAGCATTTCAATAACCCAAGTTTGAGTTCTCTCAGCTCATGTGAAGTAAAATTCCATAGACAGAAGTATAATTAACTTTTAATTATTTATTTATTTGAGACAGGATCTCACTCTGTCACCCAGACTAGAGTGCAGTGACGCGATCTCAGCTCACTGCAGCCTCGACCTCAAGGGTTCCAGCAATCCTCCCACCTCAACCTCCCAAGTAGCTAGGACCACAGGTGTGCGCCACCACACCCTGCTAATTTTTTGTATTTTTTTTTTTTTTTTTTTTTTGTAGAGACAGGGTTTCATCATGTTGCCCAGGCTGGTCTTGAACTCTCGAGCTCAAGTGATCCACCTGCCTTGTCCTCCCAAAGTGCTTGGATTACAGGCATGAGCCACCGTGCACAGCCAGAATAAATACATTTTAATGTTAGGAGAAAGCACTTGCTGCTGATGATTTTGCAGAAAAATAAGAGAATATGATGCTTACGTTGATGGAATCTTACTGATTCCCTAAATACTGTGTCAATAGAAAGAACACAGGGTTTCTTTTTTTTTTTTTTTTTTGAGATGGAGTTTGTGTCGCCCAGGCTGGAGTGCAGTGGCGCGATCTTGGTTCACTGCAATCTCCGCCTCCCGGGTTCAAATAATTCTCCTGCCTCAACCTCGCGAGTACCTGGAACTACAGGTGTGTGCCACCATGCCCAGCTTAATTTTTTGTATTTTTAGTAGAGACATGGTTTCACCATGTTCGCCAGGATGGTCTCGATCTCCTGACCTCGTGATCCACCCACCTTGGCCTCTCAAAGTGCTGGGATTACAGGCTTGAGCCCCCGGGTTTCTTCTCTTGATAAAAAGCCTGTAGTGCCCTGTCTCCCACGTAACTGGTTTACATACTTTTGAACTACTCTCTGCATTTGGGTCATTGGAACACTTTACTGCTGATTTTTTCATTTGTTTCTTCCCTTCTTGTTGCTTTTTTTAAAAAAAGAATTGTGGTAAAAAATACTTAAAATAAAATTTACTACATCAACCATTTTTATGTGTACAATTTAGTGGCATTACATATATTCACCACTGTTTCCAGAACTTTTCATCAACCCAAACAGAAACTCCAAACCTGTTAAACAATAACTCCTTTTCTCCCCTTTCCTCCAGCCCCTAGAAGCTTATACTCTATTTTTTGTCTCTAGGAAGTTGCCTATTCTAGGTAAATCCTCTACATGGAATCATACAGTATTTGTCCATCTGTGTCTGGCTTATTTCATTGAGCAGAATGTTTTCAAGCCATGTTGCAGCATATGTTCCTCTTTATGGCTGGATAATACTCATGTACATAAATACCATATTTTGTTAATTCAACTACTCATTACCTTTTAGGAATAACTGTGGATGATCTATTTCCAATGCCTTACATATGTTCTTTAATGTGCTTTTTTCTTTCACAATGAGACTCTGTGGCATGAGTTGTATATACATAAATTTTAAGGCAGGATTATTACCCTTGAAACTCAGAGTCACACGGGGAGAGGCAGTCACGTGATATAGTTTGGATATTTGTCCCCACCCAAATCTCATGTTAAATTGTAACCCCCAGTGCTGGAGGTGGGGCCTGGTGGGAGGTGTTTGTGTCATGGGAGCAGATTCCTCATGGCTTGGTGCTGTCTTTGCAATAGTGAGTGAGTTCTCGTGAGACCTGGCCACTTAAAAGTAAGTGGCACCTCCAACCCAATATCTGGCTCTCTTGCTCCTGCTCTGGCCATGTGATGGGCCTGCTTCCCCTTTGCTTTCCAGCCTCATTGTAAGCTTCCTGAGGCCTGCGGAGGCCAAGCAGATGCCAGCACCATGCTTCCTGTACAGCCTGCAGAACTGTGAGCCAATTAAACCTCTTTTCTTTCTAAATTACCCAGTCTCAGGTATTTATTTATAACAGTGCAAGAATGGCCTAATACATCAAGTAAACAGATTATTCCAACACAACAGAGAGTGCTGTGACAAGGCTGTGAGTTCACAAAGGGAAGAACAAGGAACTCTGGCTGGCAGCAGAGAGTTTTCAGTGAAGCAACAACATCTGACTAGGGTTTTGAAGACTGATCAGAAGCTCTGTGTCAGATGAAGAAGAGACAGGAGGCCCTCCAAGCATAGGAACCACTCATGTCAAGACATGGGGCAAAAAGAGAGGACGTATTTGGAGAACAGAGAGTAACTGAAGGCTATCATTCAATCAGTGATAGTCTTCATGGAGGTTAATATCAAACGCCACCTGAATTCCCTCAGACTTCATGAGCTGGCGGTGAAGGGTGAGATCATACAAGCAGTAATAACCCAGCTCTCCCTGGCTCACTGTCTTACTTACTGGCCTTCTGGTACCCAGCAAAGCTGTGGAGGGAGAGGAACTTGTTCCAGCCAAGGGTAGCAGCTTGGGTGCACAGATGAGAGGGCATATAAGGACTTTATTTTGGGAAATAGTGAGGAACTCTGGGGGATTGGGATATAAAATGCAAAGCAGAGGTGTGTGTGTGTGTGTGTGTGTGTGTGTGTGTTAGGTATGAAGAGTTGGAGGAGGGTAATTCAAGAGTTCACAGGAGTTCTAGGCTGTGAATGAATGAATTTGGAAGTCTCCATTCCTGTCCTTCCACTCCCCTCAAATGTCCTTGCATTCAAGGTCACGTGGTAACTTGACTCCTCTCACCACTACTCCTGTGGGAATGCAGAGGCCAGGCCAGAGCCTGTGGGTGCTGCCTTCCCCAGAGACTTCACTGTGCCCAGCTCCAGGGAGGACTGACTGGAGGAGGGGACCAGGCATCTCCCCTGCACTCTGGGCTCACAGCAACCGTGTATACCAGCCCGTATTAACCTTGCAACTCCTTCCTCCAAAAGGCTGAGACTTCAACCACGGGACCTGGGTGGTGATCACCACAAAATTTCTTCCTGAAAGTTCTTCTCCAACAACTTCTCACATTCAGTTATTCATTCAACAAACATTGAGCAACAACCTAATCTTCTGGGCTCTGGAGACCGAGTTAAAAAGGAGAGAGCAGGCCCCTGCCCCAGCTTCCCGACAGGTCACCACATCTTGAGTGCTA